>NW_026441977.1:0-347197 GCF_026898425.1 Galleria mellonella
TTTGATATTTGAAAACTCTGACCACGGTTCTACAATAATTTGCCTCTCAGGGAGGATTGAAGTGAGTTTACTCAAGACAAAAGCTTGAACCTTAAACGTAAAATTGGGATCATGAAGTGATTGTAATGAAACCGATACCATAGACTTAGAGGTCAATGAATGACCCTGATCACTTCCTAATCCTGTAATTACACTTTTGTGTGGTATCTTCTTTAAGGTCAGCAATTGCACAGCAGATTCAGTAATAAAACTAGCTTGAGAACCTGGATCTATTAAACATCTCAGTGTGATACCATTACCTGATTTCGATTGTGCGCTAACTAATGCTGTTGCAAGTAAGACTTGACAGTTTGAGGTCGAAACACAGGCTGTGACACTAGTGGATTGATCTACAGACGATGATGTTGTTGCATGTTCAACCGATTGATTTGCGATACCTGTAGTGTCGGTTGAATTGATATTGGTAACATTTTTTAAATGGAGTAGAGAATGATGCTTCCGTCTGCATAAACGGCAACGAGAGATTTGACGACAAGCAAATACAGAGTGCCCTGAACATAAACAGTTAAAGCACAAACCCTGGGATTGGACGAATTCGCGTCTAATATCAGTTTCCTCTTTAGAAAACTTTTTACAATTTGCTAAACGATGACTTTCAGAACAGTAAGGACATATAAAATTGGTTGTGTGATATACTTTAGGGCTATTATTAATAACATTACTTTTATGCACTACATTAGACTTAGACAATTTTGGATCAATAAACTCTAACGCTCTAAATCTAGTTTCTAAAAAGTCTTGGAACTGCTTCAAGGTAGGTAACTCATCTGAGAACTCGCTGATTTTTAGTTCCCACTGCTTGCGAGACTCCATATCTAATTTTTGACTTATAATATAGATAACAAGCACGTCCCAAGTACTGATGTCTATTCCTAAATTGTTAAGCCCATGAAGACATTCATTAGTAGTATCTAGCAACTCCTTTAGTGTACTAGCTGATTCAGTACTGATGCTTTTTTGATTCATAAACCTTTTCAGAATACAGTTTGAAAGATATTTTTTATTATTATATCTTCTCTCCAATTGTTCCCAGCAAATAGTGTAATTATCATGCGTAATCGGTACATGACGTAGTAATTGCTCCGCTTCCCCAACTAATAATCCTTTCAAGTAATGCAGTTTTTGTACGTCATCTAAATATTTATTATTGTGTACCAATGATACGAACAGATCTCTAAAACTAATCCATTCTGAATATTTACCTGAGAACGGGGATATAGATATCTTGGGCAGCTTTAAATTACAATTAATATTATTACTATTGTTTTGTTCGGAATAACTTGTATTTTCAGTACTAGACTGCCTTAAACTAGTCAATGCTTCCTTCAGTTGAAATTTGTATTCTATATATAACTCTTCAGTAGAATCATAGACGTTATTACATACGTAGGAACTAGCATTCAAATCTTTGTAGTCTGTATTTTGAATGAGTTGTATATGTGTCGAACTAAACTGACGCCATAATTCTTCTAAAGCTTCTAATCTAGTATTTATATAATCTATAGAACGAAGTCGCTCCTTGGGTGCCTTTTTGAAGTTAGATTTTGCTCTACTAATTCTTTCACTTAAATCAAGCTGTACTTTTATATATGAATCCATTGTATAAGTTTAATTTTAAAGTTTCAATAATATCCAAAGTTTTTACAAGTAAATATTTATATGAAATGTTTAGAGTAAATTCTTTAGTCTTCTGTAATTAGATAAATAAAATGTACTCACAGTTCACCAGCACTTATCACTTACAATACTATGTTCAGTTCTGCTTTGATGTCCTTACGGCTGCAATATGACGATACAATGTTCAACAACAACAACTGACGCTCGCCGACTTCGTACAAAAAAGCAGTTTAAATTTGTCGTTAATCCTCGATACTCCGACTCGATGGACCAAAATATAGACGACGTACTCCAAAATGATACCACTTTAATAGTTCCACTAGTGTTTTTTATATTTATTTACATAACAAAATTATAGTTATAAGACATTACACACAGAGATACAAGAATGGTATGCTAAAATTCAAATCATTCTTATTCTTTTTTTAAATATACTATATGGCTTCTTTCCAGCCATGACCAGGCGGCCTTATCGAAGCAATCTCTTCCAGACAACCTTTGGGTAGAGGACATTGAGAAAAGCAAAACAACCCTATGGTTACTTTTCCATTATCTCCCATTAAAAATATACAGTAAAACTACTCAATTGATTAACCTTGTTTATTAAATCGATCCAATTTTTGGTTCGTGGGTGTTATAAGAGGCGACTAAGGGAATTTAGCGGTCGAGGAATGCATAGCAGTGTCCTTCTATAGCTGAGGCCTGTACTCAACAGTGGATAGGTATATCCATGGCACTGCTCATGTCTATAGGCGACGGTTGCCATTTTCAATCAGGTGGGCCGTCAGCTTACTTGCCATTCTAAGTTACATAAAAAAAAGTGGCGACGGTTACCATTTTCAATCAGGTAGATCGGCAACTTATTTTCAATTCTAAGTTGCATAAAAAAAGTTAACGGCTGATATAAAAAAAAATATAAAAAATTAAGTCCACTAAAAATAACTTAAAAAATAAACATGTTATAATTTAGCTCATAATTTTTTAATCTGTTCCTGTCACGCAATATCATGGCCAATCGTGCACTGATTTTAATGATTCTTTTTTTTACAATACGACACATTTGGACCGATTTTAATATTACTTTATTAAATTTGATAGGATTTATTCTCGTGCCTGATTTAAGTCGCTATTTTTTTGCCGGGCATAATCATAAACTAGTCTATGGTCCAAGTATTGATCATTGCATCGCATTATACCAATTTGTTCACAATAATAGTGTATATTTAGAAATAAATTATATTATTTTTACCCATCATCTATTCCTTTAACACGGGACATCAATCACCACAGACTGATAGCTGTAGAACCCGCCCTAATCAGCTGTGTTCAACTTACGGCCCGCGCTGTATGAGCTGTGTACTCGTATTATTTAACCATTTTAAAAAAAGAGAGATTCTTAACTCATTAGTTTTTTTATGTGCCACGATAGCGTGGATAAGATTAAACCAATTTTGATCTTTAAAATTCTTCTCTTTCAATCCATAGAGTTTATACTATGTTAGTTCCATGTTAATTAATTTTCTTTTGTTTTTTTGTTACTTCAAATTTGAAAACGAAATCCTGTCACTGTCACCGTAGCTAAGATATGCTGTCATTACCAAGAAGACCTGAATGGCTGTGTTTCGGTTTGAAGGGTGGGATATGGCGTGAATTTACTGGGTACAGAGGAATAACACCTGAGTCCTCAGGAATGGCAACGCATGAGCGGTATCATGAGCGAAACAGGATACTCTGTTATGTCCATGGTACTGCTCATGTCTATAGGCGACGGTTACCACTTTCCATTAGGTGGGCCGTCAGCTTGAATGCTATTCTAAGTTGTATAAAAAAAAAGACCACCCTTGTAATAAAAGTTTTTTTTTTTTTTTTATTACTAAATGAACCAATAATCAATGGCAAATGATAACTAATGGGAAGCGAAATTTTATCAGCCCACCCTTCAATATTCTAGCAATACATAAAAAAAATAAACATATTATTTTGCTTCTTTGGATACACAAAATAAACATTTATTTCAAGTACTCAGGAAACCTATGAAAAGCCTTGATTCATAACTTCCTATATTGTAAATATTTTACTGAACTAGGTGTTATCTTGCGGAAGTCCATATCATTCGTTATTTGAATAGAATTATTTTGTTTACCACTGCGAAGAAGGTTGTGGAACTTCTGGTAGTGATAGTGGTGGCCAGTCTTCGAGTGTTGGCAGTCACATAGATAGATAGATAGATAGATACTCTTTATTGTTTCCTCCAAAAGATTACAATAGTAAACTTATTATAAATATAAATAATTACAAGAAATAATCACAATGAGAAAACAATGGGCGACCTTATCGCTAAGAGCGATCTCTTCCAGGCAACCTTTGGATGGAGAGGAGTAATTATAAACAGTTTGGTGGGAGGCACGATGAAAAATTTACACATATATACTAATGGTAGCGGGATTAAACGAAATAATCCTAATCAAATAACCAGTTCTATATTATAATTGTAAGACACACAAACACACAAATTAAAATATATTTCAAATTGTATATACGCTTCTGTTACTCACCACAAAAAAGTTTAGACGCAATTTCTTTGTTAATTATTAAATGATTTTGTTTACTCATGAACTATTTTATCTCATTTAAACCCTTCGTACTTCTTTCCTTTTTTTATATTAAATAAAACAGTTTTTTTCTTTATACAAGTTAGAATGGCAAACAAGCTGACGATCCACCTGATGGAAAGTGGTAACCGTCGCCTATAGACATGAGCAGTACCATGGACATAACAGAGTATGCTGTTTCTTCAGGGTCGGCAACGCACGCGTAATACCTCTGGTATTGCAGACGTTCATAGACTACGGTAACCACTTACCATTAGGTGGGCCGTATGCTTGTTTGCCACCTCAGTGCTATAAAAAAAGAGTCTTTATTTTACAATTGTCAATTCCTTTTTGTCAGAACTATTACATTTTTTGTTTCTCAATATGATGAAATTTACGGCCCGCATGTCTGCGGGCCATTTCTAAAAACACTTGAGGCACCATGCACTGAACGAATCGTGCGAACATTTAACATTCCGCACGGCGCATGCGCCAACTTAGTTTAATGCACATCATTTACCAAGATTAAAGCAACTATGTTAGGATCTGTATGTATGTATGTCAGTTTGTGCTACAGATATATCAGTAGATGTAGGACAATTTTTTTTTTAATCTAACTTAATATTATCAAATTGGATAATTAAAAATATTAGTAAATTCATTTAAAAAATCAAAGGTGGTCTGGATGGGATTGCTTTAGCGATAAGACCATCTTTTGTACTTTATATATGTAATATATGTATGTTATTATTTAAATGGTGCCTTAAAAAGTAAATAAATAATATTGTACACCTTTATTTTATATATATTATATGTAATATTTTTTTTGTGTACAATAAAGAATAAATAAAATAAATAAAATAAATATTAATTTAATTTTTTGATTCCTTATTAGGTAGATTGAAACAATAGTTTACCAGAGTGAGACTTTGTACAAAAGTCGATTGCTTGAGTATCTCTGTCCCATTCGTGTTTCAACTGTGAAGCAGTTGTGTTTGCATGGCTGTGTTTCGGTTTGAAGAGTGGGATATGGCGTGAATTTACTGGGTAAAGAGGAATAACACCTGAGTCCTCAGGAATGGCAACGCATGGGTGGTATCATGGGCGAAACAGTATACTCTGTTATGTCCGTGGTACTGCTCATGTCTATAGGCGACGGTTACCACTTTCCATCAGGTGGGCCGTCAGCTCGTTTACCATTCTAAGTTGTTTAAAAAAAAATGTTAGTAAAAAATAAGGTTTAATTACGCTATGAGAGCACGTTTAAAATAATCAGGATTCATTGAAAAATGTTCAATGAAGTTATTTATTTTATATAATACGAGTATGTATTAATGTGATTACTGTGCCCTTCCAGGGTCCAATTTGATTAATGTACCTTTAATAGCTTAAGACCTATATTGTTACAACATGAAATAGCAATAAATAATTGAATTGAATTGTTTTTGACACATGATTACGATGTTGCCACATTACGTTCCGAACGCTTCTAATTAAAAAAAAATCTGATAATGAAGTGCCCAGGAAACGCAACAAAAGGCCTTCGCGTGACTTCCTATGACATCATGGGAACATTAACTTTCGTTAACGAGAAATGCTATCTCCTAATTAATATGCTAGCTTTGTGTTATGAACAATACACACATGCCATTAATATGCGAGCCCACACCACCAAGCGCCATCTATCGGCTACACATACAACATATCAATCGTAGTTTTGAGAAGCTAGCGGTCAATATTTGCATAGAATAAAGGTGTAAATTAAATTAAATCTTATTTCATCTATTTGAGGCCATATTCTGGATTGTATTTTTTTATGCAACTTAGAATGGCTGACGGCCCACATGATGGAAAATAGTATTTATTACCTATGGACATGAGCAGTACCATGGGCATAACAGAGTATACTGTTTCGCCCATGATATATCCCATGCGTTACCATTCCTAAAGTCATTCCTAAAGGTGTTATTCCTCTGTGCGCTTACTGACCTGCCTTTTCATCCTCACCTATCATTCCTCACTGGTGCCCCGCCAGCGTATACCGATAACGCAGGTGGAGCTACCATTATCATCTTTAAAAAAATACTGTCAGTTCGAACCAAACGAGAAATCGCATGGAAATCGACCTAACAGAAACCTGGATATCATCGTGATGAATTCCTTGTGAATGTACCAACTGACGTTACTTCATCTTCATTTATCATTCTTCACCGCCATCGTAGCTGCATCGATAGCGCAGGCGGGGTTACCATTCCATTTACGTCCCATAAAAATGCTTACGAGATTATCTTGACCGTTTTTACGATCTTTCCAAAAGGAGAAGTCGTATTTTTATGTATACGCGTATAAAACACTCTCCTGTACATGTTTTAGAAAGCTTTTTTCGCTTTTCCCCAAGCACATCTGTTGACACGATGTTCGGACCATATAGAGCGCTAAGTGGAAAGTTCATTCACTTATCTCTCTACTGACTAACTCATATAATATGGAGGGAAAGGGATTGTTAGTAATGAAGACTGAGAATCCTATTGCTAGCAATATACCCAACCAGGTCGACCTCCTTGCGGTTCGCCCTGGAAACTATCATGGTTAATTCCTGATGAATTCATCATGATTAGCTAACTGGCCTGTTTTCATTCTCATCTATCACCCTTCACTGGTGCTCCGCCAGCGTATCCCGTTAGCGCAGGCGGGGTTACCATACCATTTTCACCCATCAAAAAAAAAAACTCATATAATATGTAAGCGCGATATTTGATAACTTTTCGTTTGCATTTTAATTAACCGTCCGGTATTTTGTATGAAACAACGCTTATTCAAAGTTCAAGCTATATCTTTAGCCAAAACTGAACCAATTTTGATATTTTTATTGAACTTAGAATGGCAAACAAGCTGACGACCCACCTGATGGAAAGTGGTAACCGTCGCCTATAGACATAAGCAGTAGCATGGACATAACAGAGTATACCTACTATTTCGCCCATAACACCCCCCATGCGTTGTCATTCCTGAGGACTCAGGTGTTATTCCTCTGTACCCAGTAAATTCACGCCATATCCCACCCTTCAAACCGAAACATAGCCATGCAAACACAACTACTATACCATTTCAGCCATTAATTGTTCATTACTGAACATAACAATAAGCCTTTACCCATACGATCTGAGTTTTGCCATAAGTTGCCATGATTGGCAGGCGGGTTGACAACCGCAGTTAGGCCTTGGTGATGTTTTAAGAGGAACGTTGCTGCCTATCTCTCGACCATTAAGTTCCCTTATTCGCCTCTTACGACACCCACGGGAAAAGAAGGGGTGGCCTATTTATGCCTATTTTATGCAAGGATCACATGGCAAAATTATTATGTATGTATGTTATATAATTGTATTAATAAAATCAAACACAAAATGGCAAAATTGCAAGATGTTCAACGATTTTTTAATTAGATATTTTTTATAAAATAAAACAAATAAAATAAAACCAAGGTAAATAAATATTAAGTTACAATTGACAGTAATTCAAAAGGTATATTCCTTTCGAGTTATTGTTTATACAATTTATTTTACGTACTTAGCATTTACTAGTTAAGTTGTTAAGTGTTAAGTTATACTAAGATTTGCTAACTAAATTCAGTATTTATCAATAGCCAAATATTCTGGGTGACCCAGAATGTTAGTATTTACGCTTTCCAAAAAATAGTGTATGTATATAATATATTAAATAATACATTTTTGCTAATTACGAGTCCATTTCGATTGTATTTTTTTTTATTTCCATTCAAAATATTCATGTTAATTATCATTATTATTTTTCTTTATCTATAATAATTAAGACATTGTAATTGTGAGCGACAAAGGAAACCAGGAATGGAAATTGGAAATATGTATATAATAGTCAAAGGAACTTAGAAGACTAGGGCCGTGAAGGAAAGCCAAAAGGAAACAATAGATATACGTGTCAATTTCGAATTTGGTAAATAATTATATATAGCTATAAATAATATATGTGGCCTGTACTCCACAGTAATATATGAGACTGTAATAATGGAATTTTACTAGTATTTATTTTACTAGTATTTATTTTACTAGTATTTATTTTGCTAGTATTTATTTTACTAGTATTTATTTTACTAGTATTTATTTTATGGTAAAATAATGAGACGTAATAACCTAATAATGTAACATCTGTAATATTTACATTACCTTATTTGAGCAAATAAATTGTTATCTGTACTCTACACTTATAATAAATCTGTACAGAGGTCAATTCTGTACTTGAAATATATTTCCAAAATAACTATCAGGGGGTGATTAGTGATCGATACTGATGCCAAAAATGCAATCAGTAAAATTTTTGTCTGTCTGTCTGTATGTTCGTTATAGAAACAAAAACTACTTGACGGGTTTTAACGAATACTATAGTGTACTTTTCATCAGGCTACGATCAATAGAAGCAGAGCAGTGAAGGTAAATGTTGGGAAAACGGGAGAAGTTACTTCATTTTTACATCCGTTTAATTGCTAAGATCTAATTATAATTAATAGTGGGAAGTGGATTATTACTAGGGTCTGGTAGCCCTATTTCTAACAATATATCTAGCCCTATTTCTCAATCTGTCCATTTCTTATAAAAAACTATAAGTATTAACTGCCTATTTTAAATGTAGATGCATATAAGACATACATACATTTATTTCTACCCCGTTGAATAGCCTTTTTTCTTTCCACGATTACCACTTTGAATCCAATAAGGCTATTAATATGTGAGACCGGTGTCCGCTAACCCGCAGGACGTCCGCGCGCTCCGAAGCCTTATAAGGAAGTGACGTGCGTGCGCGCACATATTAATACTTATTGGTATAGATATATTTTTCTAAAAATATATCTCTAAGGTTTTAATGTAAAACTAAATCGAATTTGTCTAGAATATTAATTGGAGTATATTTTATATTCTTCTTTTATTTGTTTCTTTTTTTACTCTTTGTTTTTTTTTTTTTTATTTTAAATTAAATGGACAGATAATTTAACTATAAAATTGTATAAAAAATATCATTGTCTCCATTAGTATATAAAAAATATTTATAACATTAAATTGTTCTTCATCATCACTATAGTATAAAACAAAGTCGCTGTCGCTGTCTGTCCGTCCCTATGTATGCTTAAATCTTTACAACTACACAATGGATTTTGAAGCGGTTTTTTTTTTTTTTAATAAATAGAGTGATTCAAGAGGAACGTTTATATGTATAATACATGCGTAATATTGTAGAGAAACACTGATAATTTTAAAGGTTTCTAATGTGATGTCGTAATGTAATGGTGTGCCGGCAACGCTATTTAGTATCAGCATTGCACCCATGCGAAGCCGGGGCGGGTCGCTAGTATATGATAATTATTTCAATGGATTTCGAATGAAATGGTTTTCAATTGTACAATGAGACGATTCGTATGTGTATTTTGTTTTATTTTATAACGCAAAATCACGTATCTCGTAAAAGATATAGCTTCGCAACTGTCAATTTTCTATTCCATATATTAAAACAGTAGATTTGACCGTCACGAAATTATTGGAATTTCTTAGATAACTTAAAAGTTAAAAAAGTAAACCCAATAGATTGCAAAAAAAGTTTGAATATTGCTTCAAAACTTACCTTATTTATAACTTACCTTATTTATATTACGTGACCGTTATGAGTCACAAAAACTAATCATTTTATCAATATAGAACGAATTGAGCACTTCCATATTTTTGGAAGTCTTTTTTTTTATACAACTTAGAATGGCAAACAAGCTGACGGCCCACCTGATGGAAAGTGGTAACCGTCGCCTATAGACATGAGCAGTAGCATGGACATAACAGAGTCTACTGTTACGCCCATGATACCCCCCCCATGCGTTGCTATTCCTGAGGACTCAGGTGTTATTCCTCTGTACCCAGTAAATTCACGCCGTATCCCACCCTTCAAACCGAAACACAGCCATACAAACACAACTGATTCACGGTTGAAACACGAATGGGACAGAGATCGACTTTTGTACAAAGTCTCCCTCTGGTAGTCGTTTACAAATAAAAACAAAATGCATCGAATATTAGTCGGTTCTTCTGTGACATTGATATGTCCACTTGTTGCACAACTGCAACAAAATTACAAGTTTATATCCATTCACTGTGTGTTTAGCATACCAATTGACCGGGAAAATGAACGTTTGATTCGATATTACCAAATTTTTATAGGTATCGTTCGAAGACTAAAAAGACCACTTTGCTGATTCCCCATACGACCTGAACATGTTTCATATTTGTAATTATATTTCGAGTTATCTTCTCGCACGCCGATGCGATGCTCGCTTAATGTTTGGAAGTATATACTAATATAATAAAACGGAAACGTTTGTTTTTTTGGATGTGCTTACTTCTGGAATTACCTGTCGGATTTGAAAAAGTATTTTTTTTTTATTTGACAGCCCATTTCTTGAGAAAAGCGGCTATTCAATAACAATAACCTTTACACTTTCCCATAACCTGAGGGCCTACCATGAAATGTTTTCCGAAATTTCGGAGCCAAACGAAAAAAAATTTCAAGTTAAAATTACATAATGCATGCCGTTTGGAAATATTAAAAATGTTAAAATATTGTTCCTTTGGACTTTTATGATAGGATGTATGACGAACGAAATGTTAAACTCCATTTATTGGTCCGATTTTGGTATAAACAAAAACACGAAATTGAGTCCGAAATTTCGGAATTTAATTTAATGGTAGATCCGCTGGTCGAAATGTCGAGTAACGAGTAATTCAGGTAAATTATAATAGTTTACCTAAATAATCGCTTTAATTTCTCCTTTTAATTAATTTTATTCAATAACATCTTTATACGATACAAGCAGTAGTGTATTTTTTTTAAATAGGTGATAATGGTATGGCAACCCCGCCTGCGCTATAGGTGTACACTGGCGAGGCACCAGAGAGAGGTGATAGGTGAGGATGAATGGAGGTCAGTTAGCCAATCGTAACAAATTCAGTAATGAATCCACCATAGTTTCCAGGAGGAACCACGTGGGGGTCGACCTGATAGAGTATATTGCTAGTAATGGGACTATTTGACCCCCATAGTAGTGTATTATGACAACATATCTATAGGCGACGGTTATCACTTTCCATCAGGTGGGCCGTCAGCTTGTTTGCCATTCTAAGATGTATAAAAAAATCGTTAAAATTTTAAATAAAATATATTTTTATTTATAAAAATGATTGTATTATAAGATTACAATATTATTGTATTAAATACTTACCTAAAATATACTTTTTAGACATCTTATTAATATGGAGAGCACCGCCCATATGACTAACTTGAAAGGTATTTGCCAGCTTTAAACACCGTTCAATAACACATCGGACATTTATATAATTAAGTTTTGGAGTCCTTATAAATGTTTTTTTCTCTCTGTATATTATATATATTATGTGGTCTAAGACGTTATGCCCGTGTACCCTGTAATTTCACTGTCATAATCCCACCCTTCAAACCGAAACATAGCCATGCAAACACAACTACGTCACGGCAGAAACGCGAATGGGGCAAAGGTACCCAAGCAGACGATCACTTATCTTCCCACACTGGTATTACCATTCCATTATTACCCCATCAAAACATACAATTGCATTATACAGTGCTAACCTCTCCAGAACCACATCTACCCCATCATTTGAGAACAACTGGACTGTACAGTTCTTTAATATTAAATATAACGTATTTTTACCATTGTTAAGCAATTCATAGTTGGCTACACACAATTTATACCTTTGCAAAAATATTCACACAAACATTTGCAGGTACGAACCTATTTTCAACTTTCTTCCTTTGATACACAATCCTTTTTCCTCTGTGAAAAGGGCTAACAGAACTCTCGACGTATTAAGCAATTTTAAATCTTATTGCCTTAATTTTATGATGTTTTTATATTGTGATAAATTCCTTAGGGTGTCCAACAGAGCGTATCGTCGCGTTACTTGTTCAAAATGAAACATATGACTGATTGAAGTAATAAAGTGGGTCGATAAACTTCATAACGAATACCATTGTTATGGGAACAAGGAAATAGTGTTTTATTTATTCGACTTTATTATCAAAGGCGGAAGGTTTAATATTGCTTTTGATTAGGCCGTTTAGGTGCTAAGATGAAGTAATTATGAATTACCAATTATATAATTTAGCTTTATCCCGCAAGTTCACTCGCGTGAATCATTATATATATATATATATATATATATATATATATATATATATATATATATATATATATATATATATATATATATATATATATATATATATATATATATATTAAAGAATGGTTGTGCGTGGAAGAAAGTGCCTTGAAAAACGCACGGTGGAAGACCGCCACTCGTCCAGATGATGTATAAAAAAAGAAACAAAATCACGGCCTTTACAATAATTGAAGTCGATCTTTTTTTTTTGTAAAATCTTGAATTATTTGTGCTTATGTACATGAGTTCAATTCTGAACCGAATTTTATTATACTATAATTTTTTTTTTTTTTTCAATATTAAAGACCCTATTTTGTGGAGCAAAATCTACTTACAGGTTTACTTGTATTGTACACTTGTCTCTTATTATATGCTAGTTATTCTTTAAACCTGAATAGATTAGCAATAAAATTTTTAATGAGTCTTTTTTTTTTGTTCACAGTTCATTTGTCAAGCGCCGAATAACTCGAAGGTATGTTCAGTTTAATTATTAAAATGAGGTATGAGATAAAAAAAATCTTAAAACGTCATAAAAAAAATTAAATAAGTACCTATTATACATTAAATGATTTTTTTTTGTTGAGATGAGTAGCTAATATGTATTATTACATTGTATTCATGATATAATATTATAAATAAAAATAAATAATACTATGTGATTTTAACTGTCATCAAAAGTTTTTTTTTTTTTATACAACTTAGAATGGCAAACAAGCTGACGGCCCACCTGATGGAAAGTGGTAACCGTCGCCTATAGACATGAGCAGTACCATGGACATAACAGAGTATACTGTTTCGCCCATGGTACCACCATGCGTTGCCATTCCTGAGGACTCAGGTGTTATTCCTCTGTACCCAGTAAATTTACGCTATATCCCATCCTTCAAACCGAAACACAGCCCTGCAAACACAACTGTTTCACGGTTGAAACACAAATGGGACAGAGGTACCCAAGCAATCGACTTTTGTACAAAGTCTCCCTCTGGTCTTATGTGCTTACTTATTATAATAACCAATTTGTACCACGTGGCATACTAATAAATATAAATAAATAAAATCTTACCATTACTTTTACCATCTGGACGAGTGGCGGTCCTCCACCGTGCGTTTTTCAAGGCACTTTCTCCCACGCACAACCACTCTTTGGAATCAACTTCCAGCACCAGTATTTCCGAACCGATACGACAACATAAATAGTAAACTTCTGTCTATCAGTTCACGCAAAACCGGGACGGGTCACTAGTAAAAAATGTAAGATGAAATCGTATCGTCTGATTTTTAACAAAAACAAGTGGACAAATTACAGTTATAGAGCGTAACAATTCACGTAACCCCCGAGTTGCAAAGTTGATCCTAAGTATAACCTAACAGTAACTTATTTAAAGCGCGGACAGGTTCGAGAACCGTCACAGTGTACACCACACGAGCAGTACAACAATAAATATCCTTCCTAATCACATTATCAACTAACGCATAACTATAAGCTATGTCTATTATCAATTAACTCCATAATGAAAGATGTGTGTGCATTAATTAGAATAAAAAAAAGTATGACAGATGTTGATGCAGGATATTATCCGTCTGCATACTAAATTTTGATATTCATTATTACGTCACAAGTGACTTGACAGATTTGAATAAAATTTGGTACGTACATAGGCAGAATATAGTCCATACTGTGTATTAATTTAAAAAATACATTTTATAGGGTATCAACAGAGGAAAGCCGTGTGTTGAAACTAGTATAATTATAGTTTTAGAATCCCTCTGTTGATAATACTCTTTTAGTATACTATTACCGCAGGAATTACATACAAGGTGCAAGGTATACTGTTTCGCCCATGATACCACCCATGCGTTGCCATTCCTGAGGACTCAGGTGTTATATCTCTGTACCCAGTAAATTCACGCCATATCCCACCCTTCAAACCGAAACACAGCCATGCAAACACGACTGCTTCACGTATGAAACACGAATAGGACAGAGGTACCCATGCAATCGACTTTTGTACAAAGTCTCCCTCTGGTGGTGTAATAAAGTTATTGAAATAAATTGAAATAAATAAATATACAAGCATTTACTTCAAAATCTTGTAGGTACAGAGTTGCACTACTGTCAGCTCTAATCTACTGTGTCGAGATAGTCCACTATCATCACCGTTGATATCATCTAAGGACATTATATGGTCCGGTTTTATATTATTTTATGTTTATTTACAGTTAAAATTAACTACGTTGTATCCGAGTGGAAATAATTTATATGATGTATGGATATCTCAAAATCAACCTTTTGTCCTGATTTTAAGATCTGATTTTTATACTAGCTGAAATGGACTATCAATCACTCAATCAACTGATTGAGTGATTGATAGATTGATAATGGTTTTTTTATACAACTTAGAATGGCAAACAAGCTGACGGCACACCTGATGGAAAGTGGTAACCGTGGCCTATAAACATGAGCAGTACCATGGACATAACAGAGTATACTGTTTCGCCCATGATATGCGTTGCCATTCCTGAGGAATATACTATACAATACTAGACTTCTACTAGTCCAACTAAGCTTTTTGGAAAAATTAGTTAAATAACATTAAATAAAGTATGATTAGAGTAATTTTAATATTTATTGTATAAAATTTAAAACATTTATAAAGAAATTTTTAATTATAATATAAACTGTTATACAACTAACAAAAAAGAAGCTTGATTCTAATAAATTTTAAATTACTCACTTTTTGCTCCCGTTTTAATTTTGCCACGATTGAAATTGCCATTTTTTTAGTAGAGCAAAAACTGTCTATTAAGAACTAAAGTTGATTTGTAAACACACTAATTTGCGATTTCTATCCAAATATGCATAAAAATAGCAAAACAGTATATAGTCATAAGGAATTACAATGCATGAAGGGTATCATCGACGACACAGTATACTCTGTTATGTCCATAACACTGTTCAAATCTATAGGCGACGTTTACCACTTTCCATCACGTGGACCGTCAGCTTGTTTACCGTTCTAAGTTGCGTACAATAAAACACCAAACTATGTTATCAAAAAAGGCAGAGGAATTTGTTTTTGGAATATTCAGAAACCAGTATCTCCTAAGTGCTAATTTCGTTGCGTACGCGCAGAGTTGTTTCCATGTAAGCAAGACCCATGCTCGCGGTACTAACGGCGGCGAATGATGTCGATTATTCAAGAAAAATAAAATTACGCGAATGCCCCGAGCCAAGTATTAATGCGACTTCAACCGACTTTAATGTTCTTTTATAATTACCTAGTTACAAAATAATACAAAATAAAATGCGCAATGTATATATAATAAGTGACGGTAGTCGTACGATCATGTAAAACGATATGTGGTATTAACACAACTATTATTAAAGGAGTGTATTACTAGTCTATACTAGTTTTGTTTTTTTTTCTATGAATGATAATGGTATGGTAACCCCGCCTGCGCTATCGATATACGCTGGCGGGGCAGCAGTGATAGATGACAGATGAGAACGAAGGCAGATCAGTTAGCCCATCCTGACGAATTCAACTAGGATTAAACACGATGGTTTTCAAGGGGAAAAAGAAATATTTTTATTCAAGTAAACTTAGATTTAATCATTTTTGAACAGTTCTTTTTCATTACTCCCCATTCGGAATGCAATTTGAGCCAAGAAGAATGGGCAAGATGACTCACGATGCTTATTGTTCGATAATATCCTTTTATATGGTGGTGAGATCCATTCCCAGTAGTGGGACGTCAGTTATCATAATGTTAAAGCTGAATTGATGAATGCATAAAACAAATTCAATTCCCACAACGAACCGCAACGTTAAATTAATGTCCAACGTTCATAAAAAGGTCAGTGTATGCAGATAGCTCAGGACCGTTCTTTATGGCAGTCTATGTGGGAGGCTTATGTCCAGCAGTGGACGGATAATGGCTGAAATGATGATGATAATGATTCATAAAAAAAACATGTCAGAAAAATCTGCATGTTTTAAAAAAAAAGTCCCTAATAATAAGAATCTTCGCAGACGATTATGGCATTATAAAAAAGTCTAATATTTCATCATAACATGAGGTATATATAAAGTCGATTATCTCGCAATATTCCCTACATGAAATCGATTTTAGCTACAGGACGCGATACGGCGAGATCGAGTCTGTTATTACTCTACACGCTTAACTTCATAGATTAAAAAACCCATTCGGTACGCCCCTTAATAGGGTCTTTAGCAAAAAAGAATCAAATTATTGTAATGCGTTCAGATGCAATTTTTATAGACGCATCCCATTTATGGCCCGCCACAGATTACATTTAGGTTTATGGGTGAATAATTTAGTTTTAATTTTTATTGCATCCTCTACGACACTGGCGATATATGTTTCTTTTTTTTTCTGTGCGTGTGTTCTTAGTACAGAGTAATATAAATATTCATAACCATAGTGCATAAGCTCACGATTATAGATATAAGTTTAAATAGATGCAGCAACAAATATACGCATATTTTGTATTTATGACTTTGAATTGAACAAATAATATTTAATAACGTAATTTATTTTTGATAATATTTCTAAATTAAGTACCTAATTGACTCCACCTAAATTTTAATGCGGATGCGTTCTTGCACATATAAAATTATAGTAATAAGTTTAAAGGATTGACAAAACCAATATTAGGGATGGTATTTTTTTGGGAGGATTTACGAAGTAATTATCTTAATTTTATTTTATTTTTATATTCTATCACAAAATAAATAAATGAAACGAAATATATTTCATATAAAACAGAGTAATAATCTAGCTTGAGAAATGTAAAGGATAATGAGGTGCCACCTACGCTGTTACAAATACTTTTGCTCAACAATAAGTCATTATTTTAATGATCATCACATTACAAAGAACACAATGACAATCATTTCAATTAGAATAAAGAGATCTTATAATAAAAACGAAGTGTCGTCAGAATTTGGATTTATAGAATTAATAAAACTGTTTGAAGAAGTAATTTCGAAATTCAAACTCAATTGAATGGAAACTCTGTGAACGTTGATTATTAACCGACTCCAAAAAAACAAGGTTATGTTTAGCGCGTATTCTTCATGCATATAATGTAACACCAATTTCTCCAAAATTCCTCGATTTGCATGATTGTTTCTTTAATTAAAAAGATTTCTGTATTGTCATTTATAGTCATCATGCTCAAGCAGGCATTTTGTACAAAAATCTGTTTGGGTATTTCTGTCCCACATGCCAAGAAGACAACGTTTGCAAGATAGTTATTAGCAAAGGCTTATGGCTGTGTTTGAATAGTAGAAAATAGTAGTAAAAACATAGGCGGCTTGTTTGCCATTCTAAGTTGTATAAAAAAAATTGCTAACCGCAGATAAGCTTTCATGATGTTAAAAGAGAAACGCTGTTGCCCATTCACAGACTATTAAATTTCCTTAGTCGCTTCTTACGACATCCAAGGGAAAGGGACGGGTGGCCCATTCTATACCGGGACCACATTCAGAGTATAATGATATAATACCGCCCTATTAGGAATGCAAGATTTTTTATACAACTTAGAATGGCAAACAAGCTAAGGGCCCACCTGATGGAAAGTGGTAACCGTCGCCTATAGACATGAGCACTACCATGGACATAACAGAGTATACTGTTTCGCCCATGATACCCCCAATGCTAACGCATTCAATGTCAACACATTTCTGAGGACTCAGGTGTTATTCCTCTGTACCCTGAAAATTCACGCCATATCCCACCCTTCCAACCGAAACACAGCCATGCAAACACAACTGCTTCACGGTAGAAACACGAATGTGACAGAGGTGCCCAGGCAACGATTTTAGTACAAAATATTCATCTGGTAGTTGTAAGTTCAGCTGAGAAGAACCAGCAAGGATACTATAAGCATTAAATAATAAACGACACAACTGCATACCGCAGAGTAATTTATGTTTATAGTATAAATGCTCATTAAATTTCTATGTCAATCCCATCTCGTTTCAATAGTGTATAAAATGCCAAATGTCACTACGCTATGTCACCAAAGGTTATATGACGCATCTGAATTATTCAAGGTTGTCAAACATTTACTTGTTAACCAAATTGTCCATATACAATAGGGATTGCATAAACGAAAAATTAAAAGGTCTTTAAATACGTTACGATGAGGTCATATCACAATACTAAGTAATGGGGGGAAAGGGATTGTTAGCAATGGAGTTTGACAGCCCCATTGCTAGCAACATGCCCTATTAGGTCGACCTCCACGTGGTTCCCCCTGGAAACCATCGTGAACAATTTTTGTTGAATTCGTCACGATATCATCCTTCACTGGTGCCCCGCCGGTGTATACCGGTAGCGTGGGCGGGGTTGCTATTCCATTTTCACTCATTAAAAAAAATACTGAGTAATGTCTATTGCTCTCTAATTTATTTATATTCACGAGTAGGTACATAAATAAATACATAAAATATTACTATAACAAGTAACACCAGAGGGAGACTTTGTACAAAAGTCGTTTGCTTGTGCACCTCTGTCCCATTCGTGTTTCTACCGTAAAGCAGTTGTGTTTGCATGGCTGTGAATGGTGAAGGATATGGCGTGATTTTACAGGATAAAGAAAAATAACACCTGAGTTCTCAGAATTGGAACCGAAGGGGGGGTATCATGGGCGAAACAGTATACTCTGTTATGTCCACGATACTGCTCATGTCTATAGGCGACGGTTACCATTTTCCATCAGATGGACCGTCAGCTTATTTGCCATTCTAAGTTGTATAAAAAAAATCTGTAACATTATAATATCATCGTCATATCATCCTTTAACTGTCCACTGCTGAACATGAGCCTCACCTTTGGGAGGTTTTGCTAGTAGTTGCCACGCTTGGCAGGCGGATTAGCAACCGCAGTTAGGCTTTGGCGATGTTTTGAGAGAAACACTGTTATCCAAAACTTGAGCATTAAGTTTCTTTAGTTGCCTCTTACGACAACAACGAGAAAGAAAGGGGTGGTTTATTCTATGCCGGGACCACACGGCAATATATACATATAATATTAATAATAATATAATTCTAAAGAATTTAATTTTCAATGTTCGTCATAATACCATCTCTATAGGCGACGTATGGTCTTAATGGATGAAAAGAGATGATGGGTGAGGATGAAGCAGGTCAATTGGCCCATGGCCCTTGATTATTTCGAGGGGGAATCGCATGGGGCTTGACCTGTTAGGGCTTAGTGCTAGCAATGGGGCTGCTAGAAATTAAATAGTATTAAAAGAAATCTCTTTCCTCCTGGCGGCGTACAGTGTTTGTTTATCAGGTGGGCCGTCAGCTCGATTGCCATTCCAGAAATTCTTTTTTACAAAGTCAAATGTTTTTATGAAAGATAAGAGCTGATGATGATATTTTTACATCATCTTGATGATGATCATCGTCATCACCAATAGGTATCTCTCATATCTAGTCAGTGCTCTATCACGTCTAGTACATAAGGGTCAGAGTTTCAAGGCTGTTAAGGCTTGACAGCGGAATCCGCGTAGGCGCGACCATGTTACTAACATGACTCGCTTAATGTTTCGTAGTGATGTACATAAGCCAATGAAACTACACAACTATTTTATCGATAAACATAATTTGTCGATGATTTTATTATCGACTGGCTTTTACCAGCGTCTTTTTTCGCGTGACCGGGATAGAAAATAACCTATGTCTTACGTGTATACCAAGCTTTATGACGATTGGTTAAGACACTAAGGTACCAAGAGATAACAAACAAACAACAAGTAATATTAGTGAGGATTATCATGTTTGTATTCTTAAAAAAGATGCACATAAAAATCTTTCAACATATCGGATATAAAATCGATATTAATAGCTAGCTAATCATCTGACAATTTCAAATTTTAGCTACTAACCCATTCACTTGATTAGGGGGAAAAAGGATTGTTAGTAATGGAGACTGAGAATCCCATTGCTAGCGATATATCCAATCAGGTCGACCTCCTCGCGGTTCTCCCTGGAAACTATCATGGTTAATTCCTGATGAATTCATCATGATGAGCTAACTGGTCTGTTATCATTCTCATCGATCACCCTTCACTGGTGCTCCGCCAGCGTATCCCATTAGCGCAGGCGGGGTTACTATACCATTTTCACCCACCAAAAAAAAAAACCACTTGGTTATGTTAACGTATCAGGATATATAGGAAATAAATACAATAATAGTTTTAGTGATAGTGAAATATTATCTCAACAGATAATGGGTGGAAAAATACAAAATTAATTAAAATAATATACAAAAAAATCCTACTTACTAAAAACTTTGTAGGGGGAAAGAGATTGTTGGTAATGGGATCTAACTGACCTATTGCTAGCAATACACCCTGTCAGGTCGACCTCCACACGGTTCCCTCTGGAAACCATCGTGGTTAATTCTAGTGAAATTCGTCACGATGGGCTAACTGACCTGCTTTCATCGTCACCTATCATCCTTCACTGGTGCCCCGCCAGCGTAAGCGAGATTATCATTCCATTTTCACCTATTAAACAAACTAAAAACTTTGACAATAATAAGTTTTTGAGAATAGGCTGATATTTGTTACTCTTTTACGCAAAAAAAAAATGATTTTAATAAAATTTGGTACACATATATTGTAAATTGACTTATAGGATACTCGTATTTTAAATACCGATTTATTTCTATCGATATATTTGAATCGGAATCACTCCAATCTCTAATCTATGCAAATGTGCCACAAATCGCAGTCGGGTATTATAAAAGTAAATATATGTACTGAACAGTAATCAAAAGCTTTATTGTCGCATACTTATGTGTTTTAACTTTCGCTGTTAAGTTCTTGCGAGAAATACTTCTCGTTTGAGTCATTAACTTATAGTTCTTTTTTTTTTATACAACTTAGAATGGCAAACAAGCTGACGGCCTACCTGATAGAAAAAGGTAACCGTCGCCTATAGACATGAGCAGTACCATGGACATAACAGGGTATACCGTTTTGCCCATGATATTCCCCATGCGTTGCCATTCCTGAGGACTCAGGTGTTATTCCTCTGTACCCAGTAAATACCTGATAGGACCCCATTAATAACAATACTTTCCTCCCCTCCTAGAATTTATTTGTATAAACAAAAATTAATATTTATGCATGTATGTTTTTTTTTAATCATTTCTCTTATGTCGCTATTTATGTATATCTGTATCTGTTATAATTTGTGTGCTGTAAGTAATGCAAAAAAAAATTATCTATCTATGTTTTTGGGAAAATCTATTTAAATACATACCTACACGCAGTCCTACACAATCAACATGTTTATATTTACCATTATCTCGCTTCTTGCTACCAAAACATCCACTTTCACCTAATAAAGAAGTAGAAAGCTACGTTCTCCTATCAATTAATGATACCCACTCGTATTGCTGACCATAAAATATTGTTATTTTTAGCGAACTTTTTAAACAGCTTCCGAAAGAAGGTTATCAACATATGTGTTTTTGTATCCATGTTACAGGATTACGTCATTTCTGAACTTAATTTATTATTCCTTTTGTATTCTATCAGGTCACTATCGTTGCAATCCCATATTTTTTTTATACAACTTAGAATGGCAAACAAGCTGACGGCCCACCTGATGGAAAGTGGCAACCGTCGCCTATACACATGAGCAGTACCAACACATAACAGAGTATACTGTTTTGTCCATGATACCATGCGTTGCCATTCCTGAGGACTCAGGTGTTATTCCTCTGTACCTAGTGAATTCACGCCATATCCGACCTTTCAAACTGAAACACAAGCATGCAAACACAACTGCTTCGCGGTTGAAACACGAATGGGACAGAAGTACCCAAGCAATCGACTTTTGTACAAAGTCTACCTCTGGTAAGCCTCCCACATACATTTTGTGACTGTTTGTACTGCTTTTTTCTTTACAGAACAAAAACTTGCTCTTTATAAAAATATCCTTCTACACAACTCCACGTTCATTACAATATTTTCAATTCAACATGTCTACAAAACGTCTCGTTGTTTGTCTCTGTGTTTTGCTACGGCTGAGAGCGTTGTTTTCTTTGCGGAGCAAATTCTATTTATGTTATGCCGAATTTACGGCTGACCGACTCACGAGAACTAAAGTTATCAATCGCATTTTTACAAGTACAATTTTTAACCAGCTGACGTTGAAATTTATCAGATAGAGGGCGCCATCTTCACTCGATGTAGTAATAGTTAAAGTTATTCAGTTTCCATTTTGATGTCACTAATTGTGGGCCCTGGTTGCCTTTTTTTTATTCTTTATTGTACACAATACTATTATTTATTTTCATAATTAACTTACTTCAAAAAGAAATAAGTTCTTAATTAGTTTGTGTTGTTTTTTTTTTTTAATATTTGTCACCTCATAACTCCGTCACTTCTAAACCAATTTAGAAAATTATTTTTTTATCTGAAAGAATATATGGGGTAGTCGCTCACCATCAAGTGAGCCACATGCTCGTTTGCCCGCTGTGTTGTAAAAAAAACTATACTTACAGATTGGTTTAATAGAAATTTTATCTAAATTGGTTTCGTATTTTTAGACCAAAATAACTGGTTTTATCACAATTAAAATCTTCTTTTTTTATGTATCAAAATCTTTAATTATTATTACTTATTTTCAGCTTGGAATATCCATCATGACTAATGTTATGTATCTGGCGTCTCATACATATTAATATAATAAAGTTTTTGTATGTTTGTTCAAGCCAAATATGGTTCTTTCCAATCGTTCACTATAACTCAACACCAGTATGGGCCGTTTGTTTTGAATATGGTAATTCCGTTGTTAGGCAAGCGTGACCGACGCGACGCTCTTGACTTTGATGTTGGATCAATGTTCGATTCTAGGTTACTACTGTTTGTGATGTATATAAAACTCATATTATTTGTACGTTTGTCTGTGTAGCTTACTATTTTTAGCGACTTTCAAAAAAAGGAAGTTCTCCATTCGTCTGTATTTATTTTATAGTTATGTTGCGTGATTATGTTACCATTTTCTGCCATTTTTATTTTGCCAAAACAAAATCCTGCTTCAATCAATTCTGAAGCAACTTGTAAATAGATAGATGGATAATTTATTTATATTTTTTGTAGCACACAGTGTCACGGCAGTGAATTTACAGGGTACAGCAGAATAACAACTGAGTCCTCAGGAATGGCAACGCATGGGGGGCATCATAGGCGAAACTGTATACTCTGTCATGGCCATGGTACTGTTCATGTCTATAGGCGACGGTTACCACTTTCCATCAGGTGGACCGTCAGATTGGTTGCCATTCTAATTTGTATAAAAAAATCACAACACATAGATAGATACACAAAAAAGCGAAATAAAAATATTCAAAGACAAAAAAAATACATAAAAGAACAATCATATTTTTTCCCTTTCGTGCGTGTGCCATAGCAATACAAAATGGTCACAACTCAGTTTATTGCTAATTATTTAGTTTATTGCAGGTACATGGTACCGTGTTTCAAATTCTAATAATTTTTACTTACAACGAGATGTATAAAACATCACAAATAAATAAGTAAATAAATCTTTTGTATTGTAAAAATAAAATCTTTTACAATATTGTAATTATTATAATTGTTACTTCATTTTCTCGCACTGTACAACTATGTTAAAGTGAATGCTGTGAATACCTATAATAGGCATTTGCATTAATATTGCATTGTATTTTATGTTTGTTATATATATGTTATAATGCAATATGCTGTTGGTGTTCCTTTAAATAAATAAATAAATAAATACACAATACAATACAATTTCATCTTGTAGAGAAGCTTTCTACAAAAGTCCCATGCCTGTGCTTCGAAAAATTTGGGTATTTTTTTACAATTTTGGTGTTTGTAAAATATATAGTGGTATGTATGGGTCGCCACTTTCTTTTCCATGGATAAGAGTAAGAATCTACTATGGGAACTTAATAGTTCATGGATGGGCAGAAGCATCTGTCTTAAAACATCCGCAAAAACCTAACTGCGGTTGCCAACCCGCCTGCCAATCGTGGCGACTACTGACAAACCCCACCAATAGGGGGAGGTCTATGTTCAACAGTGGACTATTAACAACTGATAAAATGATGATGATGATGACATTATTACATCAGTGAAATTATTTAGTACAAAGACATAACACCTTAGTCCGGGGGAAAAGGGACTGTTAGCAATGGAGTTTAACAGCCCACTTTGCTAGCAATATACTCTATCAGGTCGACTTGCACGCGGTTCCCCCTGGAAACCATCATGAATAATTCTTGTTGAATTCGTCACGATAAGCTAACTGACCTACTTTATCCACACATATCATCTTTCACTGATGCCCCACCAGTGTATACCAGTAGCGCAGGTGGAGTAACCATTTCATTATCACCCATTAAAAAAAAACACCTTAGTCCGCAGGATAGGTACACCCAGTGTCACAGTATAATTCATTAATTTTCTGAGTTGCATAAAAAAAGATACACAAAAGCCTAATGAACATAATGACCACAGACTAAAAACTAAAAAAAAGCAATGGCGCCCTCCCGCCAATTTTTTTCCATAAGCTTCCTCGAGGCAAAGGCAATCACTAGATCATATTACTAGTTCCCACGTCATGTTGCAGACGAGTTCAGGTAAAAAAAAAAATATATCTTGCTAATGTATTACCTTACTCGGCAACGGTACAGTCGTGTGGAAAAATAACCAGTTAATAATATTGGCAGGACGGTGTATAGAGAGATTTTTTTTATTTTGTTTTTTTAAGTACAGACTTATACTAAGCCTAATTTACATAGTAATACTCGTTTTCGCCATGCATTATACTAGTTTCGTAATCTGAATTAATGTCTTAAAATTACTTCTTTAATTTCTTATTAATTTTAAAATGACTTTAAAAAGAAGTTCTCAATCAGGTTGTATTTTTTTCGAATTGAAAAATTATTTTTAAATTAATTTTAATTTGAAAGGATTTCCCTTGTGGTCCCGGCATAGCATAGGCCACCCCTTCCTTTCCCGTGAGTATCATGAGATATATATATATATATATATATATATATATATATATATATATATATATATATATATATATATATATATATATATATATATATAATTCTAATAGAAGACAAATCCTTCATAACTTTCCCTTGGGAAATAAAATGTCTGACAAACTCCACAATACTTTTATATTGGGTTAACTCATTCTTAGTTATTTTTATAGTTATTTACTATAGTACAGAAACCTTACTAATAATATAAAAGTCAGTTTGTTTGTTTGTTACCTCTTGGTACCTTTTTGACTCTATCAATGATTATGAAATATTGCCTATTAAGATTGCATTATACCTTTCGCCATAGAGCCGGGATTCACCCTTAATTCTTGGATGCATGGCATAACTACTACTGTTTGTTCATCCCGTTCATTTCTATCTCGTACATCTAGATTGTGGAATAAGCTCCCGTCTTTAATTTTCCTTTAATTTTCATATATGTGTACATGGTGGACTTAATGCTAAAAGCATTCTCTCCTAGTCAACCATAGGGAAGTGTCAGAATACTCGAATACGGTACTACTAATTATTGATATATATACATACTAAAATTACATATATAAACGAATAAATATATATGAATAACAAATATACTTACACATATATGACATATACTATATTATACACGAAATTGAGAATAAAGTACTTACTGCTCGGGTAAAGTAAACTTTATCCGAGCAGTACTTTATAAGTAGGCATGAACTTTTTTTTTAAAGATGGTTCAGTCGGTGGTTTCTTAATACAATATAATATGTATATTTACAATACAATATATATCTTTACAAAATAATATGGGGAATTTCAAAAACGTGCCTACTAACATTTAAAAGGGCGGCAACGCACAAGCAACTCCACTCGTGTTGCAGGTGTTCAAACGGTAGCCGCTTTCCATCAGGTGGTTTACCAGAGAGAGACTTTGTACTCATGGTACTGCTCATGTCTATAGGCGACCGTTACCACTTTCCATCAGGTGGGCCGTCAGCTTGTTTGCCATTCTAAGTTGTATACAAAAAAAGGTGGACAGTCGTTTGGTTCCTTAACAATAAAAAAAAAGGATTAACTGCGCACGCTTTTTAATTGTATCAGCCGTCTGTCCACTGCTGAAGATAGACCTCGCCCTTGGGAACTTTTGCAAGTAGTTGCCACGCTTTGCAGTCGGTTTGGCAACTGCAGTTAGATTTTGATGCAGTTTTAAGAAGGACGCTGCTGCCCATACCTTGATCATTAAGTTTCCTTAATCACCTCTCACGACACCCACGGAAAAGGAAGGGGTATTCTTTTTTAAATTTTTCATCGTGCCTCCTACCAAATTGTTTATAATTACTCCTCTCCATCCAAAGGTTGCCTGGAAGAGATCGCTCTTAGCGATAAGGTCGCCCATTGTTTTCTCATTGTGATTATTTCTTGTAATTATTTATATTTATATTAAGTTTACTATTGTAATCTTTTGGAGGAAACAATAAAGAGTATCTATCTATCTATTCTTGTTTGAAATTCCGTATAAATAATAATAATCCATTATAATTTATACGGTATTTCTCTTACTATTACAGTTAAATTGTAACCCCTTAGCATTCCATTACTGAGAACTGGTCTCTTTATAACAAAAAAAAAAGTAGACATTAATCTCTCGTTAATCCAAGAATAATTAAAACCTGACTTTAATAAAAAAAAAAAAGAAAAAATATCCACTCGAAGGTAGAACGATTAGAATAACTCGTTGATTAGAATTTAACTAGATACATCTAACTTGCTAATGCATAATGGCTACACTTAATGTAATTAATAAACCACATTAATAAATTATAAATGGATTATTTTCATTTATTTAACACATGTATATACTGTTTATTTTTTTAATTTTTTTTTATGCAAATTAGAGTGGCAAACAAGCTGACGACCCACCTGATGGAAAGTGGTAACCGTCGCCTATAGACTTGAGCAGTAGCATGGACATAACAGAGTATACTGTTTTGCCCATGATACCCCCCATGCGTTGCCATTCCTGAGGACTCAGATGTTATTCCTCTGTATCCTGTAAATTCACTGCCATACCTACCCTTCAAACCGAAACAGTCATGCAAACACAACTGCTTCACGGTAGAAACACGAAAGGGACAGAGGTGGCCAAGCAAACAACTTTTGTACAAAGTCTTCCTCTGGTAAATCCTTATTCGTTGACTCTATCCGGTTTTCTATCTTGTTAAAAAAAATATTTACAGGCTATTTTTTTTTTACATTTAAATTTTTTGTTTATTTTCATCCTATAGTGTTGTATAAACTCGATGGAAAGGGAAAAATTATTGCGTCCCTTAAACCTAAATGAATTTAATATTGGTTTTGTTCGATATATATTAGCTGTACCAAATCAGAAATTTCTTAACATCTCTGTAAATTATTCATCACCATCATTCAGCCTTTAACTGTCCACTTCTGAACATAAGCCTCCCCTTCGAGAGGTTTTACCACGCTTGCCAGGTGGATTGGCAATCGCAGTTAAGCTTTAGAGGTGTTAAGAGTGACGCTGCTACCCATCTCTCGCTGTCCCTTAATCGCCTTTTACGACACTCACGGGAAAGGAAGGGGTGGCCTATTCTATTCCGGAACCACACGGAACTATAATATATATATTTATATTAAATATTTAATTATAAATAAAATTAAACGTCAAACCGTGTGTTATGAAGAAAAAATAGCTCCAGTTGTTCCCAAGCTAAGGCCTGCAAAAAACTTTTACAATACGCGATACTTAATAGCATCACATTAATTACTCATTACTTGCATTACCGATCTGAACTCGTATCATAATCATGTAGTAATTGTTATAGCATACCTTATTTCATCGTCATAAGGTTTATTTTATCAAATCTTACAATCGCCCTTACTGTATGATACACTTTTTAAGCTGTACTATAAAAAATACCTAAGTACCTTAAAAATAAAACTATTCCGTGAACAATTGAGATGTCTGTTTTGAAGAGGGTCGTCCGTTTCGTTCTAATCAATGTGAGCAGACAGGTAGTAACAAGATTTGGTGGGGTTCGTGACGTCATCATAAAATATATATTCCCTTTTAAAAGGCCGGCAGCACACCTGCAATGCCGTTGGTGTTGTGGGTGACCATGGGCGGCGGTAGTCACTTACCATCAGGTGAGCCGAATGCTCGTTTGCCCCATGTGGAGTAAAAAAAAATAGAACATTTCTCTATGTACTTTTATAATAATAACAAATATATGTATTACGCGCACGTTACGACTCAGGTATTGCAGGCGTTCATAGGCTACGGTAACCGCTTAATCAGGTGGGCCGTATGCCTGTTTGCCACCTCAGTGGTATAAAAAAAATGTAAATTTCTACATAAGGGTGATCTTGAAGAGCATATTTATGACCTGTTATTACTGTTACTACAATTTTGACTATTACTGTTTTTTTTTTATTTTTAAATTACAACGCATACAAATATATTTTCTAATAATAAACAGACTAATAAACAGACAATGTTTAATTGGCAAAATTAATATACAACTAACCTGGGAATAAACTCTTAAAATCAAATAAAATTATAATCACCTATTATTTTAAAATTAATAAAGGAAACATTCAAAGATATACATAAAAAAAAACATGTAGTTATTGCTCTTTCTTTTATTTATTTTATTTTATTTTATTTATTTTATTGGCACATAAAACAGATCACAACCGTAAAAAAACTTAAATAATAGTTACATTTGTGATTTGGCTAGGTTACAATCCAATTACATTATATGCACAGCTTGAGCAATTCATGTAAAGCAAACGCATAAAATAAAGAAAGTAAATAAAATGTTATATAAATATATAAAAGATAAAACTGTATAAAAAAAAATCATATTTTCAATCATATTTTGCAAAATAGAAAACAAGTTCTTACTAAAGAGTAAATATATTGTACCGAATATGTCGATGGGGAGGAAAGGGATTGTTAGTAATGGAGACTGAGAATCCTATTGCTAGCAATATACCCAACCAGGTCTACCTCCTCGCGGTTCTTCCTGGAAACTATCATGGTTAATTCCTGATGAATTCATCGTGATGAGCTAACTGGCCTGTTTTATTCTCATCTATCACCCTTCACTGGTGCTCCGCCAGCGTATCCCGTTAGCGCAGGCGGGGTTACATTCCATCATCCATTTTATATTTTATAATGACGGTACTTCTTTAAATGATGGACAAAATCCAAGAGTAAAATTGTGTTGTGGAAGATACAAATAATTAGATACAATTGCCATTTTAACGACGGAAAAAAGTGATATTGTGATAACACAAACAAGATAGAGATAGTAATAATGTGTTTTTAATTAAATAAATTACCGAGTAAAACATTAAATCAGCGTGGAGTAAACTCAGGTAATTGTTAGTCGCATATGTATATAATTAAGTTCTCATTAACATCGTTCATGATCTAGGAGCATTAATGGCCCAGTACAAAACCCGAGGCACTTGATAAGTTGCGTTTGTGTTTCAGCTTATTCACTCACGCTTCGACTTGATGGAGGTTATATTTTACTATTAAAATAAACACTGGATTTTTATTCATTCATTCACGTGGGTAAAATTGCAGGAAATAACTAGTAGGCTTTGTAATATTTAACCAACTTCGAAATAGCAAAGATGTTTTTTTTTATTTAAACAGCAGGGAAATAAATTTGGTATTTGGTATGGTGACGACTTCAAGTACATTGCAGGGAGTCAGTGAATGCAGGTGTCTCAGGACCGTTCCTTATGGCAGTCTATGGGGGAGGCTTATGTCCAGCAGTGGACGAATAACGACTAAAATAATCATGATTTTTTATACAACTTAGAATGATAAACAAGCTGACGGCCCACTTGATAAAAAGTGATAACCGTCGCCTATAGTGCCATGGACATAACAGAGTATACCGTTTCGCCCATGATACCCCCCATGCGTTGCTATTCCTGAGGACTCCGGTGTTATTCCTCTGTACTCAGTAAATTCACTGCCATAACCCACTCTTCAAATCGAAACAGTTATGCAAACAACTGCTTCACGGTAGAAACACGAATGGGACAGAGGTGCCCAAGCAACCGACTTTTGTACAAAGTCTCCCTCTGATAATGACAATTAAAATAAAATTAATACGACCAAATGTGAACAACAATATTTTTTTATTAAAACAGCATAAAGACAATTCATATCGAACAATAAATCGAGTCCGAATTCGAGTCTCTTGTTTTTATATCGGTAACGGTAAACGGATACCGTACGATCCCGGGATCCCGGAATATGGTTCATTACATAACGATTATTCTGAATCGAATACGGCAACTCGATTGTACGTGATATATCGATTTAATGAGCTTGTTCTCGGTTACGTATCGTTCAGAGGTTGGAACGGTCAACAAATCATGGTATCATTGACCGACTTGGAAAATGGAGGATTACCTCAGTGTTTGATAGTATGTTTTGTGTTAGGAACAGAAATAAAAACATTTGTTTTACGTATATGTATATATTACACTTATATTATTAATCTGCATAGAGATGTTGCATCTCTGTGCATCTTCTACCGAATTTATCATGAGGAGTGCTCTGAAGAATTGTTCGGATTGATACCTGCTGCTGATTTTGGGAAAGCGATGTCGAAGATATGTGGATTGTAATGGAAATTATGAAAAATAACTCATTAAAGAAGGTCGCAGTCACCATCGTACAACCCGCCATAAACTGGGGGGAAAGGGATTGTTAGCAATAGAGTTTGACAGCCCCATTGCTAGCAATATGCCTTATTAGGTCGCCCTCCACGTGGTTCCCCCTGGAAACCATCGTGAACAATTCTTGTTGAATTCGTCACGATGGGCTAACTGACCTACTTCATCTTCACCTATCATCTTTCACTGGTGCCCCGCCTGTGTATATCGATAGCGCGGGTGGGGTTACCATTCCATTATCATCCATTAAAAAAAAACCCGCCATAAACTAAAATTTCATCCCAACCATTTTTCAAGGCACTTTCTCCAACGCACAACCACTCTTTGGAATCAACTTCCAGCAGCAGTATTTCCGAACTGATACGACAACATAACCTTCAAGAAAAGAGTATATTCCTTTTTAAAAGGCCAGCAGCACACCTGTAATGCCGCTGGTGTTGTGGGTGATCATGGGTGGCGGTAGTCACTTACCATCAGGTGAGTCGCATGCTCGTTTGCCCCCTGTGTTGTAAAAAAAAATAGCATAGGCCACCACTTTCTATCCCGTGGGCGTGGTAAGAGACGACTAAGGGAGAGCGAGGGTTGGGCAGCAGTTGAGTTAGTTTCTCTTAAAACATCTCTAAGGCCTGGCTGCGGTTGCCAATCCAGCTGCCAAACCTCCCAAAGTTGAGGCTTGTATTCAGCAGTGGTCATTCAAAGGCTGTTATGATGATGATTGCCTGTTCTTTGCGTGTACCCTTCATATAACCCTTAGCAATAAACTATTAACCTCTCACATCAACGTAATAGGTTAAAACGTACAATCGTTTACAAAAGTGTTAGTAAATATAGTATCCCGTTAACGCCGCTTAAGGGCTAATCGTTTGTGGTGAATGACGCGACCCGACCTCTTGTCCTAGGTTCGATGCTCGCTGTTCACGCTCGCGCTGTCTTTTGGTTCGCCATGATTGTTTACTATTTTATAGGATTGCTAACAGGGATAACGGTTTTTTTTATACTACGTAGATAGCAAACAAGAATACAGCCAGTCTGATGGTACACGGTCATTGTAGCCTATGGACGCCTGCAATACTAGAGGTGTCACGTGCGCGTTGCTGACCCTGAAGACACCTTGATATGCACTTTTTGTAAAACCTCTCTAGGGAATTACTTATTTTTTAGTATGTTAACCAACTATAAAAACTGAAGGTACTAGATTCAAAGAGCATTTTTTAAATACATAGCAGGTAAGCCTATAGAAAGAAATAGGCTACGATGATTTTCAGGAGGAACCGCGTGGAGGTCGACCTGACGGGTCATATTGTTAGTAATGAGGCGGCATTACTAACCCCATACATATAACGTAATATTTGGTATCGATGTTAAAAACCAAGAACTGCAGTTATGTTTATTAAAACACTAGCTTTTACACGCGACTTCATCCACGTGAACGGGATATGTTCACTGAAGGGGCTAAAAATATTCCTATCTCCTTCTCCACACCATATAACACGTGTATACCAAATTTCATAATGATTGATTAAGCCGTTAAGGCGCTAGAAGGTAACAAACGAACATACAAACTTACTTTCACATTATATACATATATATAATATATACATACATATACCTATATATAATATTATTAAGTATAATTAACTCTATCACAAGAGAGAGCAATGTTTTAAAATAACGCCAAAAGATATCTGCACACGACATTTATGCTCCTAGACAATGCTGGGTTTACGATGCATCGTAAAAAGTCACATCGGAATAGGGCCGTCTTTGCGTACAAGCGTGTAGTGTCACCATGCTTTAAGTGGAAATTCACAGACTAAAATAAAGTATAAAAGATAGATAGATAATTTATTTGAATTACTTACAGCACACATAAATGGAGCACACATGACAGAAGGAGAAAAATGTTAGGACACTTGATACGACACGACGAACTTATGAACATTATAATAGAAGGTAAGATAGAAGGGGGAGAGGGAGACCGAGACATAGTTACATCAGGCAGATCAAGGAAGGAGTTGGTGTCGTGTCGTATCAAGAGGTGAAGAGACTCGCTGAAAATCGTAGTGAGTGGCAAGAGCTCCACCGACAAGAGCGCAGCTCTTAAATGGATAGATAGATAGACAGCACACAACAAAAGATATACACAGTAAAAAGAGATAAAAGAATACATATACAAAAAACAAACAAAAAAAAATGTCTCCTCTCACGCGTGTGCCATAGTAACACAAAGTAAATCCTAATATTGTAAATGTGACAATGAGTTTGTTTGTATGTTACCTTATAGCACCTTAACAGCTTGACCAATTGTTATAAAATTTTGTATATAATACGTAATAAATAGGATGTAAGTATATAAAATTATCCTGATTATGTGGTCGTATCTTCTCACTTTCAGGGCACTCCTCTTGATAATAACTCGAGTCTAGGGGTTTTTGGCGTTGATATATCTAGCGACGTCCAGTTTTGCGGTCATCTGGAGGAAAAGGCTAAGATGACTTCCAAAAAGTTAGGAGTGCTCAATAGAGTGAGACGGTATTTCATGCTGGAACACCGCTTGAAATTGTATAAAGCTTACGTCGGGCCACATATGGAATACTGTTCTCACCTATGGACAAGAACGCCACAGTACGAACTCCTTCCGTTAGATCGCATTCAAAGTCGGGCGGCTCGAATTATTGATGATCAGCGCCTTACTGTCTGACTCGACCCACTGAAACTGCGTAGAGATGTTGCATCTCTGTGCATCTTCTACCGAATTTATCATAGGGAGTGCTGTGAAGAATTGTTCGTAATGATACCTGCTGCTGATTTTTACCACCGTACAACGCGCCATAAACTAAACTTTCATCCCAACCATCTGGACGAGTGGCGGTCTACCACCATCCGTTTTTCAATGCATTTTCTTCCACACACAACCATTCCTTGGAATCAACTTCCAGCAGCAGTATTTCCGAATCGATACAACATCATAACCTTCAAAAAAAGAGCATATTCCTTTTTAAAAGACCGGCTGCACACCTGCAATGCCTTGAGTGTTGTGGGTGACCATGGGCAGCAGTAGTCATTTATCATCAGGCGAGCTGCATGCTCGTTTGCCCCCTGTTATAAAACAAAATCTACTACAATATTAGTAGAATTCGATTTTTAAAGACTCTAAAGGGTAATGTCCCACACAAACCGTAGGTCTACTAGTGAATGCAACACATATTTTTTTTTACAACACAGGGGGCAAACGAACATGCGGCTCATCTGATGGTAAGTGACTATCTTTGGATATTTGGACTTGGAATATCACATTTTTTTAAGATAGTGATATTTCAAGAAAATCTGCAATCATGGTCCCACTAGCGAATGCAAGCTCACAAGACACCTAAGTCATTACTGTTTTAATGAGGAAAGGAAAGAATCGTGGACACCCTAACTCTGTTTATCGAGATAATTTACTTTTACTGGCCAATAGTTAATTTATGGTCGCCAATAAAACGAAATCACTACGACGAGAGGCTTAGGCTTATTATACTAACACTAGCAAATGCACGCAGCACTGCTAGACGATTTCAATGAGTATTTTTTATACAAACAATTGTTTTAAAACGAATCAAACGCTTTTCAGTCGACTTCAAAGAGTCACAATTTCCAACCGACTTCAAATAGAAGGCGGTTCTGAATTTGATTTCTTTTTTTATTACATTTATTACCTCATAACTCTGTCAGTTGTAAACCGAATTGGGAAATTATCTTTTTATCTGAAAGGATAGAGTTATAAATTGGTCTCATAAAAATTTTGCCCATTCTTTCAAATATTTATATTATAAATGTACATATTTTGCATAATCCTCAACTTTACCTTACAACCCTCCATTTTACTGAGTAATAAACTTTTCTATTTAAATCTAATTAGGTATTAAATAATTTTCTAAATAAATTAAATCGATTTTTTTCTAATATTATAAATAATTATAACTATTATATTTATATTATTATAATATCTTTTCATTATTTTTTATTTTATTTTTATATTTATATGTCATCTATGAACTGTCCACTGCTGAACATTGCCAGAGGGAGACTTTGTACAAAATTCAATTGCTTGGGTACCTTTGTCTCATTCGTGTTTCAACCGTGAAGCAGTTGTGTTTGCATGGCTGTGTTTCGGTTTGAAGGGTGGGATATGGCGTGAATTTACAGGGTACAGAGGAATAACACCTGAGTCCTCAGGAATGGCAACGCATGGGGGGTATCATGGGCGAAACAGTATACTCTGTTATGTTCATGATACTGCTCATGTCTGTAAGCGACGGTTACCACTTTCCATCAGGTGGGCCGTCAGCTTGTGTGCCATTCTAAGTTATAGGCCTTCCATAACTAACTAACGATTGCAATAACGTGACGAATTCAACAGGAATTGACTACGATGGTTTCCGGGGGGGGGGGGGGGGGCGTGGAGGTCGACGTGATAATACACCCATATTGCTATCAATGCGATCCATAGTTCTCATTACATTGTAATCAGAATTGGCTGTTCGCAGCTTTTGACTAATTTTCATTTTCAATCCCCTCTCCCCTTCCCCCCCCCCCCTCTCACTAAATAAACTCTTTGGAGTTCATAATATTTGTCTATCAACAGATCGAGTGAAATATGATAAGTTGGAAATCTGTTGATCAGAAATCGGAATGGTTCCGCGCAATAAATAATGTAAAGAACCGTTCACAATTGTAGTGTTATTATATTTTTTATTATTTTATAATTAACATTTTGGCCGTGTGGTCCCGGCATAGAATAGGCCACCCCTTCCTTTCCCGTGGGTGTCTTAAGAGGCGACTAAGGTTTTTTTTAATGGGTGATAATGAAATGGTAACGCCGCCTGCATTATCGATATATGCTGACGGGGCACCAGTGAGGGATGATAGGTGACGATGACAGCAGATCAATTAGCCCATCAAGACAAATTCTACTAGAATTAATCATGATAGTTTCCAGGGGGAACCGCGTGGAGGTCAACCTGATAGAGTGTATTGCTAGTAATGGGAAAATTAGACCCCATTACTAACAAGCTCTTTCCCCCCGGCGACTAAGGTTGGGCGAGGGATGGACAGCAGCGTCCCTCTTAAAACATCTCTAAAGCGTGGCAACTACCGGCAAAAACCCTAAGGGGAGGCTTATGTTCAGCAGTGGACAGGTAAAGGCTGATATGATGATGATGATGATGATAGTTTTGTAAATACTCAATTTTATTCTATTTTTTTATACAACTTAGAATGGCAAACAAGCTGACGGCCCACCTGATGGTAAGTGGTAACCGTCGCCTATAGACACGAACAGTACCATGGACATAACAGAGTATACTGTTTCGCCTAGGATACCTCCCATGCGTTGCCATTCCTGAGGACTCAGGTGTTATTCCTTTGTACCCAGTTAATTCACGCCATATCCCACCCTTCAAACCGAAACACAGCCATGCAAACACAACTGCTTCACGGTTGAAACACGAATGGGACAGAGGTACCCAAGCAATCGACTTTTGTACAAAGTCTCCCTCTGGTATTTATTAGTATGTACAATAAAGTATTAGATAAATAAATAAATTTTATAATTATTTATTTACAATAACAATTTTAATTTTTTTTTTCAATTTTAATCTACAAAATATATTTGTTACGTAATGTTTTGAAAGAAATTAAAAAATGTGTTAGAATTAAAACATACTGCACGCAGCTTTAGCACGTGGGTGCCGTGCTGGAATCGAACTGGCTACCCACGATAGATTTACCGCGGGACGTGACGTGGCGTACCCATAAATCCCACTATCGGTGCTGATAAGTCAGCTCTTCCGTAACTCTGGGACTGATTTCTAATTTAGCATCTGCATATCCTGTGCCGCCGACTTTGTTCGCGTGGACTACATACATTCATTTGAATAATATTTTTTGTGATTATATTTTTTTCTTAATGGACCAAACATTCATTATTGTGTAGTAAAATTTACAATATATACACAATTCCAAGTTTTTATATAGCGTAGGAAACACACACACACACATGATCACAGCGCCATCTACTCCCAACCTAACAAAGGTTAGTACCTAACTAATTAAAAAAAAGTACCTTTTTTGCGAATAAATATTATATTATTGTAAAATAAAACTGTAAAGCTCACCCAGTTAATCAAATAAATATATTATATAATTTAATGGTCGAGGGATGGGCAACAGCATCCCTCTTAAAATATCAGTTAACTGCGGTTGCCCACCCGCTTGCCAAGCGTGGCAACTATTGGCAAATTTACCTAAGAGAAAACCACACACACACACACACACACACACACACACACACACACACACACACACACACACACACACACACACACACACACACACACACACACACACACACACACACACACACACACACACACACACACACACACACACACACACACACACACACACACACACACACACACACACACACACACACACACACACACACACACACACACACACACACACACACACACACACACACACACACACACACACACACACACACACACACACACACACACACACACACACACACACACACACACACACACACACACACACACACACACACACACACACACACACACACACACACACACACACACACACACACACACACACACACACACACACACACACACACACACACACACACACACACACACACACACACACACACACACACACACACACACACACACACACACACACACACACACACACACACACACACACACACACACACACACACACACACACACACACACACACACACACACACACACACACACACACACACACACACACACACACACACACACACACACACACACACACACACACACACACACACACACACACACACACACACACACACACACACACACACACACACACACACACACACACACACACACACACACACACACACACACACACACACACACACACACACACACACACACACACACACACACACACACACACACACACACACACACACACACACACACACACACACACACACACACACACACACACACACACACACACACACACACACACACACACACACACACACACACACACACACACACACACACACACACACACACACACACACACACACACACACACACACACACACACACACACACACACACACACACACACACACACACACACACACACACACACACACACACACACACACACACACACACACACACACACACACACACACACACACACACACACACACACACACACACACACACACACACACACACACACACACACACACACACACACACACACACACACACACACACACACACACACACACACACACACACACACACACACACACACACACACACACACACACACACACACACACACACACACACACACACACACACACACACACACACACACACACACACACACACACACACACACACACACACACACACACACACACACACACACACACACACACACACACACACACACACACACACACACACACACACACACACACACACACACACACACACACACACACACACACACACACACACACACACACACACACACACACACACACACACACACACACACACACACACACACACACACACACACACACACACACACACACACACACACACACACACACACACACACACACACACACACACACACACACACACACACACACACACACACACACACACACACACACACACACACACACACACACACACACACACACACACACACACACACACACACACACACACACACACACACACACACACACACACACACACACACACACACACACACACACACACACACACACACACACACACACACACACACACACACACACACACACACACACACACACACACACACACACACACACACGTAGATGTTGAAGCGTTTTTGTTTTTGATTCTACTACATCTTAAGTAATTTTACATCAATGGTTGCACCCTGCACAATTCAATGTGAACAAGTTATTATCCACCGAGACAATGTCACAACGTTGTATGTGGCAATACGGTTCATTTAAAAATATTATTATAACTACAAAAAAAGAACACCAACAATCGTTCATTCATTTTACCAAATTTCACAAATCCTATTGGAGTCGACCTTTGTCGTTGGAAATTACTATAGCAAACAAATTTATAAGTGCACTACTTCGTTTCGAGCACTCGAACGTGATAAAATATTTTAATATACACGTATATTTATTCACAATAGTGTTTGCTGTATTTACATTATTTTTACCTTTACCTTTCCTGCACTGGATTACCCAAATTAAATTATTTTCTCTCTAAATACACTGAGTTGGCTGGAAGAGATCTCTTTCAGGGATAAGCCCTCCCTTGCTAACAAGTTGTTAAACTAATCGTCACATGTATTGCTTAAGTGCAATAAAGAATATATAATATATAAAGTCACTTTTATAAATATATTTATGAAAATAATACATCGATTTAATTAAAAAAAAATATTTGAGTATTTTAATTAAAATATACATTTACTGAAATAATAATGGTATAAAATTCTAATTTATTCCAAGTGATGATAAAACAATTTGGATAGAATTTTACTAAAACTGTGAACATATAGCACTTTCAATTATGTATTCATAAAATTGGACATATTATACTAAATAGATCACATAACCATGATTTGTATGGAAGATAAAATTTTTTGTGTATCAAATTATGTTGGGACAAGTTATTTCATTTCTTAAATACTTTCGCTAGCTTTTGGGTCGATATATCTTTCAAATCAGCTTACAATAAGTATATAATTAAATAAGAACTATTATTTTATTTTGTATAAATTTATACATTAATAATATATTAATAAATAATAAAAGTTACATTACATACATACATTAATAAAAGTAAAAACAAATGAGTATTATTTGGAAATCCACGACAAAGTCTCAACTTTTCATTTAATTATAATTAAATTATCTTCGCAATAACAGTAAACTATGGGTATATACCTGAAAATAAAAGATTTATTATTATTATTATTGTAATTAGGTTAAATTTAATAATCATATTTATGTAAAGGGAACACGTAGCGCCATCTATTATCGCTTTGGGAAAAACCAGCGCACGTCACATTGTTTTTTCTCTCTGGTTTCATCTGTCACTTGCGTTGCACTGCTGAAATATGGATTTAATTAAAATATAAGATTAATTAAATGTTATCGTCGATTTCTCGATCCAACCATTTCAACAATTAATATTAATAAATTATGTTATTTAACAATTTGACAAGTAAAGGTCTTTCCATATTTTAGTTTCAAAAGCGACCGAATTACAGTAGACGCGTTATACGGCGACCGAATAGTATTAGCAAATACGTCAATTGTCACTTTCGACACCGCGGTTGTCTGTATGTTTGTATTACGGCAAGCACGAGCTTTAATAGTATTTTAAACAAGGTCTTCGTATGTTTATAAATGCTTTGAAACATGTATATTTTTATTATATATACATATATATATATATATATATATAAATTCTTCTTTCATGTCTATAGGCGAGGGTTACCACTTTCCATCAGGTGGGCCGTCAGCTTGTTTGCTAACAAACAAACACAAACACAACACAAAGGTACCCAAGCAATCGACTTTTGTACAAAGTCTCCCTCTGGTGACTAATTTATCGTTGAATTCGTCACGATGGGCTAACTGACCTGCTTCATCCTCACCTATCATCCTTCACTGGTGCCCCGCCGGTGTATACCGATAGCGCTGACGGGGTTACCATTCCATTATCGTCCATTAAAAAAAACACACACCAGCCATAAGCTTCTCAATAAAATCTTATAAGCATCAGGCCACAACTTAGATACAATTCTATAATTTACGCGTACATTAATTTTACAAATGGCGGCCCCACAGCACAGGTTAAATAATACTTATGACCATAGAGTACAGCTCGCATCTCCACAGACCATAGAGCCAAGCCAACGGTATCTACCAGACGAGTCTGTAATCAGAGGGACGGTTCATATATCATACAATTGTATGACCATTGGAGACCTTTGCTCTTCTATCGGTCACTATCATTAATGGGTAGACGCGTGGTGCAAGTTATAAACTTTTTCATAATTAAAAAGTAAGGATTGGTCTGTTCAAGAATACTGTGATTGTTTGTAGCTTTGTAGCTTTTTATTTTCTATCTTTTTATCAATATTAAAGAAATTTGTAATAGTTATTTTAAAAATTCATTTTTTTTTTTGTTGTAAACTTAACTTTTATTTGAGAAAAAAAGCAACAGCTGTATTTCTTGATCGTTCTTCTCAGCTGAAATTGTATTCCGAACTGGGCGGTAGATTCGTAAAAAAACGATTCAAAAATGTTTATTTTTAAGTTTACTTGAGTAAAAGTTATTTACCAGAAATTAAAAAAAAAAAAAAACAAATTAAATATTAATATTATCATACCTATTATAATTAAGGATTGTGTCCCACAAAAAACAGACTTTTTTTTTACAACACAGGGGGCAAACGAGCATGCGGCTCTCCTGATGGTAAATGACTATCGCCGCCCATGGCACCCACAACACCAGCGGCATTGCAGGTGTGCTGCCGGACTTTTAAAAAGGAATAATATGCTCTTTTCTTGAAGGTTATGTTGTCGTATCGGTTCGGAAATACTATTCTGACAAAACCAGTTATTTTGATCTAAAAACTAAACTACTGAACCAAATTTGATAAAATTTCTATGGGACCAATCTGTAAGTATATCCATTCAGATAAAAAAAGAATTAAGTAGTAACAAACAAAAAAAATACGTGCGACCGAATTGTGAACCTCCTTCTTTTTGAAATCGGTTGAAAAACAAAATACAAATCGAAAGATTTTAATCGATTTCAAAGATCTTATATTACCATATTTTTTGCCACACAATTATATAAATCACCTGCTCAAGCTAGGATAATTTGTATTATAAGTATTCCGCTCCGCTTATGATATTGGACCACAAACAAGGTCAAAACCCTTGTTAATAACAATTATTGTTGAAATAACTCATATATGTATATATATTGGAATACCGCCGTGTGGTCCCGGCATAGAATGGGCCACATCTAAGAGGACCTGTAAAAGGCGACTAAGGGAACTTAATGCTCGTGATTTGGACAGCAGTTTCCCTCTTAAAATATCACCAAAGCCCAACTGTAGTCGCCAACCCGCCTGCCAAGCTTGGCAACTACTGGTGAAACCCCTCCAATAGGGGGAGACCTATGTTTAATAGTGGACAGTTAACGGCTAATAGTTATTGTACGTATTCACAAATAAGGACTTTTTTTATGCAACTTAGAATAGCAAACAAGCTGACGGCCCACCTGATGGAAAGTGGTAATCGTCGCCTATAGACATGAGCTTTATTTCAGAGAGCTATACACATATACTTCATTCTTGAGACTAATTTCAGAGGGAGACTTTGTACAAAAGTCGTTTACTTGGGTACCTCTGTCCCATTCGTGTTTCAACCGTGAAGCAGTTGTGTTTGTATGGCTGTGTTTCGGTTTGAAGGGTAGGATATGGCGTGAATTTACAGGGTACAGAGGAATAACACCTGAGTTCTCAGGAATGGCAACGCATGGGGGGTATCATGGGCGAATCAGTATACTCTGTTATGTCCATGGTACTGCTCATGTCTATAGGTGACGGTTACTACTTTCCATCAGGTGGGTCGTCAGCTCGTTTGCCATTCTAAGTCGTAGAAAAAAAAATTTAAAAAAATTGACGATTTAAAAGTGCTTGTAAACAAGAATATAGGAATAAGAATGATTTGAATTCGAATTTAATTTGAATATATGTCTATCTATCTATCCGAAATCTATTTAACTAGTCTATTATTATTGAAAGTAAATTATAACTTTACACGCGTAAAACCCACTGTTTATTATTTAAAAAGGGTTAAACCATAATAAAACTGGACGAGAGCGATTCAGCCCAGCCGGACAGTTTTACAGCATTATAAATCGACAATTTAATATCACCTGTGCCTTTTATAAAATGACCAGACGCACATAAAATGGTTATTCCATTAATATAACAAATAGTATATTGTCGTTTTAAGGGCTCAGGATAAATATAATAAAAACATAGGCAAGTGTCAGTGGTGCTCGCGTGTGGTGGGTTCCGTAACAGTTTTTAGTTAGGATTTTACTTTGTTAAAAAAAATGGCAGGGTACAAAAAATTAAAACTAGCCCATTTCATTTAAAATATAGAAATAATAGAAAAGGATATAGGTTACATTTTATTATTAATCCGTAAAAACTATTATTATATATATATATATATATATATATATATATATATAAAATCAATTTATAAAGTGTATATGTACTTATATATATGTATAATCAATCGCAAATTGCGTCGCCTTGAAACAAATGAGTGGCCGAATCAATCCACACGTGAGTTCGCATTGACCCGCTTACTCGAGTGTACATCGTGCACCTGCATTGTACGAGTATAACATAATTTACGCTTCTAGATGCATTATAAGTTATGCATTCTAATTGATAATTATATTAATAAATATATATATATATATATATATATATATATTCTTATAGTTTTATATATAATAATCTAATGATTTCAATATTTGTTTGTTACAGATTAGTCTTGGAGACGACGCCATCTTGTTTACGTCTGTTTATAAGGTAAACAATATATTGTTTTACTCGTCAACGCTTCGTCTGTATTTAGTACTAAGTAGATGTACATGATAATGTTTATATCAGCCTTTAACAGTCCACCGCTGAACATAAGCCTCCCCCTTGGGGGGTTTTGGCAGTAATTGTCACGCTTGACAGGTGAATTGGCAACCGCAGTTAGGATTTAGAGACGTTTTAATAGGGACGCTGCTGCCCATCTCTCGCTCTCCCTTAGTCGCCTCTTACGACACCCACGGGATAAGAAGGGGTAGTCTTTTTAATGGATGATAATGGTATGGTAACCCCGCCTGCGCTATCAGTATACGCTGGCGGGGCACCAGTGAAGTGTGATCGATGAGAATGAAAACAGGCCAGTTAGCCCATCATGATGAATTCGTCAGGAATTAACCATGATAGTTTCCAGGGGGAACTGCGAGGAGGTCGACCTGGTTGGGTATATTGCTAGCAATGGGATTCTCAATCTTCATTATTAACAATCCCTTTCCCCCCGAAAGGGGTGATCTTTTTTTTATGGGGGAAAATGGTATGGTAACCCCGCCTGCGCTAACGGGATACGCTGGCGGAGCACCAGTGAAGGGTGATAGATGAGAATGAAAACAGGCCAGTCAGCCCATCATGATGAATTCATCAGGAATTAATCATGAGTTTCCAGGAGAACCGCGAGGAGGTCGACCTGGTTGGGTATATTGCTAGCAATGGGACTCTCAGTCTCCATAACTAACAATCCAGTTCCCCCCGGAAGGGGTGGTCTGTTCTATGCCGGGGACCACATGACCACACCATTGTCACATACAATACACTTATTGCTCAATAAAGTGGTCAGACTGGTTCAGGTTAAATGGGCAACCTTACAGACATGAATTTGAAAAATTTCCGACATTGATACAAAGGTCGTATGTCACGACAATTATCATTTTGAATATAACATGTGCATTGCACATTTTTTTTTATACAACTTAGAATGGCAAACAAGCTGACGGCCCACCTGATGGAAAGTGGTAGCCGTCGCCTATAGACATGAGCAGTACCATGGACATAACAGAGTATACTGTTTCGCCCATGATACCCCCCATGCGTTGCCATTCCTGAGGACTCGGGTGTTAATAATTCACGGTTGAAACCTATTTGTATTGTCGCAACAGCGTACAGATTAATTAATGGACAGTAAAAATTTATTCATCCTTAATTAAATATAATTGACCATAATTATGAAAACGAGAACAAACATCTGACCTTTAAACCCCATTATTGGCCTATACCATGCTTTATTATAATTAATTTAATTAACACAAATACTTTTATTCCATAAACAAAATGTGTATAAAAGTACATGGTCGTAATTATAGACATTTGGCCATGATGTGTACAATAAATATGGATATAAAAGAGTTATTGTTATTCTTGTTATAATTTAAATTATGTTACAGGATGAAGGCTTTTTTACCAACTTCAAATAAAGAAAATATTCTAAATTCGCTTATATTTTTTTATGTTTCTTATCTCTTATGCTTAAACACACAAACACACACACACACACATATCTATACATATGTGTGTGTGTGTGTGTGTGTGTGTGTGTGTGAGTGTGTGTGTGTGTGTGTTTGTGTGTGTGTGTATGTGTATGTGCGCGCTCGTGCGGGCGTGCGTGCGTGTGTACGTGCGTGTGTGTGTGTGTTTGTGTATGTGTGTGTGCGCGCTCGTGCGTGCGTGCGTGCGTGTGTACGTGCGTGCGTGTGTGTGTGTGTGTGTGTGTGTGTGAGTAAGGGCGCTCGTGCGCGCGGGCGTGTGTTTTTGTATGACATAAACCGTTATACCACCATCGCCAATTGGTCCCGGCATAGAATAGGCCACCCCTTCCTTTCCCGTATGTGTCGTAAGAGGCGACTAAAGAAGGGCGAGGGTTGAGCAGCAGCATCCCTCTTAAAACATCTCCAAAACCTAGCTGCTGTGGATTAGCGGTTGCTAATCCACCTGCCAAGCGTGGCAACTACTGGCGAAACCCCCCAAGGGGGAGGCTTATGTTCAGCAGTGGACGATAAACCGATGCAAAATTGTTTTTAATAAAAATTGAATTTTGAATTTTGAGAAGAATTGAACAAATATTAATAACAATATTAGTTCAAAAAATTACCCTAAAAATTTTATTATATTTTTAATTTTATTAATTATTAAAACATAGAACAATACAAAATACAGACGAATTGGGAAGTATCTCCATTTGTCTATTAAAGATATTAACACACATACAATATAACATCATATAATGTGTGTGTGTGTGTGTGTGTGTGTGTGTGTGTGTGTGTGTGTGTGTGTGTGTGTGTGTGTGTGTGTGTGTGTGTGTGTGTGTGTGTGTGTGTGTGTGTGTGTTTATTTGCTATGCCCGTGACTTCATTCGAGTGTGTAAATTAATTTTGCACATTATTTTATACAATTTCGTTTTTACGTCGAATCGAGTACTGTCTGTATTTAACAACAGATGGCGTAATAAATGTAACGGATTTGGAAAAGAATAGATACCAACATAAACCTAGTCAATGGAAAGACTAAGATATATGTTGAATCATATTTAACTTAATATATTGTAAACATTTCATCATTATTAGTCTAGCCATTTTTACATTAACCGTTAATATACAAAAAGAAATTATGTATATATATGATTTTATTCGTGTACTGTATATACTACAAATTGTTTTTAATATATAGTTTTTGGATTTTGGTAATGGAACTGAGAATAACAATATTAGTTCAAAAAATATACCCTAAAAATTTTAGGTTATATTTGGAATTTTATCATGGTTAATTCCTGATGAAGTCATCATGATGGGCTAACTGGCCTGTTTTCATTCTCATCTATCACACTTCACTGGTGCTCCGCCAGCGTATCCCGTTAGCGCAGGCGGGGTTCCATACCATTTTCACCTATAAAAAAAAATACAGTTTTGATTACGATTTTTATCATAAATAAAATAACGAACTGTTCATTAATTTATAATATTTACAAACAATACGCGATAAAAATATTTTACGACAAATGTTTGAGCACATAACGTCTTTATACTTTGTGATAAACAGACAAACTCACTTTCACATTTATAATATTATAAATGTGAAAGTGAGTTTGTTTATCTATTATCGAATATTAATAATTACTACTCGTATATATACGTATGTCTAGTCATGTTTATATTGTATACTAGCCGAAAAGTATACTATAACCTGCCCAGGAGTATGAAGAATAATTGTACCAAGTTTCGTTAAAATCCGTCGGGTAGTTTTTGTTTCTATAACGAACATACAGACAGACAGACAAAAATTTTACTGATTGCATTTTTGGCATCAGTATCGATCACTAATCACCTCCTGATAGTTATTTTGGAAATATATTTCATGTACAGAATTGACCTCTCTAGTGATTTATTATAAGTATAGTATATCTACGATGCACGTCGAGTAATTTCAATGATTATTATACATACGGCTAATGGCGCACGTCAATTTGATTACAGTCATTTGATTGATGATTATTTTATTAACCGACTTCAAAAAAGATTTCAATGATTTTTTGTCAATGAAGCGCACCGTAGGCGACACAGTATATTCTGTTATATCCATGCTACTGTCATGTCTATTGATGACAGTTACCTTTTTGCATCAGGTATGTCGTCAGCTTGTCTGCCATTGCAAGTATCATGAATAAATCTTTGAGAAAGCAGACGCAAGTCGTAGGTAAATGTTAGTGTTGTATGCAATTTAAAGTGAGCAACGTCGAAACCACCGCTAGCCGCAGCAGGCCTATTAGACTGAGACCCGTTAAACAGTTCAATTAACATTAGATTAGTCCTCATCTCAATCAATTCCATGTAGTGCGCGTGTGGTGTACGTCACAGGCGGACAGCGGATTAAAACATCATTTATTTCTTAACACTAAACTTTAACTTTTTTTATGTATGTATGTTGTAATTTGTATGCTGTAAGTAATGCAAATAACATTATCTATCTATCTATTGCTATCAATATACCCTAACAGGTCGACCTCCACGCGATTCCCCTAAACTATCGTGAACGTATACGCGAAACTATCGTGACTAATACGTTCACGCCGGCGCGGGCCACCGGTGCCCCGCGCTAGACTGTCTCATTGGACGGCGCGTACCACCGGCGGTACGCACTAGATTGTCTTATCTGGCGGCGCGTACCATCGATGGCCCGCACTAGACTTTCTTTTCTGGCGGCGCGTACCACCGGTAGTACGTATTAGATTGTGCTAATAGCATTAATTAGAGCGCCGCCTCACAGCAAAAAACATTAAAGTTGGTCCCGGCGTGAACGTGTTAAACGTTGTATTCGTCACGATGGGCTTACTGACCTGCCTTTTCATCCTCAACTATCACCTCTCACTGATACCCCGCCAGTGTATACCAATAACGCAGGCGGGGCTACCATGTCATTTTCACCCATTAAAAAAAAACATTAAACCTACCGACATTTCATATATACCTAATCCTACCATGAGGGGGGGAATGGGATTATTAGCAATGGAGTTTGACAACCCCATTACTAGCAATATTCCCTATTAGGTCGATCTCCACATGGTTCCCCTTGGTGAACAATTGTTGAATTTGTCACGATGGGCTGACTGACCTGCTTCATTCTCACCTATTATCCTTCACTGGTGCCCCGTCGGTATATAGCGATAACGCGGGTGAGGTTACCATTTCATTATCACTAATTAAAAATCCTACCATGAGCGGTCAAATGACCGCTTTAAAATAAAGTATGTATCATAATATAGAAAGAGATTTTAGCTAATTGGATAATAAACAAGTGAATAACAGTAAGTTGTAAATATTGAAAAATGGCTTGTATGTAATATAATATTATAGGAAAAGTCAGTAAGTTACATGGTGATACAGTAACGTTATACATGAAATTTGTTTAAACAAAATTTCATAAACGCTCATTTGACCGTGCTTGGCAAGTTCAGTGTTTATTTTTTTTTAATGGATGATAATGGAATGGTAACCCCACCCGCACTATCGGTATACACTGGCGGGACACCAGTGAAGGATGATAGGTGAGGATAAAGCAGGTCAGTTAGCCCATCGTGACGAATTCAACAAGAATTGTTCACGATGGTTTCCAGGGGAAACCACGTGGAGGTCGACCTAATAAGGCATATTGCTAGCAATGGGGCTGTCAAACCCCATTGCTAACAATTCCTTTCCCCCTACAGGTTCAGTGTTAATTATGCAGTTATAATTTATTTCAGCTTCCTTTATTTGTCAATATGTACATATACATAACATTCAATTAAAATATTTTAAGGTTAAAAAATCATAAACTGAATTCTTTAATGTTGTACTATTTTTATTATATCTAATCATATATTAAAAATAGTATAACATTGTCCACGAAATCAAGCGGTGGTGTTATTAAATAAACTATCTAAAGAATTAATGTCACTGAATGAATTTAAATATCTTTGGGAAAAAATTAAAGTCCTCATTGCTAGAGAAGTGTCTGTACTAAATTGACGAATTAACGACAGTTAGTCGTTAATTTAAATGTATTTATTCTTTGTATTAAGAGATGACTCTAAATTGACAATATCTTGCTTATAGTTTTAGTTTTTGTACTTAATTTTATTTATTTTTTAAGTTGTTTATTAATTTCACTGTACCTACTATGGCATTCAAATTCAAATTATTATCTTACAGTTTTATTCACGTCACTCACTCACTTTACTGTATCAAAAATCCTACCAATATAATAAAAGCAGCGTTCATGACTCAACAACGCTACCTCTTATGACGTGGACAACGCAAGCGCCCTGATCCAGGAAGAAATTAACTTTAAATAGAGCGTCGGTACATGATAAATCGGAATTGCGTGTCGGTCGCGTGTTGAACCCGGCAATTTAGCTTTTGAGACATCCTTTCTGATGTTACATTTAAGACTCCATCTACTAAGTCACATCGTAATTGGCTTTGCTGAAGCTTTCAATGAAATTATATTTTTTTCTTATTTCGATTTTTTTTAATCTTTTTAATTCTATATAGGTTTTTATGCAACTTAGAATTACGAAAGAGATTTGTCGAGCAAGAATGAATGGAGATGTCGGCAGGGGTCGCCCTAGATGGACGTATGTTGACCAAATAGGCGACGTGCTGAAGAAGGGCCGAATTAAAAGTACCTGTAACCGGCGAGCGTGTATGAAAAGATTGATGAATGTGGAAGAAGCGAAAGAGGTTTGTTTGAATCGAAGCATTTGGCGTTCCATTGTTTCTGCCTACCCTAATGGGAGACTGTAGAATGTCAAACAAGCTGACGGCCCACTTGATAGAAAGTGATAACCATCGCCTATAGACATGAGCAATACCATGAAAATAACAAAACAATTTTATATATATTTTAACACGTTATTATAAGGAGGGAAAGGGATTGTTAGTAATGGAGACTGAGAATCCCATTGCTAGCAATATACCCAACCGGGTCGACCTCCTTGCGGTTCTCCCTAGAAACTATCATGGTTAATTCCTGATGAATTCATCATGATGGGTTAACTGGCCTGTTTTCATTCTCATCTATCACCCTTCACTGGTGCTCCGCCAGCGTATCCCGTTAGCGCAGGCGGGGTTACCATTCCATTTTCACCCATAAAAAAAAACGCGTTATTATAGTATATGCTTAGCATAAACATTATGTTTATTATGCCGTGTGGTCTCGACGTAGAATGGCTTCACTTTATTTTTCTATAAATGTCGAAGCGACTAAGGTAACTTAATGGTCAAGAGATGGGCAACAGCGTCCCTCTAAAAACATAACCAAAAGCCTAACTGCGGTTGCCAATCCGCCTGCCAAGCGTACTGATAAACCACCAAGTACTGACAAACCGTTTACGAAAGAAAATAACGTAGGCTACTGTTTATCCTTATCAATCAATATTACGGTCACACGGATAAAGTCGCGGGTAAAAACTAGTGTTTCATAATGAGATCCAAAATGAGATCTCGTCTCGTTGCCATCAGATTAACATACTTTCCCTATAACGTAACGTTAACACCGGGCTGTATCCGTTGAATTAGGTCCCAGGCATCTTAGGACATTCACCCGAATGAGCCGACTGCAAAAAGCCATAAGCCAGTTACACTTGTGGCCAATAATACTGGATACAATTTAAAATATTTAATATTTTTAACTCAAAAAATATCATGCTTTATATTTCCATTTGCTGAATTACAAATTTAAAAGATTTAGAAGAATATTTATAATACCAGAGGGAGACTTTGTACAAAAGTCGATTGCTTGGGTACCTCTGTCCCATTCGTGTTTCTACCGTGAAGCAGTTGTGTTTGCATGGCTGTGTTTCAGTTTGAAGGGTGGGATATGACGTAAATTTACTGGGTATAATGGAATAACACCTGGGTCCTCAGGAATGGCAACGCATGGGGGGTATCATGGGCGAAACAGTATATTCTGTTATGTCCATGGTACTGCTCATGTCTATAGGCGACGGTTACTACTTTCCATCAGGTGGGCCGTCAGCTTGTTTGCCATTCTAAGTTATATAAAAAAAAGGCTTAGTTTAAAAGTACAAGATACATTTATATATTATAAAAAGTATAATAATATATAAAAATTGCGTCTTTTATCATCATTCACACGACTAAGGAGTGGAACTCTCTTCTTGCTTATGTTTTTCCATATAAATATAATTTACACCAATTTTAAGGCAAATGTGAATAGACTATTTGAGGGCATGCGAGCCCCATCTTGGACCACATCTTCACTTTGTAATAATTGGCTTGTAATAATTTTAAACTGTTCAATGCATTTTAATTATAAACTCATTTCATTTAAAAAAAGAAAAAGTTACTTTTAATATGTAAGGTCAATTTAAATAATGTAATTGAATTTTGTTTTTTTTATATAAAATGTAAAATATTTATCTTTTATAAAACCCTATTAATATTTACAACATAACATCGATAATGACAACACGTATAAAAGTAATATATCTATCTATAAAGTTTTGTTTATGAGAACACATATATTTTCATTAACTGTTATATTTCTATTATGCATCTCTAATTAACACAACCATAAAATTTGCGTGAAGATCGTATTTTATACCTTACTCGGTAATGATGTGTTAACTTCCAGTATTAGGAGTCCATAAAATATTTCCGGGTCTACAGCGAGGTAGCTGTTAATGTAACTGGAATTGAGTGTATAATATTTAACACTATCTCTGATATTCAATTTGAAATCAGATACATTGCCTCTACTAGTAGATATCTACTTAAAATTTGTCTTTTAAGTTTGGTGTAATTTTTTTTTCATTTATTCCTATTAACTATACAGCTTTATATGGAGGTTCATTGTGCCACTTATCTACTCGGTAACTAGAGTGCAATTTAATATTATTTATTTATTTAGAAATAAAAGATATTACAGAATTCAAAAAAATTTAAATGTCTTTATCCCTTTTTTCAAGAATCCCGTGGTGTAGTCTATTGGAAAAACCTCAACAGCTTATTCTAAAACCTGAGCATTCGTGGGAGGAAACATCTCTGAAACCGCGCTGTACACAACCATCTAGGCTCTAAGATTTAGGGATGGATTCCCTGATGATGGCGAGCTGTAAGATTGTAGAAGTGCCCGTGAGCATCATATTGAACAATTTCTGTGAGCATAGTCTGTTGTATAAACGGTAGAACACGCAGAGTGAAAATGTGACTCAGTATATAATTTTTTTTTTTTGTGCTAAGTTAGTTAATCCCTAATTGTAAAACATAAAACCTAATCTTTTATAATAGATAAAAATGGAATGGTTTTTTTTTTATGCGACTCCTCAGTCGGAAATATTTATCCATTATAAATAATTTACCAATGTGTATACAACTCGGTGGCCAGCAGTGTACGCATCTGGTTATAAATCCCCGAACATCAAGTCCGCGTCAGTATAACGGTGTGCGCTTGCGCCTTCCCCGCTACAATTATCGTATGCTATTTGGGTAAGGATGTGGAGACTTCAACCGACTTCAAAAAAGAATGCTACAGCCAATTCAACTGTTTTTAAGCAACATAACTAAAGATTAAGGAGATTCTTAATTTTACTTTGTATTAATTTAATAAGGTTAATTAAATTTAATTAATTTGATTTAATGTTGTTTGTTTTTTTTTGTGTAGTGTACACGATAAAAGTATCTTCGGATATGCTAAACCAATTTTGATGATTTTTTTTATAATCAATAGTGTTGTGTTAATATTGGTCATGATTCACATTCACAATTTTAATGGAACAGTAAATTTTATTCTTTCATAATCTATAGGGCTCCTATAAACTCCACCATAAGGGGGGTTTTACAAGTGATTACCACGCTTGGCGTGCGAATTGGTAACGGCAGTGAGGCTTTAGTAATGTTTTAAGAGAGACGCTGCTGCCCATCCCTTGACCGTTAAGTTTCCTTAGTCCCCTCTTACGACACCCACGGGAAAGGAAGAGGTGGCTCATTCTATGCCGGGACTGAGTGAGACTTTGTACAAAAGTCGATTGCTTGGGTACCTCTGTCCCATTCGTGTTTCAACCGTGAAGAAGCTGTGTTTGCATGGCTGTGTTGCGATTTAAAGAGTGGGATATGGCGTGAATTTACAGGGTACAGAGGAATAACACCTGAGTCCTCCGGAATGGCAACGCATGGGGGGTATCATGGGCGTAACAGTATACTCTGTTATGTCCATGATACTGCTCATGACTATAGGCGACGTTTACCACTTTCCATCAGGTGGGCCGTCAGCTTGTTTGTCATTCTAAGTTGTATAAAAAAATAAAACAAACCTTTGGATGGAGAGGAGTAATTATAAAGTATAATATATAGAGATATATATATATATATATATAATATTTTGATTCCGTTTTGTTCCATGTTATGATGGACCATAAAGAGTTTGGTTATGGTCTGCTAACCACCAGTCACGGTCAGTTATGAGTTTAATGGACCAAGAAAGAATATTATATTACATTCTCCGTTCACGTTAAGACCTGTTCATCTTGCTGATGTGTTTCAAGACCAGGATCTTACGTTCCTTCTAAATATCCGAGGGTGATCCCATAATGAATTGGTCTAACTATATAGTAATTAAAGAAATTAGATGAAACCAATTTTATTTTGCAATATAATCTTTTTTTGTATACAACTTAGAATGGCAAACAAGCTGACGGCCCACCTGATGGTAAGTGGTAACCGTCGCCTATAGACATAAGCAGTACCATGGACATAGAAGAGTATACTGTTTCGCCCATGATACCCCCCACGCGTTGCCATTTCTGAAAACTCAGGTGTTATTCCTCTGTACCCTGTAAATTCACTGCCATATCCCACCCTTCAAACTGAAACACAGCCATGCAAACACAACTGCTTCACGGTAAAAACACGAGTGGAACAGAGGTGCCTAAGTAAACGACATTTGTACAAAGTCTCCCTCTGGTATATAAAATAATTTGTATTTTATATATATAATTATATATATATATATATATATTATAATCTCTCGGGAACGCTATCAGTCGACAGTGATTTTAAGGAAGTATTCTATTTATATTTTTTTTTTAAATCCTTTTGTATTTGTTACAATTTACTCGTATTCCAAGTTATTACATTATTATATAGTTATTAAGTTTTTTTTTTTTTATTACTATAAGAATTATCTGTAAATGGGTTTTTGTTCTCTTGACATAAAAATGGATTTTGTAGATATGATATAAAATGACTTTACGAAGTGATCGTTAGGAAGTTAGTTCCAATTTTTTTATGCAAATTAGAACATGCCGTTCTTAGAAATGGCAACGTATGGGGGGTGTCATGGACGAAACAGTTTGTTATGTTCATAGTACTGGTTATGGGGGGGAAAGGGATTGTTAGCAATGGAGTTTGACGGCCCCATTGCTAGCAATATGCTCTATTAGGTCAGCCTCCACGTAGTTCCCCCTGGAAACCGTCGTAAACAATTCTTGTTGAATTCGTCACGATGGGCTAACTGACCTGCTTCATCCTCACCTATCATCCTTCACTGGTGCCCCGCCGGTGTATACCGATAGCACGGGTGGGGTTACCATACCATTGTCACACATTAAAAAAAAACAAGTACTACTTATGTCTATAGGCGACGATTATCACTTTCCATCAGGTGGGCCGTCAACTTGTTTGCTATTCTAAGTTGTACCAAAAAAAAATACGGGACCCTTGTCGTACGACTTCAACTCGCACTTGACTGATTTAATTTTAATGGTAACTCCTCTTCTTACTGTAGTTTCATTAATTATTCCATAGTAAAAGGAAAGAAACGTCAATTTCGCGTGCTACTTAACGCGCATTGGCTAGTAATTAAGTAAGAAAGGCGTTGTGAATCAACAAAGGTGTTCCAAGTTATTATGTTATTTGATGTTATACTCGAATTTCTTACTGTCAGTACGTAAGATTTACACACCGTTAAATGTACTAATGGAACTAAATTTGCATACTTTTTGAACCGACTTCAAAAACAGCGAGGTTCTCGATTCGGTGGTATTTTTTATGTTTGTTACCTCATAACTCCGTCAGTTTTGAATCGATTTGCAAAATTTTTTGTCTATCTGAAAAGATATAGTTACAGATTAGTCCCATTTATAGAAATTCTATCAAAATAGATTGTAAAGTTTAGTTTTGTAAGTCACTAGTTCAGCTGCAACGAAGTCGATATTTTTGTGGGATACAGTGTTAAATTATTGTATGTTGCTTTGTTTGTTTTTATTGGGTACAATTAAAAAACTACTTAAGCTGTTTTAAAAAAATCTTTCGCCTATAGAAAGCAACAATAAATTACCAGCGAGTTAAAGAAACTATATAGTATTTTAAAAAAAAATATATATATAAAATATATATATATATATATATATATATATATATATATATATATATATATATATATATATATATATATATATATATAATATATATATATATATAATATATCTTATTGCCATTCCGGAGGATCTCTCACCCTGTAAATTCACGCCATATCCCACCCTTCAAACCGAAACACGTGCAAACTCACCCCAAGCAATCGACTTTTGTACACACTGGTAAAATATACATACATTAATGTAACCCAAAAAGTCATATCAAACATGTTGGCAACCGCAGTTTTAATTGCTGCCTACTACATCATTTTGCAAAATAGTTTTATCAGATTTGAACTAAAAACTGATATGATAATGAGAGGTAGTATTAATATATCTTATTGTATCTCTCACGTCGTGTCCCCTCACATCAACACACCAATTATCTCCAAACATGTTGCTTTTAATTGGCCATCATTTTGCATTTTTATTTACCCCCTCGGTGCAATCGTGGGAAACAACTGTTTTGAGATGAATTGAAACATTTTATTACACTTACCGTTGTTTCACGTCGTTAATTAATTAATGAAGTTTAACTTAATGGCGAACTTAATTTGGAAGTAAGTTCTCTCACAGAAAATCCAAAATAAAACTGCAGTATGTTTTATGCAATTTAAAATGATGGCCAAATTGCTGAGCTACCTAATGGAAAGCTGCTAAAGCGGCGGCTGTCACCTATAGACTGAACAGTACCGTGTACCATTATGCTTTGGCATTCCTGAGGACTAGGATGTTATGTCTCCCCACCATGTAAATTTACTGCTCCTCAAACTAGAACCATGCAATCAAAACTACATCGTGATCGAAACAATAATGAGTTAAATATACCCATTCAAGTAACGTTGTATTCCGATAGTCCATAATTATAATAAATAATAGTATTATTATGTATATACGTCCACAATACATACATACATATCTGTCACGCCTGTCTCCCATTAGGGTAGGCAGAAACAATGGAAACGCCAAAAACTTCGATTTAAACAGATCTCTATCGCTACTTACACATTCATCAGTCTTTTCATACACGCTCGCCGCTTGCAGGGAACTTTTAATTTGGTCCTCCGTCAGCACGTCGCCCATTTCGCCCATTTGGCCGTCTAGAACGGCCCCTACCGACATCTCCATTCGTTCATGCTCGATAAATATCTTTCGTAATTCTTCTGTCATCCACTATACTATTACTCATGTATTAAAAAAACATCTTAAAATTCCTAACATTGATAAGAATTGGCAGCGAACTTTAAAAAAAGGCGAACACAAAAGATCATGGAGAAGTCGCAGTGTCACAGGGTTTTCTGCCTGAAAGAAAACCGTCTTTCAATAATAATAATATTTGAATTATTATTAATAATTAAATTTAATTAGTTAATTAATTATTATTATAACTGCAATAAATAATTAAATTAGGTGCATCGTTCGAAATCTAAATATGGCGCTGTCAAACGTTCATTGTTTGGTAAGTTTCATATAATTAAATGACATAAATACGACAAGCCAAGTCAGGACAGGCCCGGGCAGGTCTTGTTGCCATAAATCGGTTCGCTTCATGAGAACTGCTGGATAGCGGATCGTCAGCTTTACTTGGGCTGAGAGGCCATGAAACGAGCGATTACACGCACATAAACAATGCACTACCTATCTACGATCTAAGATGAAACACGAAATCTCATTTACGCAAAGCAACATGCCTACTTTACAGAAACTATTCATAATGCCAGCATCTGTAAGTTTAATTGTTGAATAAACCATATACCATTTTTTTCTGCAGCAAAAAAAGGCAAACAAGCTGACGACTCACCTAATGGAAAATGGTAGCATTATCTGTAAATACGTAAGATATTTTCATCGTCCTATTAGATTCGATTAAAAAGACAGCATTCAGGAACTGGCAGAAAGATTTGTAGACACACTGTGAGCTGATTAACAGAATGGCTTCAACATATAATAAGAAAATTCAAACCTAACATGCAAACAGCATATTGTATTATTATTCTATAAGGAACAGATTGCCAATGAGCAGAGTAGAAAAAGAAAAAATAAAAATTTGAAAAAACTATATGTCAAATTGGTTTATATAACAATTTTGCTGGGTAGATACTCTTCAGTCGTACACTCTTGACAGAATGAAACTCAATCGAAAAAGGGCCTCATCGACGCTCCACTATAATCATAAAAACTACGACAGTTTTTATGATTATAGTGGAGCGTCGATGAGGCCCTTTTTCGATTGAGGTCCTCGCAATGCGTCTTCGTCTACTTCTGCTCACAGCCGAGTGAGTGTTTCATAATAGACTGTTTTGTGGCTGTTTTGATGAGGTCAGTCCATCGCGCTGGTGATCTACCCCGAGAACGTTTGCCTTGTACCGACCCTTGGACAATTAGATTGGTTACATACATTCAATGTATAATCCCGCGATTTCTATGACCCGACATCGAGCTCCTTATTTGTCTACGAACTATCGGGTACAGTTACCGGCAATATTATCTCCCACAATAGGTTTAATCGTGCGATGAAGTCGTGATGTACATTCGGACTAAATATATTTTTATTCGTCATGATTTAGCGAAATGCACCATTGTGTATTTCGGCGTTAGGTCTGTTTGATCAGATAGCATAAGACTTTCATAGGTATACCACAGATTATCAAGTTAACTATGCGTTTTTGTATTTCTAATCGTGGTACTATTCGTTAAATGGTGCTATTGTGGTGTTTTCGGAATTTCCAGTACAAATGTATATATTTTTTTTGTTTTTGCCCATTACCCAGTAGTGGCACAGATATGCCGAATAACGTGGTTTGATTCATTTTTTTTTTTTATTAATATAAACAAAAATTATAACTAAATTATATCTGTACATAGAAGACATTCTTATGCAAACAAAAAAAAAATGATATGACCACGACTTTGTGCGCTTGGATTTTAAAAATAAAAAGATCAATAAAATATAGCAATTGTAGATCACGTGTCAAGTTAATACACTAGAAATATCTAGTTTCCTAAAGATCTAAATCTATCGATTTAGTACAAGAGTCATAACCGCATACAATTTGGTATAACAGTTTTTTCGTCATAACGAAACGGACATACAAATAGACAGACAAACATTCTAAACAATATAGTTTTAACTACAACTGTTCTCATTTAACTGTTCTAGAACTAGGGGTGAGTTATATATATATATATCAATAACTGATATCCATGATATATATATACTGATATGATTATCCAATATATAATGTCGAAATTAAACATTCGATCGAAGTGAACATAGGTATAGGCATATACCCTGTCAGGTCGACCTCCACGTGGTCCCCCCTGGAAACCATCATGCCGAATTCTAGATGTACTCATCACGATGGGTTAACTGGTCTGTCTTTTCATTCTCATCTATCATTCCTCACTGGTGTCCCGCCAACGTATACCGATGCGCGTAGCGTTGCGTATGCGCAGATGGGGTTACCATTCTATTACCATGCATTTAAAAAGACTGGTATGAGCGATGTGGAAAGGGGTAATATTACCTTTTTTTACCATATATATGAACTATGCCTATTACGATACCTCATATAAATGTTTCCCTAAATATTTTTTATGGGCCGACATTGTCTAGTCACAATTTTATTATATTAATATATATTATAGCTATTTACCAGAGGCAGACTTTGTACAAAAGTCGATTGCTTGGGTACCTCTGTCCCATTCGTGTTTCTACCGTGAATCAGTTGTGTTTACATGGCTGTGTTTCGGTTTGAAGGATGGGATATGGCGTGAATTTACAGAGTACAGAGAAATAACACCTGAGTCCTCAGGAATGGCAACGCATGGGGGGTATCATGGGCGAAACAGTATACTCTGTTATATCCATGGTACTGCTCGTGTCTATAGGCGACGGTTACCACTTTCCATCAGGTGGGCCGTCAGCTTGTTTACCATTCTAAGTCGTATAAAAAAAAATGTATACTCTCTTAGCTCTACCGCAGTCATTGAAATATTATGCAATATACGTTTCCGCGGAAAACAAACTGTATCGAACGAGGTAAAGGTCAACGTACACAAACAATGGTTCGTTGATGTAACGCCGAATAACACTACGTTACGCGCCGGCGGGTGCGCGCGCGCAGCTTACGCCGGTGGCACACTGAGAAATGCTTCGCACAAGTCGGTCCCAATAATCCTATTAATATAATAAATCCGCAAGTCTGTAATGATGGAAAGTTAATGGATGTTTGTTACTCTTTTACGCAAAAACTACTGTCTCTTTACCAAGGATTTAAATAAAATTTGGTACACGTGTAAATTATATACTAATATAGTACACAGGATAAATTACTGATGCACACAGGTGGAGCTGCGGGATACAGCTAGTGTATAATATAGAAGTATTCTATGAATGAAAATTAATGAAATGAAAAAAAAAATCGTTAAAAACAAATAGCTAACAAGAATCTGATGGGGGAAAGGGATTGTTAGTAATGCAGACTACTAGTCCCATTGCTAGCAATACACCCTATCAGGTCGACCTCCACGTGGTCCTCCTGGAAACCATCATGCAGATTTCCAGATGTATTTATCACGGTGGGCTAACTGACCTACCTTTTAATATTCACCTATCAAGCCTAACTGGTGCCCTACCAGCGTATACCGTTAGCGCAGGTGGGTTTTCCATTCCCTTACGATCCATTAAAAAAACCTGATACAATATTTGCACCCAGTACATCCCAGCCGTAATCACCACACACCGTCTTTTTAGTTTTAACACCGCATTAGTATAGGTTTATGATCTAACGGAATTTTTATCTGCCTCCAGTCTGATGTTCGCCGAATAAAAAATCAGTACTTGTCAATATACGGCCCGCAATCATAGAGAACGGAGAGATTTCTTACCTAAAAACTATTAAAAAAATTTGATATCTGATATATTCTTTAAAAATAAATTAAAGTATGTCTAGATATTATGTAAAGTCACAACATGATAAGTAACAAATATCTGGTTATATTTGTTACTTATCATATTGCATTGCACAACGCCATCTAGTCCAAAACTACTAACAATTTCTACTTGGGACACTAAACAATTTATAAATACATTTATTTATTTATTCATTAGTACAAATATGTGTACATGGCGGACTTAATGCTAAAACCATTCTCTCCCAGTTAACCATAGGGAAGTGTCGGAATTCGCATTCGAGTGAATGCGGTACTAGTAATTATTGATATACATACATACTAAAATTACATATATAAACGAATTAATATATATAAATAACAAATATACTTACACATATATGACATATACTATATTGTACACGAAATTAAGAATAATATAAAGCGCTTACTGCTCAGATAAAGTAAAAAAATGAGCGTGAACGTTTTTTTTTTTTTGAAAGACGGTTTAGTTTAATTAATATGATTAAACTGTTTTTAATATATACATTTTGTACATAGAAAACATCTAGATAATTGGTGTATTTGTATTAACAAATATATACATATATTTACAAAAAGAAATACAATACAAATATTGTATGAAGATCGATCTCATGACCATTAGAAGAAGAGACAGTGTAATATTGAACCATTATACCAACGAAGTCATAAATCAGTAGCAATATTCAATACTGGAAATATTTTTACCTAAGTTAAAATTGCTCATTGGGTAATTCACGTAAATATATAAATTACAGTTTGAATCAAATTTGGTCTATTTATTTGCGACCCGTAGACCAAAAGATTGTTTAACACTGAAATTATTTTTTTAATGTGCAAAGTGCAAACAATTGTATTTTTATGGATATCGAACTCTGTTTCGATGTTAATAATTATTTTATCGTTGTTAATTAATTCTGAAATGTATGGTTTAGACTATAAAGTCTGAATTCGTTCTCCATTAAAGAAATAGCAGTTATTAATTTTAAAGTTCAAGTTCCATGCAACGAGTATGAATTATAAATAAATATTTTTTTAATGTGATATATATATATATATATATATATATATATCACTGCTGAACGTAGGCCTTCCCCAAAAGGAGAGGACTATGTATGTATATATACATATATAATAAATGAATTCATTTATCTATGCGTATGATGTGGTATATCCTTTAAATATTTATTTTTAATTCATTCAATCAAATAAAAATTAGTTAAATACATAAAAAAATTGTGCGCAAGACTTGCACTTGACCGGTTGTATCAATAATAAATTAATTACTTATAAATTATTAATTTAAAGTTCAGTTTCAAGAACTTTAAATTGTCCTTAAAAATTGGTATAGTAAAGGTTATTACTTTTTTTTTATAATATTTAGTATAAAGTTTTATATAATTCGTTTTTTCTTCATTCCAGATGTGACACACCCACGATGGCAGCCACGGATGGCCAAATCGTGGTAGCAGCGTCTCGTTGGTTGGACGAGGGTCACTATCTCAGAGAGTTCGCTGTTAAGAACCGACTGCCTAGCGTCGCCAAGATCATCAAAGGTCAATATGGAGGTCTCGGAGTACCCACACTACCAAGCCCAGGCCTTCAGAGCACAGCCCTACTTGTATCCGCAGGGAAGAGGAAAAAAATCATTGCTCAGGCCATAAAATTAAAAGAGGGAAGACGAATGGTCAGTGTAGGACCTAGAATAGCTATCCCTGATACTTATAAAGGATATTTTGAGCTGCTCAGCGAAGAAGGTAGAGCAGTACGATGTATAGAATCAGTAGCAGAACTATCAAGAAGAAAACTTGAAGATGGATGTTTAGTGAGAGAACCAGTTAGGGTGATTTGCGCTAAAACAGATCTAGAAGGTAATATAACAGCCGATGGAGCAAGAAATATGCCCGCTGGAGAAATCATTATGCCTAAAGGAGAGGCGTATTTAGGTAAAAATAAATATTTGAAATGCACTGACTCTAAAGGTGATACGGTATTGTTAAGTTTGGATCAGAGGGGAAAGTTCTCTGCTATAGCCAAAGAAGAGAACATAAGTGGAGTTCACACAGCTAAAACGTTGCTAACGAAACGATTGCCGATCACTGTAAGACTTGTGCATGGCACTCCACCGAGAGGACTAAAGAGTGCAAGCCATTTTGTTCCTGAATTGAGGTTGTTGTCGATGTTTGAAGAAGACCACGTATTTGCACTGCCTCTACCAAAAGAAGGTAACGCTTTAGTAGCCTTACCATTAGCGGCTCCTCTCAAAATGCAAAAATGTAAAAATGAAGAGCAGATCAAAAACTTTATGGAGTTCTCAAGATTAGTTGAGAAGTGCAATCGGTTGCTCGTTGATGTGGTTGATAGAATACATGTACTAGATGGTAAATTGGGTGATCCAAAGAGACTACTAAACGCGCCATTACATGCCCCACCTTTGTTAAAAACTGGATACTTCTTAAGAAGAAGCGCTTCTTCGGACACTGCCAATCAACACAAGCATATATCCCGCCACAGTCATATTTACAGTAGTCACAGAGATGAAAACAGTATTCCCGATGAATACGATGAAATTGATCAAATCTATGACTATGTGAGAGGGTTCGCGCCTCTACCTAAGAATTTAAAATCGCCATATTCTAACGAACCCACAAGACACGAATCGGCACCATCATCTCCTGCGCCGACGCCTATCCACATGCCTTTAATAACTGAAATAAAACCAGAACCGCCCCCTATAGAGACTATACCGACTAAAAAGCCTTTGAATGCCCAAAAAGCAGAGAAGAGAACACGCAAAACTGCCATAACGCCTAAGGAAACTCCTATTACAGTGTATAAAGAAAAATGTTCTATCGCTCCAGCCCCGAACAATTTGCCCAAGTTGTTTATAAAAAATAACGTGAACAGCAATAAAACTAGAATGGTGTTCCGTCAAAAAAGTAATTCTCCTACAAAAGAGAATCCTAGTCCAGTAACTAGTCCGGTACGTCCAATTACGAAAGGTGATTCTCCTATCTTTAACATAAGGTACAAGAGTCTTTCTAATATACATCAGGCTATGGAGTTAGATGGGACGTTAGATTCAAGCCACTCTGGTGGGAGAACGTCGGGAGATTCGGGTAACGGCCCGAAATTACCAGAAAAGAGATCAAGGAAACTGAGCAGGCCTAAATCGTTGACTAATCTCGTTTGGGAAATGAAAGGTTGCCCTGTGGAAACGGAGAAACCAAAACTTAGAGTAAAAAATGAGGGCTACAAGAAGATGGGAAATAAATTGTCTCTGGGAACCCAAAAGAAGGTGCCGACGCTGTATCTCTAATTATCTGGTAAGTTTTCTCTTTACATATTTTCAAAATACCAAAAAACAATTTAATTTTTTTTTTTTTACATTTTATTACTAAATATTAAAAGATAAAATCATTAGCATCCTTTGAAAAGAGTGCCTTTGTGAAAAGCGTCCTGCCAGTGCAATTGAACATTTTCACCAAAGCAATATGAGTTGGGAAACGACAATAAATTTTGAACCATCATAGTAACACGTCGCATCTTGGTGTTTAAATATATTTCAAATTTAAATCATCTTTAATCAAATAGACTTGTTTATAAGCTTATTCTTATTTTTACATAGAATTATTACTTATACTGTCACTTTACGTGCCGCTAATAATTTTAATGCTTGGAGGGAAGGAAACGGAGATCTAACAGCTCCATTGCTAGCATTATATGCTATCAGGTCGACCTTCATGCGGTTCCCCCTGAAAACCATCTTGGTCAATTCTTGTAGTATTTAACACGATGTGTCAACTGACCTACTTTCGTCCTCATCATCCCTCACTGGTACCTCGCCAGCGTATACCGATAGTGCAGGCGGGGTTATCGTACGTTATACTACATCTATGGGGTTACCATTCCATTATCACCTATTAAAAAAAAATATTCACCATGCACAATCAAAATTTTCCTGATTGCCAAATTCTTTCAACAAAATTAAGCGTTTAATATCAATTGAAAGATAAATTAACGGTCGATAGGTCAAATCAACTTTCTCTTTATGAATTTATTTAACTAGTTAATTAATCCAACAAGTTAACTACAATTTAACGAGATCGAGTTACATAAAGGTTTTGTATTAAGCCATAAGGATTTCAAGGTTACAAATTATCTGTACAAACTAGGTATGACATTAATTGAAAAAAGTTATTTATATTTTAGTTCTAGTTCAATCAATTTAATGTGGCAATTAGCACGCCATTTTTAGGGTTCCATCGCAATTTAGCGATTTCAAATGACTTCAAAATAGTGTCAATTTTGTTTTTTTTATTTTTTATTATTTTTATTTCAGCCGTTAACTGTCCACTGCTGAACATAAGCTTCCTCCATAAGGAGAATTTTGCCCGTAGTTGCCACGCTTGGCACACGGGTTGGCAACCGCAGTTAGGCTATTTATTAGCTATTTTGAGAGGGACGTCGCTGCCCATCCCTCTCCCTCCCTTAGTTGACTCTTACAACACTCACGGGAAAGAAAGGGGTGGCCTATTCTATGCCGGGACCGCACGGCAAAAATTTTGTTTTGTTGCCTCATAATTCTGTCATCTATAAATCGATTTCGAAATTTTTTTTATCTGAAAAAATAAACTTGCATATATATTCCCATAGAAACTTTATCGAAATCGGTTTGATTATTTACTTTTTAAAATCAAAATAACTGCTTCTGTCACGATTGAGGTCGGTTTTTTTGTGAAACAAAATCTTAAATTATTTTGATGATTCTTTTTACAACCGATAGGTTTTTACTTCTTCACTGGACCTACCATTGATTTGTTACGATAAAATTCTAAAACCAATATGAAAATAAACTAATTTAGATAATTAAAAAAAATTAAAGCCTTAATCAAGATAGATAGATACTCTTTATTGTTTCCCCCAAAAGATTACAATAGTAAACTTATTATAAATATAAACAATTACTTACAAGCTTTAGGGCTTAATAAAAAAATAAAAAAAAAAAACATTTATACTTGGTCTTATTAAAGACGGTATGTAAGGAAATTCTAAAAAAAAACAGTTAATCGTTTATGACCACATTATTTATTATAAAACATAACTATATAATCTATGTAATAAATGTATGTAGTCGCATAAAAACGGTAGAAGAATTAGTTTCCAAACACATATGTAGAAATACATATTGCGTACACGATTACAAAAGTATTAGATAAATGCTAAAACATTTTCCCATCCTCTGAATGTCACTAGTCTCCTATTTTCACAAAGCAAATTATTCACGATACAATCATAGAGTAAAATATTCCGTTTTCTAACTTTAGGCCGCTTGTGCACTTACTCATTTCATTTGTAACATTTTTTTTTTTCTTGATCGCCTCTAAAGTCGGATAGACAAAGGATCTAACCGATACAGCTTAGTTCGATGCATATGCTTTTTTTTGGACAACAATGTTTCTATTTGGCCTATAATCTGATAGCAGCAGTTATAATTACACATCGAGAGTAACGGTTTTAATAATGATTACTATTTTTTCTCTTATTTCATTCCTATTTATTAATTTTTTTTTTTGATGCTTTCAAAGTATAGAAGACCAGCCAATTGATGCAATATAAATAAGCTATTGTAACGAAGAAAGAAAACACAACTGCACTGCTATTTTTTACTTTTTTTTATTGACTTGAAAATGACGCTATACTGCCAGCATTTAGATTTAGAAAAAAATATAACTAATATTACTCGGGATGATATAAAGAATTTAACAATACCCTATACATCTAAATCTGTTCAGGTATTTAATTAAAGGTCATAGAATAAAAAAAAAACTTCCATATATAAATGGACCCTGAAAACATTAACAGTAGTTTTTTGGGCAGTAGTATAAAAAAATATTAAATAATCAGTATTCCGATTGTAATGCATACGGAATCTAACTTTGCCTCCTCGCACACATCGCTTGGCCTATCACGACATCCGAGTTGGACCAAGGAATTGCAAAATATTAGCAGATGTTACCGGCTTCCTTATAACTGTAATTTATACGGAGTTTACGTCGCGTGGGTTTCATGTTGAAATACTTAATGTTTTCTCATTATTAATTTTGATAAGCCCTCTGCTACATCGCAGTTTTTGACACAGACAGATTTTTTTGGGAGAACGCGGGCTTTCCTATTCCTTTGCTATCGTATATATATATTTTTTCATAAAACCGTCAAGAAATAAATAGCAAAATATCAGGTCCGTGTCACTTCAAATAAAAATGTTTGTATGAAATCTATGCAACTAAATAATTAAATTTAAAAATTTGGTGTCATAAACTACCTAGCAAGGTCTTTTATGCTACCTATCCATATTTATATTTTGTTATTATTGTTTCACAAGTGTTTATATCTCTATGATATATTAGAAGCACTTGTAAAACACTATGAATTCTATTATTTTATTGTATTGACACTTTTCGGTGGTTGCATAGATACATTTTCCAGTTACGTCAGTATAAGGACAGTGCCGACTCTTAATTAACATATTGATTACGCAAAACAGGCATATAAATTCCATAGATTAAAAATAGTACCTATAAATCATTAGAAAAAATAAACGATATGGATGATAAATAATTAAAAGCGCCAGCACTCAGTGAAAATTTAATATTAATAGAAATACGACACAAGTATATTTTGATCTGATAATATAATTACAACTATTTCAATTACGAGAAAATATCTTTTTGTGCAACGAGATGTACCATAGATATATTAGATAAAAAAATATATGAATTTAGAAAGCGAAATTGTATGTCTACCACTAAGTTCTACCAGTTATAATTTGTTAAGTTTTTTTTTTTACTTTTTAAAGAGAAAGGGCGGTTACAATGGCCGCTAAATGAATATAGGATTAATACGAGAGTTTATACCCTATCGACTGAATTATCAAAATCTAATTAGAATTTGACGTAATCGCAAAACGAGACTGTAAAAATATATATAGACGAATTAAGAAACTCCTCCTTTTGATAGGTCATCGTATCGAGAGTTTTTATACCTTGATTATTAGATTTCATGCACAATTTTTATGATGTCCTAAATATTATTCAATTTCTATAAATGGGCAATAACCATTATTACTTTATTTATTTATTTTACTCTTTATTGCACCATTAAAAAAATATACAATGACAAGTGAATAATTGAAGTGAAATACATTAACATAGATACAGATTGAAATATACACATAAAGGTACAAAAGGCAGTCTTATCGCTAGGGCAATCTCTTACAGACAACCTTTTGTTAAAGGAGAACACATAGAAAAAACTTATTATATTATTTATATTTATTATTATATTATTTATTTATACTTTATTGTACACAAAAACTACATTGTTATAATTTATTTTAATACAGATGTACAACAGGTGAATTTAACGCTGTAAGAGTTCTCTTCTAGCAAACTCTGAGTGGAAAGGAACATTAATTAATTACTTTTCCTTACATGGGCTGTCAGCTAGCCGTCAGTTTATCTAGATTAAAAAAAAAACTTTTTCATTATTTCTTATTTAATACCTTCGTCATAATTTAATACATTCGTCGAACACTCTTCTCGTACAACTAAACTCTTTTCTATACCGTTCGCAAACAATAATGTGTCATATAATAATCCAATATACAGAATGTGCAAATTGTACAATGACATTGACTGTAAATCGGATATTGACATATTCTATCAGAAATTTTCATTGTATCGAAGCATTACATACATTGATAACCTAATAGTTTATAAGCATAGTTTGGTAGTTTTGTTTTTGATTCTTGTTTTGTATCTAGTTTTTATCATTAATTCTTTTTGTAGTAAAAATCAACCTATTCTGTTTCATCTCTGTGAATGTTGAGTACAACTATAATTGGTTTGCAAACTTATAATGCTATTGTTGTATTCTATTGTTAAAAGTTTTGTTTGTAATCTGTTGTTGTACCACAAAAATAAAAATAAAATAAAAAAATAAATAATTATTCCTTTGATAAAAAAAACATTTAACTTTATTCTGCGAGCAATTTGACCTGTCAATGTATATATTTTACGTTAATTATACTCGCTTTTCATAAATTTAGATATTGAAATGGTAAATGCACATTGTTACAAATGAGCAGGTGAATCGATGCGCGAAAGTTTTGACATTTAGGTACCAACGGGTAGCACTTGTTACGAGAGATTAAATAAATAACAGACACGCAAGTTCATTTATAGAATTACAAGCTTATATCTGTGACTTAATTCGCATGGCTTGAAAAATAATTACTGATTGAGGTAAAAAGTAGTCTATGTCCTTGTCCATCCTATATAGTATGTATATATCAAATTACATAGTTATTGGTTAAACCGTTAAGGTTATAATATACTAAACAAATAAACTTTCACATCTATAATATTCCTCACCAACATTTCCACCGTTAACTGTCTTCTAAACTGTGCTGAACATAAATTTCCAAGAGAGAGGTTTTGCCAGTAGTTGCCAAGCTTGGTAAAGGGTTGGCAACTGCAGTAAGCTTTTGATAATGTTTTAATAGGGACGCTGCTGCTTATCTCTCTACCATTAAGTTTTCTCAGTCGCCTCTTACGACACCCACGGGAAAAGGAACAGGGAGCCTATTCTATGCCGGTACCACACGGTAATCTCCATCTATATTAATCTATTAATGTCATATCGCTGTGCGCAAGTTGTTTTTTTTTTTTTTCAAATTTTATTTCTTAATTTCCCATATCTTACACGGATACTCATAAATTATGCTGAATTCCCAAACGACATCATTTGAATGGAAGGACGTGACTAATTATCATATTCTTGTTATGATTTCGATATAAATTACTTCATGTAAAAAAAAAATCTAGAAATTCTTAAAGCCACCTTTATGCGAGTAATAGTAGTAATTTATTTATTTATTCTTTATTCGTCATGTTACAAAAAAATGTTTGGTACAAAAGGCGAACTTAATGCCATATAGCATCCTTCTCACAGTCCACCGAAAAATAATGAAATTGAAAGGGAACTGAATAATTTTATAACATTAGTAATAATATGCTGGATGCTACAAAAAATAACAATTATCATCATCATCATTATCATCTTTCTGTCCTCATCATCATCTTTTTAACCTTATACGAATTTGGAGAAAATGCGAAAATGATTTTAATTATGTCATACAAGATTTTGACTTTTGGATATCAATTAAATTGTTTATTACTAAAGATCCTTTTCCGTGGATATTGTGAAAGACAACTAAGATAACTTCATAATCATGAGATGGGTAGTAGCCTCTCACTTAAAAACATCACCAAAAGCTAACTGCGGTTGCCAGCCCGCCTGTCAAGCACAACAGATACTGGCAAAATAAATTAACGAAAACACTTCATTCCCTCCAAAAAATGATATAAATATTAACAAGTGTTAATATTAGTGGACAGTTAATGTCTAATATGACGATATTGATACAAAAAAGCAAACCTTTCCTCGTTATAATATTAGCATAGATTTAGATTAAAAAAAAAAAAAACAAAAATATTTACAAATGATTTATTTTAAAGAGAAAAATACTTTTCACCCGACCTACTTTAAATCTATCTTAAAAGATCCGCATTACGAATCGATTACTTAACAGCACATTCAATTTTACCTTGTACTACAAATTCCATTGCGTTATTAGGTAATTTATATTGTTTGGCACGTCTGCACATTTTCTATTCTGCTCTGAGACATCATTGTATTGCATCTTGCGCGTTGCTGTAACCTTTTGAGTAGGAATGTAATAATCTATAGTAAAATGTACTGTAGACGTTGCAAAATGGCGGAAAATGTTTTTTTTTTATGTTGTTACCTTTTTTTTACTTTAGTGTTTACCCGTGACTTCGTTCGATCGGGATGTACTTCTTCACCCCATATTCATAATATAATTATAATATAAATAAAAATGTAATTTTATCATCATATCAACTCTTAACTGTCCACTACTGAACATAAACCTCTCCCTTGGGAAGTTTTGCCAGTAGTTGCCAAGTTTATCAAGCGGATTGGCAACCACAGTTAGGCTACATGTTTTAATAGAGACGCTACTGCCCATCCCTTGATGTCTCTTAATCGCCTCCTCCGACACCCATTGAAATAAAAATATCCTTACTAATAAAAAAATGTGAAAATGAGTTTGTCACTGTTTGCTAAAGATTCGATTTCACCTTATAGAGATAATACCTAGTTGGTTGCTTATGCATTAAATTACACCAGTGTCGTCTGCAAATGCACCGATGCACTCTATTAGATTAATTATGCGATTCTCGCATGCCCCGAAACCATTAGAGTGAACAAAGGAAATGCTAATTTCATAGTAAATAATGTTACTTACGTTACACGGATTCTAAATAATGCATTCAGATGTTTATAATTACGCGTTCATGATATTATAATTTTAACGAATAATCTAAACCGATATTTAACGTTTGTATCTTTAAATTGTTACCGTGTTACATTCAGACAAGGCAAACAAAATTTCAGAGAATTATAGGTTTTTTTTCTATTTTTTTTTATACCACTGAGGTGGCAAACAAGCATACGGCCCACCTGATGGTAAGCGGTTACCGTAGCCTATGAACGCCTGCAATACCAGAGATATTACGCGCGCGTTGCCGACCCTGAAGAAACCTCTTTACCCCCCTTTTAAAGAACCCCATGCTGTAGTCTCTTAGGAAAACCTCGGCAGCTCATCATCGGGAGCTCATTCCATAACCTGAGTGTTAGTGGGAGAAAGCATCTCTGAATTCTATTACTATCTCCTTCCTATACAAATATCGTCTACCTATAATTTCATTATATTATTAAGATTATTAACTTCGAAATAGACGTGTAGACGCTAGGGAATAACTCGTGAAGTTATAATTTGACGCCCCCTTTTACATCCTGATAGAGTTGACGGGATTAGTTACGCATCATTCCCTCCTTCCCACCCAACTCCCCCAACTGCCTCCAGTAATTAATTCATCTTCAGGTATGACCTTCCAAGTTTCGTGCCAACTACAAATTGTCGACATTTCTTTATTATTTATAAGCCATCCGACCATTTTGCGGTGACTCTAATTGGGTTTAATGCTCTAATGGACAGGCGAGGCTCTGCACCTATATTTCGCACGCCATGAGCCGCACCCAAGTTTATAACTTACGTTACGGGTAAATACTTTCATATAATAATATTTATTGTCAGAAAAAGTAATTAAAACATTTTTATCATCATCATCATCATCATATCAGCCATTATCTGTTCACTGCTGAACATAGGTCTCTCCCATAGACTGCCATAAGGAACGGTCCTGAGCTACCTGCATCCACTGACATCCTGCAATGTATTTGAAGTCGACTCTCTTATCTAGTGGTGGGTCGTCATACATCGCGTTTGCTTGTACGGGGCGCTACTCAAGTCCCCTTCGGTTGTCAGTTCTTCGAGTTATATATATATATACGAACTAAGAACCTACTCCTTCTTAGTCGCCTCTTACGACACCCACGGGAAAGGAAGCGATTATCCAATATATAATTATATAATATCTAAATAAATTATATATATATATCCTATACACTAAGAGCGCTTACATTTTACAGGAGCGTCACAAAATACTAAGTACATTTTCTGGTTTTTGCTATCGAACCGATAGAAGGGACTCGCTCTATTATACAGCGGGCAGGATTAACTCGCATACATAATTGATATATTTATAGATCACTGACCATTCCCTATGGGGGAGTAAAAAACTTGACTCTAGTTTTTTATACCAGTCCTGTTGGACTTGGGCACTGCATTTACACTAAAACAATATGAGATCAATATTTAACGCATGTCTTCTCGTTCTGATGCGAATTCTGAGGTGACAGGCGGTTTAATCTATTATATATTAATATTGTAAAGAGACGTTTGATTGTTTGTTTGTAATTGATAAACTAAAGAACTACATACATACATACTTTACCACCATTTTACCAGAGGGAGATTTTGTACAAAAATCGTTTGCTTAGGTACTTTTGTCCCATTTGTGTTTCAACCGTCAAGCAGTTATGTTGACACGACTGTGTTTCGGTTTGAACGGTGGGATATGGTAGTAAATGTACAAGGTATAGAGGAATAACACTTGAGTCCTCAGGAATGGCAACGCATGGGTAGTATCATGGGCGAAACAGTATACTCTGTTATGTCCATAGTACTGCTCATGTCTATAGGCGACTGTTACCACTTTCCATCAGGTGGGCCGTCAGCTTGTTTGCCATTCTAAATTGCATTTAAAAAATGCATACACAAATTGAAAGACTATTGAATTTTAAAAATTCTTTCACCAATAGAAAGCTACATTATCAATAACATAGGTTACATATTATTTCGCAAATTTTTCCTATCCATGTAAAGCCAGACAGAATTGCTAGTCTAAACTAATATTATAAAGATAAATGAATTTATTTTTTATTTCTAATAGATAAACTAAAAAATACGTTATCGTAACCGTCAAGAAAAGAGCATAATCCTTTTTAAAACGCCGGCAGCACACCTGCAATGGCGTTGGTGTTGTAAGTGATCATAGGCGGTGGTAGTCACTTACCATCAGGTGAGCCGCATGCTCTTTGTCCCAGTTTTATAAAAAAAAAAGAAAAAAAAACACATAACTGGTTATAAAAAAAAATGCAATTTAAAAGTACTTGTAGAAAAGTCTATTTAAATTAATATGATTTGATTTCATGTTATTTGAAAAAGACATTTTATATAGATAGATAGATACTCTTTATTGTTTCCTCCAAAAGATTACAATAGTAAACTTATTATAAATATAAACAATTACAAGACATAATCACAATTAGAAAACAATGGACGACAAAAATACACCGAATTAACCTGCTTCTTTTAGAAGTCAATTTTTAAAATCGTACGAAACCTGGACGGATTGCTAATGTACTTATATATATATATATATACATAATATATAAATACAAAGTCATCATAACACGTCCATCAATAGTAATCAAAGCTATCCTATAGAGTGCGCTGCGCGCGGGACGGTTGCGTAAGCGCCGCCCGACCCGTTCCAAGATGTGTCCGCTGATAAACCTGTCTAATAATAGTCCAGAGCATCCGTTATGCGGAATATCGGAAAGCCATTTATATACAATCGTACCCTTATTAACTTTTTATAACTATAGCTACCTACTAGCAAAATCCAGCAGACAACGTCCTATTTTATAATAGAATGGGCAGGCTGACGGCCTACCTGATGGAAAGTGGTACGAAAGATACGCCTTTAAATATAAACGGCACAATGATATTACAGAAAACTCTGCAAATCTTTTTAGTAGCTGTGATGAATTACTAATTGCAAGACCTAAGATTGTTTTTTTTTTTTTTATTCTTTATTGTACACAAAAGGTTATTAAAATGTAAAAACAAACATAATAGTGCACAAAGGCGAGCTTATCTCCAATAGAGATTTCTTCCAGCAAACCCAATATGAGAAAACTGACAGTTAATTAGTCGTTACAGTCACACATGTGTACCAATCGACTTAAATGTTATAGTTAAAAATAAATAAATAAAATGTCTTTACAATTGAAAAAACCAATAGGTATAAATAAATAAATAAATAAAAATATATATAAATAGATAGATATATATTATAAATGAAATGGTAACTCCGCATAGTAATTCTATATAAAAAATAAATATAAACATGTTTTATATCCAAATTCTGTGCCTCTAGTGAGAAAGGGTTCAATTCAAAATGGTCACTTTTCAGGAGAGCCAAAAAACTATTTTAAATAAAGAAAAAAAATTCTGCTGCTTTTATTATTTGCTAATTGAACAAGTCAATGATTGCATTTATAGTAATTTTTTCTCCTCTTTCTTATGAAATTGTCGGTTTTTGTGTAAAACCTATAGTTTTAAAAATAATTCTATTATACCTAATCACACTTAACAAAAATATTAAAATTATCATGTGAAAATAGTTTTAAGTTGAATTAAAACTATTTTATTGAATATGAAGAAAAAAATGATTGTGTATTTTACGCTATAAAAAATAATCGCTATTTAATGGTGTAAAAGGGTTCAAATCGAACTGATTCATTTTACAAAAATATTTTTTGTAAAATATTGTAGTTTTATTTCTAATTATGACTTTTTTACCACAAATATTTTGTTAATTGTAGCCTTTTACATGTTTACTATCTCTATTGTTTTTAAAGATATCGTTACGATTCTTATACCGTTCGAAAGAGAAAAATTTGCTTATTTAAAGTAGCCTAAAAAAGAAAAAGGCTATAACTTGAGTTATACCCTTTCTCACTAGAGGCACAGAATTCTAGTATGGCACGCAACCTATTCAGTTTATATAGTCATCTGTAATAATTATTAATAGAAAATTCAATATAAAGAAAAAAAGTTTTAATTCCAAATTTAAATTCTCCAAATAGAAAAAATGGTAGGTTCTTACGTAGCTTTATAATATCTAGTTTGTAATGTGCTTAATGCTGACCCTTAAATTCAAATACAGTTAAAAAGAGAAAAAAAATACTTACATACTTAAAATCTAAGCTAACCTTAGGATATAACCCTAAATTAATATAACCTATCTTGCCAAAAAATGGCGGGAATGGATATGCCGATCGATACTTGAATCTGTGACGGATTAAAACAATCATGCTCTATGGTTAAATTTTACGCAAACATCATTCAAGATCGTGTCTTTTGATATGTCTTGAACTTGACTCGGATTGTTTTGACCTTTATAATAAAAAACCTCATAGACGTTATAGCCTTAGGCATATAAAACAAAACTATATAAAACTGTTGATGTGTTTAATCTCTATCTATTACACACTTTTTATTTACATAACAGATTTTTTCTACATAAAACAGCTACGTCAGTTATTAGTTATTTTAATTTGAAACTAAATTACTAAATACTCTTTTGAGGGCGAAGCAATAGACTGAGTTGTGGCCATTTTGTATTGCTATGGCACACTTACAAACGAAAATTGTATTTAGCTTTAACTTAGCTTTATGTATTTTTTTTACTTTTTATTATTTATGTTATCTCGCTTTTTTTGTATATCTATGTTGTAATTTGTGTGCTGTAAGTAAGTAATGCAAATAAATTATCTATCTATCTATCTGAATCGATTCTGATAAAATTTCTATGGAACCAATCTAAAAGTGTATCTCAGATAAAAAATAATTTTTCAGATCGGTTTACAAATGTCAAACACAAAAAAATACTACCGAATTGATGACCTCCTTTTTTTTTTAATCGGTTTAAAAGTAAAAATACAAATTTTAATCAAATATGGTTCTATATGTAATAAAAAGAGAGCAATAATATTTTTCACTTCTGTTAAATTAAAAAAAAAAAAAAACATACCAAGAGAAAGAAAATATGAATGTTTTGTAATTATTTCTTGTGATTGTTTATATTTATAATAAGTTTACTATTGTAATCTTTTGGAGGAAACAATAAAGAGTATCTATCTATTTTTTTAATTATTGCATAATTCATAGACTATATATCTAAAAACTATTGCTTTAAGAGTTCCTTGAGGTACATTGAACCTAAAATTATGATAGCAATCATCAAAGTGTCATAGTTAACGTAATTACTAGATTAAACCCTGGAACCTTGTCGCGTTCACTCGTGTGTAACAACGAAATGTTAAAAAGATATAAGTACAAATAAAAATTATATATTTACGTCCTGCACAGTAAATGTCAAATCCTGACGTTGGTCTAGTGGTTCGAATACCGGCTTCGAGACCTTCAAGTATCAGCTTCGATCTGGGTGAAACGAAATGACATACCTAGATTGGTTTACCACATACAACTATCTGTTATATTAATCAGGTCTTGGGTTCGATTCTCGGTCGTGGTACATTAAGAAACAAAAGCTTTTTACTTATTTTATTTGCACGGGCCATATCAACTATCTTTATTCTATAATTCACATACTGGTTATCATTTTTGAGTACGTATAATAGGTCTATGAGTTATCATAACTTGAGGTCTATTAATAGTTGATCCAGAATGAAAAAATGCAGGTACAAAGCCAGTCAATTAAATTTTAAACCGACTTTAAAAATGTAACTTTGTACAAAAGTCGATTGCTTGGGTACCTCTGTCCTATTCGTGTTTCTACCGTGAAGCAGTTGATTGCATGGCTGTGTTTCGGTTTGAAGGGTAGGATATGGCGTGAATTTACTGGATACAGAGAAATAACACCTGAGTCCTCAGGAATGGCAACGCATGGGGGGGTATCATGGACGAAATAGTATATTCTGTTATGTCCATGGTACTGCTCATGTCTATAGGCGACGGTTACCACTTTCGATTAGGTGGGGCGTCAGCTTGTTTGCCATTCTAAGTTGTATAAAAAAGAAATAATAATAATTAGTCTTCTTACTTCGTAACGTTTTTTTATTATTTTATCTAAAAGAATGTACTTGCAGATTGGTCCCACGGAAGTTCTATCAAAATCGGTTCAACAGTTTAATTTTAAAGTTTTTCAAAATAACCGACTCTGTCACAATTCAGTTAGATTTTTTCGTGAATCACAATCTATCTAGTAAATGAATGCTTACATTTTGAAACATAATACAAAAGTTAGCAAACTTACTACACTACTTCTTTCAAATATTCCCTGATATATTAAATTTAATAACAATTGATGATGAAGAAGTTGATATTGGCTGTCAACTGTCCTCTGCTAAACATAGGCGTTCCCATAAAGGAGGTTTTGCCAGTAGTTGCCATGCTTAGAAGGTTGTTTGGCAACCACAGTTAGGCCAGTGATATTTTAAGAGGAACGCTGCTTATCCCTCGACCGTTAATGTCCTTAGTTGCTTCTTACGACATCCGCAAGAAAGTAAGGGGAGACCTATCCTATGCCGGGACCGACGCGCCAAATTAACAAAAATTACTGAATGAATAAAAGTGACAAGGTTTTTTTATACTTTTCACATACGCTTACATAGCAATTAATCCATCAAGGCACCATCATTGTAATGTACTCTTCAGGCTATTATTATGTCTATTAGATTTAATAGTTAACATTAAGTTAAAGGTTAAAATCGAGCAAATTTGGTATCAAAAAATGTCTAAATTGGTTCCATTTGCACTGTAAATTATTGAAATCGTATTGAATTTTTATCCGATTGACAAAAAAGATAGAGATGTGTTTATTTTCCTCAAGAAAATATCGTACAATTAAAAAAAAATTAACAGTAGCATGACTATTGAGGAATTGGTGCAAAACATTCAAAATTTTTAATTTGGAACAAATATTTAATTCGCTATAAAACTCAGTATAAAGAATCCTAAACTAACCGTACGTGAAAAGGTCTTCTCATGCTGTAGAATGTATTACGACAGAAATATCTTGAATTGAAAAATCTAAATTGGAAAAAAAAATTGCAAGTCTGCCATATTAACGTATAAGGGTTATTATTTTTGAGTGTCTTCCTTAAGTATTGTTTTTGTTTGGGGAACCATGCGCAGCGATTCCGGTCGATCACTCTGGTAGTACTCAGCCTGATCTCTCTGATTTAAGGGATCTAGTTTCGACTGTCTTCGTCATGTCCGCTTGTAAATAGAATTGCTTTATCTGTTTACCACGAATTTTCCGTCTTGCCATCTCTCTCTAACACGACACGACACAATGAAATAGCACTTTCTCACAGTCCCGAAAAGGAATAGAAATGAATAGAACCGTTACCTCGGTAAACCTTAACTATGACGGCACGATACTATAACGAATATTGAAAATGTAATAATTGGAAATGCGACTAAAAATAAATTTGAACATAGATAAAGAATAATGCCTACGTTCTCAATATCTTTCCATGTCTTTAAATGATTGTGTAAGGGGTTTTTTTACAATAAGAAAAACTCAAAAACAATTTGATTTTTACAACAAATTTTATACATTAAATATTGAAATATCTATTTTTCATTGATTTCATCATTATCATACCGTCATAGTGGTAGAATACTGACGGATCTGACAAATGTTACATATAAAGATCCGTCAGTATTCTACCACTATGACGATATTAGTCGTGTACTGTCCACTGCTGAACATAGGCCTCCCTCAAAAGAGAGTTTTGCCGGTAGTTTGCACGCTTGGCAGGCGGATTGGCAAGCGCAGTTAGGTTTTGGTGATGTTTAAAGAGGGACGCTGCTGCCCATCGCTTCTTACGACACCCACTGGACAAGAAGAGGTATCCTATTCTATGCCGGGATTACACGGCAGACGCCTTTTTTTAATTAACATCGGTTTATATAATTAATTCCAAGAATTCAACTAATTTAATGTTACTTACAGTGGGTAAAATTAAGTCCCTAAAACCTTGATTGTTTTTAAATGGATAAGAATATATACATATTTAATGTTTTAATTATTTTCTTTAAGCAAAAATAAATCTAATTAAATTATTGTTAATTAATTTTAACTTCTCTACTTTCAGATCTTCGGCAGAACAGGAGAAATATCAACATAAAGAAGACATGGGAATCAAGAAAACTAAATAATAGGAGAAATACAACGACAACATTATTGTACTTACTTATTAGTTTGCCTTCATTAAAAACCTATTATTTTACATAGACACACCCTACATTGATTTGCTTTTTTTTTAATTTAGAATTTTGGCTCACTAGCCTTCGACCCAAAAATACAACAAAAAAACAATACTTGCAACATATTCTTTCAAAATTTTAAACTGTCTATAATAATAGTTTTTATACATTTATATTATAAATATAACGTTAAATTGGATTCATTACTGGCATAAAGAAATCTAAGAATTTGTACTTGCTATAGAATATATTGGAACTAAAATTACGTAACCTGCAATACCGCCGCCGCCTTTTTTTTTTTAGCGTTTTAATTATCTATTTGGCGCGTTTGTAAATTGATATAATTGTTAGGTAATTATTAAAAAATATGTTTTTTTATGTAAATACAAAATATTTTTTTACATAATTTGAATCCAAATGTATCACATTAAGTACAAATAATTAAATTGAAATAGAAAGAAATATATATTTTTTCCTATGATGCAAGCGTAAGGAGATCGAATTTATTTTTCAATAGGTTATTAATGGAGGCAAACCATAAAATAAATTATGTCGTATTGAATTAAATAAAAAAAAAAAAACTTGTTTTTGATCTCTTAATAATTATAAATCGTTATTTATGATTTAATGCCATATTACGGTGTAATACTATTGCGATGTTCTTTTAGATGTAGGAATATGTAATTTTAATTCTCCTTTAGTCCTCTAAATTTTGGCATATTACTAGTAAATTAGATGATAAAATTCCTAATTTCTTTTATTGTAAACCAAAAAAGCGAGGTGCCTTATTAAGTAAAAAAAAGACATTTCTTTCAAATAAAATGTAATACATTTGTGATGATGCTCTATTCAAACTGATACGGTTGTATGGGACCGGAAAATTTGTATGACCTTGTGTGGACTTAACATTTTTTTACAATCTTTCTATAGTAACAGTTTTAGACAACATTGTTCGTAAAATTGTTTTTCCTTGTTTTTTACAATTTTATGCCGTATTTTAATAATCTGATATCTAGTTTTGTTTTTAATCTAATATCTCTGGTCGGTTTATAATCTTAAATAATGACAAGGAAATTACGTTTTTCGAAATAATTTTCTTGGCCTAAAATAAAATTGTATGTACAACATACAGGGTATAAATTTGCATATTTACATTAAAAAGTAAAGTATTAAAAAACAATACTAATATTTAAAAAATACTAATTTAAACACTTATGACTAGGCTGTTTGGGCCATGCTCTTTGCCTGTCCATTTTAGACGAATTTTATAACACCAACTAATTTAAAACTAAAAAAAAAGCGTTTTAAAGCGCCCTCTACATATCTTGTTTATAGCTAAGATTATGAACTAAGTTCTTAATCTTAGGTATCACGTTATGATGAGAAAATTATTAAAAACTTATATTAATAACCCATAAACCGTATCATTTGATATTCATAAACAGAAATATATGGGACGTATTTAACAGCTGTTTAATCCTTATTATAATTACAAATAATTTTAGTTTTCTCTCTTCTTTTTCATTACATGACAAATAAATCTATTTGGATAACAATTCGTAGAGATGTAGTTTGGGAACTTAATATCAAGAACAAACATGGTTAATAATGTATGATGTGTAATGTCAAAGTTAATTCATGTTAGGTTTCTATATGTTTATTATACTAGCTGGAAATATAATAGATGTATTTAAAATACTTGTACAATGGAAATTGTACAAATATTTTAAATAATATCATACATAAAAGAAATCTTAATATAAATTGTATATGTATACTTTCATCCATGCTACAACAATGTCAGTTGATTTCCTACATATAGCATCAGACTGTATGGTCCAGTTAACTTTGTTTGCTTGCAAAAAATAACAAATTTAAATGCAACAAAAATACTCATCTACTTATTTTAGATAGAATTTTATTTCCAAAATAGGTTGTTTTGGAAATAATATTTAATATTAAAAACATTTGATGTAATATCCCATTTAAATTTCCCATTTACCTTTGCTATTAAATGGTAGATATCTTAGACGATTCCACTGGTTCCAATATATATTTTACTTCATCGAGAAATGGTAGCTATGAATATCCAATTATTAAGTAAATAGTTTTAAATGTCAGCAATATTGTTTAAATATTTTCACCTAGTACTTTTAAGCTATATTTTCATTTTAGCCATTACCTATCCACTGCTGAGCCCAGACCTTCTCAAGATTACCATAAGGAACTGTCCTGAGCCCCCTGTATACATATTCATACTTTTATCTACGTAATTGGGTTAAAAGACTGATAACTGCCTCCCTTATATTTCCGTCTTTTATTAAATAATAATAATACATATATAATTTTAAGAGAACCAGTCACAAAATATCTTTGTTTAGTTTTTAAGATGTAATGAAATCTTTTTTGATACCTATGCATTTATCGTGTTTATTATATACAGTCATAGAGTTATAGATTTTTTTTATACTATACCTATTTACTATATTTAATTTTTTGTCTGTACTTTATAGTTTTGGATATCAGGAAATTGGTATGTAATTTTAATAAATTCTATATTAATAACATAAGTACCGGTACAAAATCGCAACAATTCTTTTAGTATAGCGCCATCTACCATTTAGTTACAAAAAGTTTTGGTTGTTGTCTTTACCAGTATATGTCGTAGGAGACGCAATTTACCATTTAAACAAAATATAAAATATTTAATATTTGAATTCTCCAATTATATGACAATATTAAAAAAATTATATTACCTTTGGGACGATATTTCAAAACGTATTGCGTGTATAAATGTAATAAATATTTTACAACAAGCTAAAAATTTAAAAGAATATTATATTATGAATACAATGAAGTTTCAGTAACACAAACAGTTGTTTGTATTTGAATCAAACACGTTAACTAGGGTTAACCTGTGGTTAGCTTAAGATTAACCTTAAGTGTTAACCTTAGAGGATACTATGGGAGGAGCTATGGGTATACTAAAAACATTGAAAGTACATATACAATTTTTAAGCCAAACCCCCATTTAAATTAATTTTAAATACACCAATGGTACTTACTTGGTACCATATTTATGACACAAAATACACATGTTATAATACTTTTTCCTGATTCTCTAACTATAAAACATTAGTTAGGTTTACTTACTTAAATATTTTCACTATATGACAATTTGATAACTTTCTTGGAGGTTCAAATAAACAACGAGATTAGGTAATTATAAATTTTGAATCTTCGACAAATTTTATCATTATATTAGACAGAAGTAATGAACTCTCTAATGTTTAATCCAAATTAAATTCACGATGTTTATATTTAAGCTAGCGTGTCCAATTTCCAATAATTTCTTAGGATATTTTCTAATTAATGTCATTATCGTAATATTTCATTTCTCAATATTGTAATTCACATAAAATAAATAAATGAAATGATATTCAAATAAAATATTTTGTTTTATTTAAAAAATATCTGTAAATATTAATATTATTTAATTTAGTTATATTTAACGTATTCATATTCTTAAAATTGCATTTTTTTTAAGCTTTAGCAGTACTACAAACAGCATTACAAAAACGAAGTAGGTATTCATCTCTAAAAGTCCAAGATTCCACGATAAACTCTTTATTGGGACACAATTGGTAGAACAGATTGATAAGTTCAAGAATCTGAGAAGTTGAATGACTGAAACAGAAGATCATGCTTAAGAAATCGAAGTTCGCATTGAGACAGCTTACTCGACTTTCTTTAAAATAAATTGTGTGTAATAGAGATCAAAATATTAATCTAAGACTACATATGATAATATCAGCTGTTAACTATCCAATGTTCAATTGGCCTCTCCCTATAGGAAGGGTTTGCCAGTAATTGCCACGTTTAGCAGGCGGGTTGGCAACTGCAGTTAGGTTTTAGGTGATGTCTTAGTCGACACCCATGAGAAAAGAGATGGTGGCCCATTCTATGCCGGAACCTTCACTACGACAAGACTACATATATTACGCTGCTATGTCTTCTCTGTACTACTGTATGACATAGAGACGTAAACCCTCACACAGTACACAATAAGGGAACTGGAAGCGTTTGAGATGTGGACATGTCGTATTTTGAAAATATTATGAATTTACATGGTACAGAGAAATAACACCTGAATCCTCAGGAATGACAACGCACAGGGGTATCATGGGCGAAACAGTACACTCTGTTATGTCCATGGTACTGCTCATGTTTATAGGCGACGGTTACCACTTTCCATCAGGTGGGCCGTCACCTTGTTTACCATTCTAATTTGTATAAAAAAATATATCATGACGTGACCGAATCACAAATATTAAATTATTAGTCAGGCTTAGGAAAAATTTAGAGCTTATGAACGCCGTGAAGTATCGAAAAATGTTATACTTCGGTCACGTCATGACAAATGAAAAATACAGAGTACTCTAGCTTATCATCCTAGGCATGATTGCTGATAAAAGAAGTACTAGGAGGAGGAGAGATTTCATAGATCATTCCCGCAGGAAAAACCTGCGGGAATGATTTAGCTGTAGCACAATCTCACTCTTAAAATTGATAGATTAAAAAATTTTAATTGTCCTTATGTTATATTACTTATTATACTGTACAGTTATGATTATTGCTAATAAAAGAGATCCTCGATTTATCGGCGTTTTGACGGTATTTTACATTATATATTCATCAATACTGAACCGATTTTGATTATTCTTACTCAATTAAAACCATGTTGGCCCCACATTAATTTTGCAAAGGTACAAATATACTGCATAGATCACTTCATCGACCAATTTAGTATGATTCGCTGGCACTTTAAAACATAATTTATCGTTAACAGTGAACTTTTCCAACTTTCAGTAATAAGCAGCGCCATCTACATTTATATTCTGTTACTAATTGTATACATGAATCATAACCATCGAACCACCGCTTTTGAAGAATTATAAATAGATGGCACTAAAAAGAAATTCCTCGCAAATGATTAATGCTCTATTTATCTATACAAATTCACGCTATATTCTGTATAGGATAGTCTGGATAGGATAACATAAATAGGATAGGATAGGTAATGATAACCGAATTTAAAAGAACTTCTAAACAGACACACATCTCTTGCTTCATCGACTATGTGGGATTTTCTTATGCACATGTATATCGTCATAGTCGTAGAATACTGATGGATCTGACAAATATTACGTATAAAGATCCGTCAGTATTCTACGACTATGACGATATATACGCTGATTCTAGAAATTCATAATAACCCATTCTAGGCCATTCTCAGGCTATCATTTCTACATTTTGGTGTTGCTCATTACTACATCCAGTTTTGTACTCTACCTTACCTATACATTCCAGATGAGTGGGATGTATTTATAACCCAATTGTTAACAATACCATATACCAGGTCGACTGCCACTCGATCCGTCCTAGAAGTCATCGTGGGGGAGAGAGGATTGTTAGTAATGCGGACTATCAGTCCTTTTGATAATAATATACGTTGATCTCGCCCTGGTTTCCCCCGGAAACCATCGTGCTGAATTCCAGGTGTAGTCATCGCGATGTGCTAACTGACCTGCCCTTTCATTCTCATTTATCATCTCTCACTGATGCCCCGCCAGCGTATATCGTTAGCGCAGGCGGAGTTAACATTCCATTATCGTCCATTAAAAAAAAACAGTATATAATCTCTTCTTTTTAAATAAGTATTAAACCATGAAGGTTTTTAGGGGGATCACATGCATTACTAACAATCTCTTTCCCGCCTCCTAACAAGACATAATGGACCGCTAGGTGGCGGTGGGGGCCAAAATGTTTGACCGAATCAGCTTAACATATCTGTCACGCCTGTGTCCCATTGGGGTAAGCAGAAACAATGGAACGCCAAATGCTTCGATTCAAACAGACCTCTTCCACTTTCTCTGTGTTCATCAAACAACACATAATCTTATATATAAAATTCTCGTGTCACGGTGTTTGTTACCAAACTCCTCCGAAACGGCTTTACCGATATTTATGAAACTTTGTGTGCATATTGGGTAGGTCTGAGAATCGGCCAACATCTATTTTTCATACCCGTCAATGATAAGGGTGACCCACCTCAAGATATTTTATTTTTTATTTTTTTATTTTTATCTTATTATAATTTAGCATTGAAAAATATATACAACTTCAAATTTTCACGCATTTACGATCAATCCCTGTTTTTTAATCGTGATTTTCATATGCCGCAATAGGGTTGCAAGATGGTAATCGAATATAATAATTGTAGTACGATATATTTTCATGTATAGTTTTAGAAAAAAAATATATGGTAAAACAACGTTTGCCGAGTCAGCTAGTATTATATAAAAATCAAAGTTAACATTTTGAATTTTAATTAAACGTCATGACAAAGGAAGTCAAGGTGAAACATTGACACATAGCTACTTACAGGTCCCATCAACGATTATAATTATGCAATGATACATCCATTATCCTAATGCTTCGTTTCTCAACCACTGGCGTCGCGTTAAGTAGTGAAAAACTTAAATAGAAATGTTTTTTAATAGGTGATAATAGAATCTTAGGCCTGCAACCTGCACTATCGGTATAAACCGGCTGGCCACCAATGAAAAATGATAGATGAAGATGTAAATGGACCAGTTAGCTCATCGTAACAAATTCCATAGGAGTTAATCAAGAGAGAGACTGTACAAAATTCGTTTGCTTGGGCACCTCTATCCCATTCGTGTTTCTACCGTGAAGCAGTTGTGTTCGCATGGCTGTTGCAGTTAGAAGGGTGGGATATGGCAGTGAATTTACAGGGTACAGAGGAGTAACACCTGAGTCCTCACGAATGGCAATGCATGGGGGGTATCATGGGCCAAACAGTACACTCGGTTATGTCCATGGTACTGCTATTGTCTATAGGCCACGGTTACCACTTACGATCAGGTGGGACGTCAGCTTGTTTGCCATTCTAAGTTGCATAAAAAAAAATGGTTTCCAAGGGACCTGCGTGGAGATCATCCTGATATTATTCCCTATTTTGCTAGCAATGAGTCAGTTAAGAGTCTATTACTAACAATACACACACGTAAACATTATTGACAGAAAAAAAAAACTAATTATGTTAACTATTATGTAAAAAAAAAACACAAAAGATAATTATGTTATCAATAATTAATTATATTATTAATATATTATAAATCTGTTGCATATATTACTTTTTCGTTCATTTCTTACGAACAAAGATGGTTTTTTTTTTATCTTAGGTCTTAATTTCAATATTTTTTACTATAAAATAAGTGTGGATTTACAGGTTAAAACTAAGTATAGGCTTCGCTGTTTGGGTTATATTTTTTTTTTATCTATTTTTTATTTAAAGGCTATTCTATAATGATTTGCCAGCCCTATCATGTCCTAATCTTAAAAAGTATTTCACATACTTAATACATTAGGGTTATATTTTTATTTGAAAGGGTTTATTTCATGTTTATTCAATATAATAATAATCTTCCTACCCTTATCCCAATTATTATTTGGGGTCGGCGTAATGTTTTAATCTCTTTTATGCGTTATCCATATTACAAAAAGATTTGGCTTATAGTTTTACGACCGGCCTGACTGACGCCAACCCTCTTTGGGAATGCATTTGCTGGTGGTTTCCGCTATCTACGGTATGGAGGAAAGGATTGAAGAAAAAGGAAGAGAACGTTGGAGACGCGTAAAGGAAATTGGAAAATGGGAGGAATAAGGGATTTATATGAGAAAGGAAAGGGGTAGGGGGACACAGTATAGTAATAATAAAAATACAATTATATTCCACTGCTTAATAATATATCATACAATAATAAATATATATGTATCTGTAGGATTACTTAAGGTGACCGTTGACTTATGTGAATACTTTTGTATACGTAATTGTAGTAGAAAAGTCCCAATATTGCTTTTATATATTTGTATATTTTTTTATTACAGATGACAATTTTAAATTATAATAACTTACATCACATATTTTTACTTGAAATACTTGAAAATTCTTCTAATTACCTATATTAAATTACCTAAACCACATATCAATAAAATCATAATTTAAAATACCTACATTAAAAGAAGATTATGGTAGAAAATAATTTAATCCTCCCAAATGTCCCTTATCTCTTTGTCTTTGCCTCAGCAGTCTTTCTTCGCCTCGGCCGTCTATGCCTAGACCTAGTCTTTCGATTAGTTTTTCTCCTTTATCACCATGTAACTCAATAAACTGTTTTCGTAACCGAACAGCCACATCAGGGTCAAAATTCCAAGTTTGCTCCTTATGGATCACAGGAGAACCAATGAAATTTGTACGTATAAAGGACTCTAACGGTCCCACGGGAATATTATCTTGAGCACCAACATGTCGATAAAGCAGATTCCATAAACACAAAGTCAGCTGAAAAAAAATTATACTGTCAAGTTTTAGCGGGAAATTTTTGACAATTCACTTTCTTATTTTTTTTTTATGAAATACTATATTTGGAAACTCACAATTATTATTTTCATAATGAAAATATCACTTCAACAATACCAAACCAAAACGCGTGACGCCCTCAAAGGCACTGGTTGTTTGTACGAAACGTAACAACTTGTTTATTGCAACTTTTACATTTAAAGCAGACCACGTTTGGTTACTTAACAGTATAGCTAGGGCTGGCACTGCATATAAAAACTACTTAATTTAATTTATTATAATAATTCAATTTTAGTAACTTGGTCTTAGAAACATACCTCCTTGACACATTCTTGATACTTTTCAAAATTTTCCTATTTAGAATGTCATAAAGTTAACGTCCAACAATTCATATGTAGCAGTAAATTAGCAAATAAGGCCTATATTAAGCAGTGGCAGTTAATAGCCAATATGATGATAATAATGAAACAAGACACGGGCCTTTATCATAAATATGCCATAAAGAAATATTCCACCAGAACCACTAGTTTTCTATTTCCAAATTGCGATACATTTCATGTCAATACTCAATATTCAACCCTAACACTACCTTTGTATGGTTGATATCAAGTTATATTACGTTATTGAAGTAATGACTCCTTTCATGCGAATTTGTCATTCAATTGAATTCACTAATGACTTCTAGTTTACAATCTATTATTTAAAAATAGTCTATGTATACCAATAAATTTGCAGTGTTACTCATTAATATTTTCTGTTATAAAATAAATATCTTTGAATTAAGTATCATCTAGATAAATTCCTTTGCCTCATTACTTTCCCGCCTTTTGATTGGTCTGTGCTCCAACATGGCGTACTGTTTTACCGACATCCACGTAAACAAACAGAACCCGGGAAAAATCAATAATTCTGACAATCATCCCGTGACATATGTGTAGAAAATAGAAAAACAATTATCAATATGATGCAAGAATACGATGACGATTTCTTTTTCGAAGAAGACAAAATGTGAGTTTGTAATATAATTATTTTGGAGTTATTTATTTAAACATTGTAAACATTATCTGTACAATGGTAGGTACTTACATGTAACTTCCTCTGTTGCAGTGCGTTATCAATTGTTTGATTTCGATTGACTCAGTATTTGCTGGGTTTCGCTGTGTACTTTAGTGTTTTGTGATTATAAATATGTGGCAACAACCAAACGAAATGTTTCCATTCAACGACCCTAGGATATATCCACAGTTTTATTTGATGCCGCATTCTTACGAGGATAAAATGTAAATTTTGTCTGTTTTACAATTTATTAGTTAGTTATATGTAACGTTTTTACATTAGGAATGTATTTTGGTTTCCCGCATCAACATATTTTGGTAAAGTTGAAAGTGTAATAAGTAATTTTTTAAAGATAATAAGGTGATGTATTACTTTTAGATGGAGTTGTATTATTATTTTTTTTTTTTAGATGTTACTCAACAAATATTATTTAAGTTGGAATTTTTTTAATATTTAAAAAAATCCATGTTTTATGTAGAGACATATTTAAGTAAACACTTAGGTACTTATACAAAATTTTGTTTGTAAGTGTATTTTTATATAAATATATTCCGAGGCCTTCTAAAGTATTTATTTATATATTTTACATTTTATTTTTTTTATACAGAAAACGAGATACTAAGTTCACTAACTCATTATTGTTGCCTGTAGAGGAAAGGTAAGTTTTATGCAATTACTTATTTTGGTTTTGAAACCTTTATATACCTAAATAAAAAAAAAAAAACAAGAACATTTAAAAAGTTTTATAAAATATTTTAATATAACTCTACACTTTCATATAAATCATAAAAATATATATTTAAAAACTATAACTTTAAATAATAAAACATTTTGGAATCATTGAATAATTTTTAAATAATAGGGAAATATTTCGGTATATAATAAATTAAATGGTTTGTATGTACAGTGCTCTCCAAGATGTGAAGAAGATAAACGAAACTGATATAAATGATGGGTAAGTACATCGACGTTTTATATGTAGGTATACATACATTAGGTGTCTCTCTCTCTCTCTCTATATATATATATATATAGAGAAAAACAGACAGAGAGAGAGAGAGAGAATGAGATAATATCTATTCTATTTAACAATTAAATACCAGAGAGAAAGTCATACAAATTCATCTGTATAGTTATCTCTTTATCACCTTACATACATTCGGCATTAATTTGTATTTATATAGATTACTGTCGCCAAATATTTGATTATTTATATTTCGGTTTAAAGAAGATATATGGTGGTGAAAGTATTACATTAAGTACTAATACCATTTAAAATATTTATTTTTCAAGAATCTACATGTGAGTAACATTTACAGTGTTGCATGATTCTTATAACTATAGTAAACACTATCAAGCTAGCCGTATGCTTATTATGCATCTTTGTCATATTAGAACTGGTATTTCGCTTTTTGTTTTTAGCCTGACTTAGCTCTTACATACAGTAAGTGTTAAAACTTACATAACATTAACGTTTCACAAAATGGCGTATAATAAATACATTACGTTATATTAAAATCTATTGTTTATTTTAATTATATTCTCTGGTTAATAAGGATTTAATTCATACGCTTTAAGCGATTTAATACTAATTAATGGGTTATAATTATGATGAAATTCTATCCTGAAACAAATTCTATCCCAATTCCATGGAAAAAATGTTTATATGATTTTAGACATTGTCAAACATGGTACACGTCATCAGGCAGTAGTGTTATTTAACAAATTACCTGTCCAGTTAAAAATTATACAAAGTCTCAATTTTTTAAGATTAAATTACGATCCCTTTTATTGGAGAAATGTTACTACTCCGTACATCACTTCTGTACTGTTTAATTAATGTAAATTAATGTAACTAATTAAAAATGAATTTGACATATATATATAATATTACGATGAAGTTGACACTATTCATTGCAAAATGTATTTATTATAATTTATTGTTATTATTATAGTTATTGGATGGTTGTAATATTCAAGTCAATGTAATGATTTTTGTATGTTTATCCCTCATTTCAGACACTGTACTTTGTTTTTTGAATAAATGACTAATGACTATGTCATTCTAATACTATTATACTTTTACAACTTTTACAAACAAGAGATAGAACGTATAATTAATATAAATTAGTTATCTCATTTTTTCTCGATTCGTAAATGGTGACACAGGTCGTTAATCTCGCAACATAGTCACAAAATAGACGAATTGTGGTCGTCCAATTCATCTTTTTTTTTACGACTATATAGATTACTGATAGTGAAATAAGAGTTACTAATTGCAAAATTAATAAAATTATAAAAAAGTGCAATTTTAAAAATAGGCAGTTCTTACCTATGTATTTGTAAGCAGATATCTACACTCTATCTAGATAAATTATTGATCTGTGTAACCGTGTAACCGTGTAACATTGAGTCGTCACTTCATATAACTGTACAGGTAATTTCCATAATATTCTTTTACACAACAATATTGTAATGAGGCGTCTGTTTAACAAGGATACCTACTGTTTATTTTTGTCCCCCATTTCTTAACCTAAGGCTTTCCATACAATTGCTTCTTAGTATTTATTATTATTAACAAATGTACTTTGTCAGGTAGAAAGTATTTTAAATAGGTGAAATCCGCTATGTGTGGTAACTCAGTTCCTATAAGTAGGTGAAATCCGCTGTGTGTAATAATTAATGGGGTGACATCCATTGTATTTAGTAACTCAGATCCTTGAAATAGGTGAAATCCGCTATGTGTGGTAACTCAGTTCCTATAAGTAGGTGAAATCCGCTGTGTGTAATAATTAATGGGGTGACATCCATTGTATTTAGTAACTCAGATCCTTGAAATAGGTGAAATCCGCTATGTGTGGTAACTCAGTTCCTATAAGTAGGTGAAATCCGCTCTGTGTAATAACTCAGCATTTATAAAGGGATGAAATCCACTATGTGTAAACTAGATACTTTAATAGGAAATTGAAATTACCTTTTTATAATATAAATTAATAATTTTATATCGACAGTTCATCAAAAGAAAGGGAAGATACGAATAATCCTGACTGTATATTCAATGATATGCGATATGAAAGATATACATTGTACCACCAAGATTTAATGTAAGTATATATAGTTATTATATAATAATAATAAATAAGTTTTATTCAAGTAAACATAATAATAAGCATTTTTGAAATAGTCTTTCATAAACTATCGCCCAGTTCGGAATGCAATTTCAGCTGAGAAGAACGGGCAAGGAACACAGCTGTTGATTTTTTCAAATATAAATATAGCAAAATATAAATATAGTTAACGCTCTATAAAAGCAACTCATTTGAACTTATTTTTAATAAAAAAAAGTTTCATATTGGGAAAAGTTGCTTATAGGGAAAAAAGGAGTATAAAAATACTTACCATCTTTTATTTAATTCTTTTACTAAGCTGAGTAGAATAAGTAAAATGTTTCTTATAGAGAGGTTACTTATATAGAGCGTTCACTGTATAATATATTCTATATAATGTTTAGTTAGACATTTGCACATCTGCTAGTATTTGCTATAACTTGTATTTTATTTATTATACATATAAAATAGATAACAATCATAAACTACTTAAATAATTGTAACATTTTTGATACAGCTAAGTTATAAATTAATGAAATTATGTGCACAGCTCGAGTAACTTGTATTAATTCACTTGTAAATATAATAATTGTCATTTATTATAAATACACCGCTCAGATCTTAATTCTCTTTTACAATAATTTTCTACGTAATTTATTAGAAAGAAAGAAAGAAATAAATAATTTTATCAAAGAATCATGCGACTCGCACAGTCTCACACAAAACAAGAACAAAAGAAACAAAAAAAAACAATAGTATATAAATAAAAAGCTTGAACCGTTTTCTGCTCAATTGAAGTCTACATTAAAAAAAACAATAAGACAACTCTTAAATTTAATATCAATATTAATCCAATTTATTGCCAATGACAATTTTGTACTGCATTCATGAAGCAACAGTTAGGAATTAGGTTAGAATCAGGATCCATATGCAATAGTTTGTATTAGCAAATTACACTAATATTACATTTTTTTCACTAAAAGAATATTAGGGGAAATACGAAATTATTAACTTATTTCTTTTTGAAACAATTATGATTGAAAAACGGCAAACAAAATTCGAGTCTTATTTCTAATTTGAAAATTGGACGCATCGTCAATGTTTTTTACCTTTTTTGGCCTATGTTTCTTTAGAAAAGCAATGCACAATAAAAACTTGAGGATCTAAAATTTCTTTAAAACATCAGAGCGGTTTCATTGTAATAAATACTGTAAATACCGTTGCTAATACATAAATTAAGCTTTAAATAACAACTAAAATATTAAATGCTATATGTAATTTATTTTTCAGATACGCAATGCCAGTGTAGTGGAGCTAGATCGCATGTCACACAGCCAGAACACTAAATAAATACACAATAATGAAAAATATTTGTTCTTTTATTTGAAAAAATAAATCCTTGCTAAATTTTGAGTAGGTTTGTGCTATTTATAGCTAGATTAGAAGGATTGGGTTTTATGTAGATTTTTAAAAATAGTGCCGTAGCAATTAATTTATATAGGTTTATTTTAGTTGATATAAATTAAATTAAGCTATATAATAAGTTGACTATTGTAATCTTTTGGAAGAAACAATAAAGAGTATCTATCTATCTATCTAAGCTACATGGTATATGTAGCTTAGATAGCCTATATCGTCATAGTCGTAGAATACTGACGGATCTGACGAATATTACATATATAGATCCGTCAGTATTCTACGACTATGACGATATATGCTTTCGTAATAAAAGATGTTTATGCACACATACAAGCCTCTCAAAATATATTACATTGTTAAACACAAAAAAAACCGACTTCAATTGTGACAAAACTAGTTATTCTGTTTTAAAAACAAAACAACCAAACAGATATTGGAAAATTTTATATAAGACCAATCTGTAAGTATATCCTTACAAACAAAAAAATTAATTTTCCAAATGTGTTTACAACTAACGGAGTTATGAAGTAACAAACATAAAAATTGAGAATCTCCTTATTTTTAAAATCGCTTAAAAATATATGTAAATAAATTTATAATTATAGTATTTTGAATGATATAGGTATCAACTTATGTCTCTTACAAGGTAGACAGAAAGAACTATCCTACTATCACATATGAAGTCAAATCTAACTTCAACCCATTAGAACCTTTACTACTGTCTCCTGCCTTGCTCTACAATTCTAGAAAAATAATACTAAGGTGAGTACAATACTCAATAACCATTGAAAAATGTTACCTAACCCCGTATCCAATGTGTGCCTAAACCGATTTTTATTTAAATTTTAACAATACCCGTATGCAGGCCTCACTGTGTCACAGAGGTATGTCTAAAGTTCATTCCTCACTCCTTTTTTCATCGATTTTTTTTCAAAAAATAAGTCTAGTTATACAGATGACAGTGTTTTACATTGGAGGGTTTTGCCAGTTGCCACACTTGACAGGCAAGTTGGCAACCGCAGTTATGTCTTTTGAAATATTTTAAAAGGGACGCTGCTGCCCATCCCTCGACGATATGTTCCCTTAGTCGCCTCTTACGACACCTACGGGAAAGGAAGGGGTGGCCCATTCTATGCGAGGACCGACACGGCGATAATAATGTTGTTAATACAAGTGACATCAAGCTCATTAGCATCTTTTTGATCGATAAAACAAAATGTTTATCGCAAAGAATCGTGAGTCGAGAAATGACAAAAAATTAGGACTTGCCCTTCCTAGATCTACTATCTTTCTATCTACTACTTCGTTATCTTATTCAGAAGTAGGAAAACCAATCAACGGGACCATTGCTAGATGGCGTATCAAAGTAAAATATGGATCAAATCTTAGATAGATACTCTTTATTGTTTCCTCCAAAAAATTACAATAGTAAACTTATTATAAATACAAACAATTACAAGAAATAATCATATTTTAAGTTAGACCCTCAGGAATATAACTGTGGAAATTGTATCCAATTTGGTGAACAAGTTTTTACGTGTTACCAAAACAAATATACAGCAGACAAACAGACAAAATAAAAAAAATGTTTTGATTTGTATTGATTTTTTTTTTTCATGTACAGACATCGTCTAGTTATAATTTTATTATATTAGTAAAATTTTTGGTAGATTTTTTTATTTAGAAATAAAACAGTGAAACAATGTGACATAAAAATTTACATTTTTCTGATGTAATGACTTGAGGTCATTAGGACACAAAGATTTTATGCAATAAATAATCTAAACAGGGATACAAGGAGACAACTTTAACTCAACAATAGAATTCTATGTACAGTTGATAGACAGTCCATTTTACAAGGAAATAACTTTGTAACTAGACGGTATCTGCAAATGGAAGATGGGCGATTGAAGAAAAAAATATATAAAATGTCTCCATCTATTTTTTTTTTAATAAATGAGACTAGAATGAAAACGTACATTTGTCTAATATATAATACATTCATATTCCAGGGGTATGACAGTAACATCAGGGAGTGTGGTACTCAGTAAGGACGAGAAGAATCTAATCGGTATAAGTATAGGAGGGGGAGCGCCGCTATGCCCATGTCTTTACATTGTACAGGTCAGTATAGATTACATAAATATCAATAACATATTACGCATTTCTTCTGTACAATAAATGAATGTATAAATGAAAGAAACGTATTGCTAAAATATCGTACAATAAGATGACATTTTGTCATTACTGATATGCAATAGTCATTACAAGACAACAGTCATTTATGTAGACATTTTTCAAAATTCTATTTCATTCTTATTTTTGGGGAATGTAAAATGCATTATGTCCTTAGCAATACTATCTTTTGGATCTTTTGCATTTAATTTCCAAAATTTCCATAGTAATACATCTTTCCATCTATTATTTACTAAACATGTATGAATAGACATGTAATATGTACTAAAGTTTCTAAACTGTTTTCGTTAGATACGACAAGATTACCTAAACTAGACTCGGAGATTTTAATTTGAGATCACCAGACTCTTAATAACCATTCTGTCTCTTAACATCAATCATACTTAGAGATATCTGCTATAGTATTTTATTTACTATTCGATTCTAGATATTCGATAATACTCCAGCAGCCAGAGATGGTACCCTACAAAGTGGTGATGAATTGGTCGGAGTCAACGGCCAATCAGTGAAAGGGAAAACCAAAGTTGAAGTAGCTAAAATGATACAGGCTGCCAAGGTATTTTTAACTTTACATTTGCCCATACTTGACTTTGTTTCATTACGCTTACAAGCCATATAAGAGACTGTACTACTAGGAAATTTATAAAAATCATCAGGTAATGAGTTTGGTAACGAAGCCTATAGACATGGTTATCACCAAACTTTCTTTTCCATTTCTAATAGATTAATCATGTTCAACAATAAAATAACACCTAATAATGTATTTATATATATATATATATATATTTAATATCGAACGTGAGTAGAGTAACAAAAAATATATGTATAATATTTGTTATAAATATGCACATTTTAGTAGCATACCTTTGAACTTCTTATTTGGCTAGTAAATTCATAGAACAAAGCATCCAATTTCTCATTTTAAGGACGAAGTGACAATAAACTACAATAAATTACACGCTGATCCGAAACAAGGCAAGTCTCTTGATATAATAATGAAGAAGATGAAACATAGACTGGTTGAGAACATGTCTTCTGGAGCGGCCGATGCACTGGGTCTGTCCAGGGCGATACTGTGCAATGATACACTAGTTGCCAAACTGGATGAACTAAGAGATACTGAGACGACGTATAAAAGATTAGTGGAACACGCCAAAAGGTAAGTTCTACTTTGTAATTTTTTAACGTTTAGCTTGTTCGTTAGTTTTATGTATCTTCTTTATCGAATTCTCATTCTTAGTGGGATGCTCAGCCTACTACTTTTTGTCAGACTCACGAATCTTATGCATGATGAATTCTAATCATTATAGATTTCGGTCATCATCGGTCGGTTTTTGCTTTTACAACAACTGTCCCAACCATTAAATAAGCTACCTCTATTTCTTTTTCTTCAGTTATTCGGTCTTCATTGAAAATTTAAATCGCATTTATCTTTTATTGTTTTAGAATGTTAAAAGCCTACTTTGATTTGCTCCAAACATACAAGTCAGTTGGAGACATCTTCGCCGCCATCGGAGTTCGGGAACCTCAGGCGAGGGCATCAGAAGCGTTCAGCAAGTTTGGCCAGTACCACAGGCTTCTAGAAAGAGATGGTATCAAGATGTTGAAGGCTTTAAAACCAGCAAGTATACGAAATAATAATTCCAGTTTCTATCTCTAAATTTTTCCGTATTTTCTTTTCAGTTGAGAATTCTAAAAATTTACTATTATTTATATATAATCTTACACTATTCTGGTGCGGCATAGTATCTTTTTACTTGGGGAAAATAAACCTTTATTTATGTTACGTTAATAACGTAAATTTTTCTCAAAACCTACGACCCATTTCTTCGCAATTTAAGATTGTTGAATTTAAGGTTCCTTTATTAAAAAACTCGTGTCAATCTAATACATTTCATTGGTATCGCAAAACGTTTCTGCATTTCTAGATTCATCATTGACATTATTGTTATTGATCTTGACTTGATCATTACTCTTTCCAGATTTTAGCAGACATGGGCACATACCTCAACAAGGCAATACCGGATACGAAACTGACTATACGCAAATACGCCGACACCAAGTTTGAGTATCTCTCATATTGTTTGAAAGTCAAAGAGATGGATGATGAAGAATATGGATTTAACGCTTTGCAGGAACCATTATACAGGGTTGAGACTGGCAACTATGAATATAGGTAAGTAAAACAATAGACGGAAATGGATTTAGGCAACAATTGACAAGATGAGGACTTATGGAAGCTATTCAAACTATAAAAAAAAGCTTTATTCTCCATTTCTATCTATATTCTAGGATTAAAACAATCCTTACTAATATTATAAATGTGAAAGAGAATTTGTTTGTTATCTTATAGCATCTTAACTGTTTCACCGATCACTATGAAATTTGGTATTCGTTTACAATATGGGATAGTACTTTTTATCGCGGTTAGTAAATCCTGCCACTTGCAAAGCTTGTACCACCATTAAAGTACTTTCACACATTTGTTCCAGTGTTAGTTCTTTCATTCTTTTGTCTTAATTATGTCAGATTAAGACAAAAAAATAACAAATGGCCACGTCGTAATGGACCAAATAACCCGAGTTCGTCCTCACCATTGAGGGACATATCGTTCCTGTCGGTGTCTCATCAATATGGACTAATAGAGTTTGCAAAGGCTGTATGTACATCTGCCTATTGTAAAAATTACCAATTATATTATTGCTTGGAATAATTCTTTCTACAGACTGATACTCCGGTGCCGTCAAGATGCTCGAGCTAGGTTCGCGCGGCTCCGGTCCGATGTGCTGGTAAAATTGGAGTTTTTGGAGAACAAGAAGACCCAGGACGTAGCCTACCAGCTCAGGAGGTTCATACAGGGACTGGCCGTATACCACAAGTACGTATAAGAAATATATGTTCACGATTAGAATCCTTAATGAGGTATTCAAAAACATTTGTTTAAAACTAGATTTTGTTTGTGTTTTACTTAGTTATATAGATAGATTTTAAATAGATGTGAAAATATCTCCACACCAAATTAATTACGATGCAATTTTATTTGCCACTCTCTTTTGCAGTGAAACTTTGGAACACCTAAAGGAAAACTCCACTCTTTTCCCTGTCGAAGTGGACTTATCACAAAATGCCTTCCAATACAAATCCACAGCTCAGACTATACAGGTATACTATTGATTTATTTAGTTATGAATATATGCCTTTGATGAGCATAATCTTGATTCTCATTTATGTAAATTGCAAAGACACTTGATGGCAATGGATGTAGCATTAAACGTATTTAAAAGTAAAAATAGTTAGTCTCTTTGCCTGTCTTGTACGAAATCTACCATAAAAATAGATAGCTAATGATACAAATGAAACTTGAGAGAGCAATTATAAAAATAGCAAACAAGAGTATATTGCTCTGCAAAGAACTGCAGTTTTGGCATGTTGTTTTACATAGGTGAAATCCCAGGTTCGGATTCTCCCTAGTCAGGCCAATTTAGAAAATTAACTTTTCTGAATTATGTCCCCAGATATTTATTGACTAGTCCTCATAGCACAAGGTATCCTAGCATAGCACGAGGACCAGGTAATCAGTGTCAATGTGTGTGGCCTTTAATAGGCATATGCAATATTGTATATATGTTTTTTACAATTTACAATTGTATTGTATTTAGTGTTTGTTAGATATGTTACAATGCAATGAACTGTTGGTGTTCCTATGAATAAATAAATAAATAATCATAAACATACTAAAAAACGGTAAGAGCTTTAAACAACATACAGCGAATAACAACAAGTAATTTCTATCGCTTTCATAAAAAATTGTAAATATCAATTAAAAAATTACGACGTAATAAAAAAAAAATAGAGTGTAGCTGGCAATTATGTATATCCTCACATGTATTTACAACGTATTTCCAACAGAAAATACTTGCATTTTCTGGATCTTCTGTTGAAAATACCTTGTAAATACATGTGAGGATATACATAAGTGCCAGCTACACTCTATTTTTTTTATTTCTTAAGAGCTACATTAAGATGTAGATAAATATATGAATTATTTACAGGACAACCCGGAAGACGACGATGAAATTGAATACGCAAAAGAAATACAAGAGTACCACGATCTCTCCGATATTAAAGAAACCAAAGTTGCTAATAGACGTCAAAATAAAGACAAAGACGATACCGACTCTTCTGAACAACTTCTGCCGGAACTTGATAATTCTGATAATCTCGACAAAACTGTTAAATCTGACACTGTTGATAATCTGTCACTTCTAACTGAATTAGGGCTAGCTGATACTACTATGGGGAGAGACAGTGAATTTGGAGAATTCCAAAATGGATTGGTCAGCGGTCTAATGCCGACTCAAAGTGCTGACGATGTTTTTGATAAGCTATTGAGTGATCTGAATATTGGACAGTGATTTTGTATAACAGGTATTGTTGTTTAGCATAATTTTAATATATTTACACTGTGGAAATGTTATAATAAAAGTATTGTTTTATTGAATGAACACTGAATTTTTATTTATACCTGAGGTCATATTCATTACAGTAAGTAAAGGAAAATAACAAGAACTCTCGTAATCATCAAATATCAACCTTTATTTATCCACTGTTGAACATAAGCCTCTCCCTTAGGTGGTTTTGCCAGTAGTAAACACGCTTGACAAACGATTGTCAACCGCAGTTAAGGTTTGGAGATGTTTTAAGAGGGACGCTGCCTTTAACCGTTAAGTTCCCTTAATTGGCTCTTACGACACCCATAGGAAAGAAAGGGGTAGCCTATTCTATGCTGGGACCACACAGCGAATGCAATCCACTCTCATTAATGGAACAGTAAAAAAGAGATTTTAAAATAATTATAATAAAAATTATAAACTTCATTAAATATACTGTCTGAAGGTAACCTTTTATATTTACAATCTGGGTTTTAAAATGGGACCCTTAGAGGATAATTTTGTTATTTAACTGTCTTTCCGTCTGTCAAGATTCTTTTTCTCAAACAAGAGAAAACCATAAATTTGTAGTTACGTTACAGAAAAAAGGTGTTCTTAAGGTTCTTTAAATTTTCATGGTTTAAAATTTCCAATTGATGTTATTTTGGACTAAAAACTAATCTGCGGTGTAACAGTATGTCAATCTTCTCTTCTCATCATCATCATTTTCCTGCCCTTATCCCTATTATTTGGGGTTGGCGTATTTCCTTATTCATATTACACAAGATTTTGGCTTTTTGTTTTACAACTGGTCGCCTGTTTACCGGGAAATACATTGCCAATTTGCTCCTCTTATGAAAATAAAACTTTTGCCCTGTAGTGGAACGTTAATATATGTTGCTTCCATATAGTTTATTAAAAATTTAATGTTATCGTATGTTGAGTAACAACACAGTAAAAACAAGTAACCGTCGCATATAAACATGAACAGTACCATGGACATAACAGAGTATACTGTTTCGCCCATGATACTCCCCATGCGTTGCCATTCCTGAGGACTCAGGTGTTATTTCTCTGTACCCTGTAAATTCATTGCCATATACCACCCTTCAAACCGAAACAGTTATGCAAACACAACTGCTTCGCGGTAGAAATACGAATTGCACAGAGGTGGTCAAGCAAACGACTTTTGTACAAAGTGGTAAATAAATCTCTGGTAAATAAAATACACGTCGATAAGAAATTATTTTATTAACTTATGTTCTATAATATAACAAGTAATCTAAACTATCACAAAAATATTTACATTTAAAGCCGAGTTACCACGATTTAATAAATTGATTTCTAAATATGAACCATTGTCACATTGCACAAAGATAAATTATTTATCTGTGAATGTAACACAATTGTTTTCAAAAATCCATTCCCACTATCCATTAGGTGGGTCGCGAGCCTATATACCTATCTAAGATATAAAAAAAACTTATATCACCAGCAACTAACATGTTATAAATACTTCATTCCGGTTTAAAATCCTGAGTACTTAGACCATAGTTTGACCACATTAAAATATCTTACTGTACTGCGATAAATGAGGGGTCTTGACAAAAATAATAGATGCCAATTTTTTTTTTAATTCTGTCTGTCTGTAGGTATGTTTGTTCCGGTGTCACGAATTTACTGCACCAAATTGAAAATGTTTTTGACGTTCCTGAAACTTCAAATCTGTAATATTTGATTTTACACACCTATTTTATTGATTTTTCTACATAAATATATATAAATCTACGCATACGTATCGGACAAAAAACGGGTATCGAGTAAAAGATTAAATTTGTTACATTTAAATTAGTCTTTCTTCGTATAAATTAATACTAAAAATATTGTAGGTACTAGGTGACTTCATTCATTCATCATCCATTCTTCTCCACGCCGGCCACGGTACGCCGGTGTGAAAGGCCAGAACTAAATCCCTACCGGTGAGGCCGTGCAATTTCTGATAATAGCCCCTCAATTTCTCCCCTTGCGATTGTATAACAGCTGGGATGTTTCCCAACTGGTCCTGGTACTGCTGGAAGATTTTTTGCTGCTGTTGCACTATCGGGACCACTATTTGTAGTATTTTCCCAAAGTCGATACTGTCTGTCACTTTCTGTAGAGTTGCAGCTGTTTGGTCTTGTAATGTTTGCACCTTCGCAGCAGCATTTTCTCTTAACTTCTCGATGTCTATGGTAGCTGTTGTGGTGTGTACAATAATGAGGAGAGTTATCTGAAAGAAATTTTATTTGTGTTTAGTACACAACCTCCTGGGCCCATAACCATAATATATATATATATATATATATATATATATATATATATATATATATATATATATATATATATATATATATATAAATATAACATATATCAATTAGGTGAAAAAATACAAGACATATTTTAGAAGAAACTGTCACAGATTAATTAAAAAATAATACATTTTCTAAAAACATCAATGTCAACAGTCAGTATTAAAAACTCCAATATAATTCCACCAAATAATATAAATATGGTATTTCGTAAATGTGTTAGCTTCAACCGTCATACTCGGAAGCGGATACAACTTATAGGGACTAGTTTATTTTGTCAAATTTATTAATTATCAAATAAAATAATCAAATTTATTTATTTATATGCTATTTATATTCACTTATAATATATATATTAGGTTATACCAAAATATACGCAGCTGGACTTATACCTTATAGCGATTTCTCCAGTCAACCTCGAGAACCCGAATGTAGACAGTATTTATAGGGTTAGCATAAAAAGGTAGGCACATATAATGTGCAAAATTAATATTTTAAATAATAAAGATTGGGTTTCTCCTAAAAATTTCATTTAAAATGTCATAACATAAGAGTTTGTAATGGGCCTGCAATGTCCAGCATGAATATAAAGATTTGCACTTCGTCATTACATTAGAATGCGTAGGTTGTAGATCCTTTACAACCTCCTCCTTCATCTAATTCTTTTTCAAAAGAACCTTATTAATAAATGAACAAATTTCGTTAAAATCATGACAGTGATACTCTCTAAATCGAAACTTATAATCCATTTATTTGGGGGGAAAGGGATTGTTAGTAATAGAGACTGAGAATCCCATTGCTAGCAATATACTTAACCAGGTCGACATCCTCGCGGTTCTCCCTGGAAACTATCATGGTTAATTCCTGATGAATTCATCATGATGGGCTAACTGGCCTGTTTTCATTCTTATCTATCACCCTTTACTGGTGCTCCGCCAGCGTATACCGTTAGCGCAGGCGGGGTTACTATACCATTTTCACCCATAAAAAAATCCATTTGTTTATTTATACCACTGTAGGACATTAGTAGACTGTCATATAATTGGGTAAATTTTTTCTTTTATTTACATTTTCAATAGTGTTGTCACGGACGCGTTAGACATGAGATCTGTTTATTTTTCATTAATAATATACTAAAGGATACTAAATATAACTCACCAATACAAAGTACTTCATGTCGAACACTTCACTGACCTGTCGCCGACTGACTGAACCGTTAAGGAAGATGGACACCCGATTTATGAACTGCTTACAGAATATTATTAACGGACTCGACGACCTATTCTGTTACGCATTATTACTGCTTAGTAAAAATCACGACATTAATTTTTTGTGGGTTGTTTTTTGTAAGACTTTGAACGGCAAACACCCTGACGGTGGAGGGAGAAAGGATTGTCAATAATGGGAATTAATAGCCCCATTGCTAGCAATTATGCAGTTAGCTCATCGTGATGAATTCACTTGGAATAGAACTACTTAACAGTAAATTCCAGTATCTATCTGAAACTCACAATCGTAACCTTCGTTCCAATAATACTTTCCAACTATTTCTCACCTCTCACCGTACTGATTACGCTTCAAACTCTTTTCTCCTACATTCTTCACGACTCTGGAACGCGCTTCCTGATGCCATTAAGAGACTACCGGCTAAACTGTCTTTCAAAAAAAGCGTTCACACTCACTTTTTTACTTTATCTGAGCAGTAAGTGCTTTATATTATTCTCAATTTCGTGTATAATATAGTATATATCATATATGTGTAAGTATATTTGTTATTTATATATATTTATTCGTTTATATATGTAATTTTAGTGTGTATGTATATCAATAATTAGTAGTACCGCATTCGAGTATTTTGACACTTCCCTATGGTTGAGCATTAAGTCCGCCATGTACAAATATTTGTACTAATGAATAAATAAATAAAATCACTCATAGTGAACGAAACGAATTCTATGTGATTTTTTATCCGTTCCGTTTTATTTGAAAAACAATATAGTCTCGTTGTCTTAAAAATATCGAACCCAAGTAACAGAATACACCCGCAAAGCGAAAGTGTTTTGCCGTCGTTGGATTACATTCAGCTCACAGATCCAATTGATGCCCTCTGAATGACAATCATGGGTTGGCACCATGATTTATACGGTGCTATGTAATCATTTTGTAATCATTATGCAAGTTTAAACAATGTTTAGCATGTTACGTTTACAAGGTCACATATCTAAGGGTGCAAAGATTTATTTATGCAACTTAGAATGCCATCAAGCTGACGGCCCACCGCGATACCGCTCATGTGTTACCATTCCTGAGGACTTTGTTTTTATGCAAAGATCTTCGTATTTTTTTTTAATTAAATCCTTCTTGTTATTATTATTATATACTACCCCCTCTGGTACAAAAGTCGTTTGCTTTGGTACCTCTGTCCCATTCGTGTTTCAACCGTGAAGCAGTTGTGTTTGCATGGCTGTGTTTCGGTTTGAAGGGTGGGATATGGCGTGAATTTACAGGGTACAGAGGAATAACACCTGACATAACAGAGTATACTGTTTCGCCCATAATACGGGGGGTATTATGGGCGAAACAGTATACTCTGTTATGTAAATGGTACTGCTCATGTCTATAGGCGACGGTTACCACTTTCCATCAGGTGGGCCGTCAGCTTGGTTGCCATTCTAAGTTGTATAAAAAAAAATACTAGCTGATGGCCACGACTTTGTCGTATTTGTTATTCCTTCGAGTATATAGATATTGTAACTAAATACAGATATTGCTATATATTATAATACCCACGCTTAATATCAACGTTCAGTTAAAAACTGTTCAACGCTAAGCATTCTAATAAGCCGGCAATGTGATAACCTTTCTGGGCGTTTATTTAATACGAATACATAAGTAGAATACATATTATTGCAAATTACCAATTGTACATACTTCAAGGCGCTACTATATACTAGGTGAAGGTTGTAAAAGGATTTTACCTCCAAATTAGAATTCTTTCATGTAGACAGATGACGTTATAGGAAACGATCTGTCAAACTCATGAATATAAAGAAAAGAAAATAATATTATATAAAATATTATGTATAATTTTAATTCTATGTAATGTATAATTAACTAAGTACATAGATACACAGTAAACTAGTAAATGTAAGCAAATAATGCACTAAAGTTAAATCTTCTTATTACTAAGATTGTTTTTAATAAACACATCGTTAATCTTTATAATCTGTATCATTTTTCGGGTGGGAAAATAAATATTTTCATTCATTCATTCGAAATTGTATAGGGGTTGGAAAAATCCAAAAATTTGGAAAAATCCGTTAAAATTATATAACGTTAAATCCAATTTTTTATAATTTTAACGCCTTGCACCCTAAGTACACCTATGGTCTTTCCAGTTTTGATCGATATTGTAAATTGTACTAATATTAAAAATATGAGTTTGTAAATATATAATATTGTATGTTTTTTATTGTCGTTATTTATTAATTTAGACGATTATTGTTTACTGTATATAAATTAATTATATAACTAATGAAAGGAAATATAATGTGGAATATATATATATATATATATATATATATATATATATATATATATATATATATATATTCTTTATTGCACTAAAACATACAGTAACAACAATATAGTAAATACAAATATAAATAATACAACAACAATAAATTAATAACAATGTTAGCAAAGGCGAACTTATCTTTAAATTTACATATACGAGGTTTGTCCGGAAAGTACGTATAAAAGTTTTTTAAAAATTTTATTTTACAATTATTCAGGTAAATCAATTTTATCCCCTTCAAAGTACTCCCCCTGTGACATAATGCACTTGTGCCAACGCCGTTTCCACTGTGAGAAGGCTTCTTGAAAGTCCTCTGGTTGTAGGTTTCTCAGCTGCCCCGTCGTAGCTTTTTTTATCTCATTTATGTCCCCCAAATGCCGCCCCCGAAGTACCAATTTGGTTTTTGGGAACAAGAAGAAGTCACACGGGGCCAAATCCGGCGAATAGGGGGGTGTTCGGTCACCGTAATGGAATTTTTACTCAAAAACTCACGGACAACAAGAGAGGTGTGGGCAGGGGCATTGTCGTGGTGAAGAATCCAACGCCCCTCTCGCGCCAATTCTGGACGAACTCGTGCCACACGAGCTTTGAGGCGTCTGAGCACATCGACGTAGAATTTTCCATCAACTGTCTGGCCTGGAGGGACGAATTCTTGATGGACAAGCCCCCGAACATCGAAAAAAACAATCAACATTGTCTTGACATTTGAGCGGGATTTTCTTGATTTTTTTGTTCGTGGTTCCCCGGATGTCTTCCACTCTTTGCTTTCACGGCCATTCTTGCCGAGTTTCGAGAGAAACTTGATTACGACGCGCTGCTCTTCAACGGAAGCGGGCTCCATGCCGACGGGGTTTCGTTAAGAGGTAACTTCACAGATGGCGTGACAAGCCAGTTCGCACCGCACGGCGGTCAGACCAGAACTGAAGCATTGTTAGGGACATAAGGAAGGGGTCCTGCGCTTACCTGGCCTCCCCACTCCTCTTTCTCGCATTCCAGAACACTTTTATACGAACTTTCCGGACAGACCTCGTACATATATTCCCTATTATATTGCTTAATTGTCCAACATTTGCACGCCAACATAGAGGCAGAATGTATAAGAGAAATGGAAACCTCTTTCATTTAAAAATCAACTATATTCTAACAGAATACATTTTAATTCATTGCTCAATTAAGTTTTAATGGGCTAGTGCTCAGGAATGGCAACGCATGGGGATACCCCCCATGCGTGAAACAGTATACTCTGTTATGTCCATGGTACTGCTCATGTCTATAGGCAACGGTTACCACTTTCCAACAGGTGGGCGTCAGCTTGTTTGCCATTCTAAGTTGTATAAAAAAAATAGATTTGAATGAAATTAGATACAAAGAAGAGCCATAATATATTAGGTCAACACAGAGGGTGCTTTTTACCATAATTCAGGCAGTTTACGCCGTAGGAAACAGTCATTAGAATAATAAAACACAATTTTTAAATAAAGTAAATTTATTGTACCATATGCACAAATTACAACTTCAAAAAATTGTTTACAACTTTAAGAAAAAGTACGCGTATCAATGCAGGCACTAGATGCCAGGTGAAAATAAAACTGCCACTTTACAGATTTTAGGCTATCGTTCGACTACAAAATGGAAATAAATACATAATAAGGAATTTACGTTTGAACGTATGAAGTTTAAAAGCATTTTCACACTTCACGACTGTCATGTAATACTGCCTTAACCATAGCATTTTTTAATTGCGCAATAGATCTTTCCATGTCCATAAAACGAACTAGAATATTTTTAGGAATTCTTTTATATACCCACAAGATTCGCATCTATAATATGGGTGTTTACCATGAAATGAAAATCCAAATTTTCAGACTCAATTTCGTCAAAATTCGACCCAGTGAATGAAGCTGAACATTTCGTTCGTCATAAATCCTATCGTAATAGCACAAAGGACCGATATTTTAACATTTTTATGTACTTTTAACATCAAATTCGGGCCCGATATTTCGGAAAACATTTCATGGTAGGCCCTCTATTCCAATAGGACTTATTTAACCAATTTTTATTTGTACCACTATTGGACATCAGCAAATTGTTTTATGATCAAACCAATTGTTCGATTGTTTACATTTTCACTCAATACTATTAAAATAAAGTATACTTATTTCGCCGTTCCGGGCAAATATACTTGCCATCCTTGACAATAACACAATAATTTTACTACAATGACAACGGGAAAAAATCCACATATTTTAGGCGTGACATAGGCGCAAATGCCCGCAGCACAGACGGTGCATTCACCCTTTTTACACTCAGACGCAGTCAATTTTGACGTTCTGAGCAGTATCCGAATGGCCCTCCCCTAAATACGGCCCTGAGTACCTCGTATTGCATATCCCATTTTGTAGTTGAGCAATGCTTACATATATTAGCTGAATTATTTTAAAAATTCAACTTTTGGCATAACGCTTTAAACCAAGATACATATACATATATTCAAGCAATATATGGAATCGGGTATATTATGTATTTAACTACGTTTTCATTATCCCATCGTTCTCTTAACTACATTATTACGAGCCGTACTGCACAAAAATAAAAAATAAAATATATACATTTCACATACTTATAGGAAACTATACAAGTAATTAATTATAATTATTTTTAATAGAATAAATTCAGAACTTACAAAATTATGTTAGAAAACTAGGACTAAGAATAAAAAAAAATAATAATAACACCATAAATATAAGGTTAATCGCGGACGATACCATGCTATGTTTGTTCAATTTTAAACAGAGTGGAACTAATTTTGTTATCAGACAACGTAAAAATTGTAAAACGTCGTTCTCCAAACCTATTTTTGAATAAAAACGCACCAGGATCAATTCTGGAATGGAATCACGTATAATTACTTGTAATTCTTTCACTAGATTACTTTATAACTAGCTCTATACCGCGGCATTGCTCGTGTGTATCAGTATATAAAGTACTATATATGCTATATCGTCATAGTCGTAGAATACTGACGGATCTTTATATGTAATCTTTGTCCGATCCGTCAGTATTCTACGACTGTGACGATATGAGGATATATCCTATCCGTGTACCAAATTTCATTCGAATACATTCAGTAGTTTTTGAGTGAAACAGGAACAATCGTCTATCCAATTATTCATACGTCCATCGTTAAAAACTTTCGCATTTATAATATGAATAGAATTTAAAACGCAAAACCCTATTTATGTTCAGAACTTAAAAGAAAAAAAAAACAAGATGATTTTAATATGGTTTATGACATTTTGACATTGACAGATTCGGTCTTAGTACGTTATCATTCGAAACAGATTAAAAGAATGAAGTTTTATCATTCCTTGAGCGGAACAATGGTTTTCATTCGTTCATTTTAGAGTCTTTCAATCACATGTTATGTTTTCGCTACAAATTAATTAACTATACATGTGTAAAAAATAATTAGTAAATTGCCAAGTGATTAATCGTAAATATATATATATATATATATAAAATATATAAAATTTAATTAAACCCCCAATCAATATCACTTTCAATATTTGAACTAATAATGTATATAATAATAATGGTGCTTTGTAGGCGATAAATACCGTTTAAGAATACATAAGCCGTCTAAATTAGTATTATTACATTTATATATACATATGAGGTTTTGTGTAAAAGTTGTTGAACAGAAATATGATCTTTAGTGCGGGTCGTGATTCAAAGTAATTTGACCTCTATACACGTTAATATAGAGATTGCTTTTGTGCTAATTTATAAGATTCATAATTTTGTAATTCGCATCTGACGGTTATTTATTGCAGGTTATATACAATTTGTATATAATATAATTAGAGTCCATATGAAAATAAATCCTCTAAGAGATTTTTTTTTAAATAGTTAGGGTGTTATATTTTGGCAGTTTTAACTCCCATTTCCAACTCCCATCCCACGGGGGTGAAAGGGATTGTTAGTAATGGAGACTGAGAATCCCATTGCTACTAATATACCCAACCAGGTCGACCTCCTCGCGGTTCTCCCTGGAAACTATCATGGTTCAATCCTGATGAATTCATCATGATGGGCTAACTGGCCTGTTTTCATTCTCATCTATCACCCTTCACTGGTGCTTCGCCAGCGTATCCCGTTAGCGCAGGCGGGGTTACCATACCATTTTCACCCATCAAAAAAACTCCCATCCCACACTACTATTTATAGTAAGCTGAGATTCTAAAACTATCAAATTAACAATCACACGACTGATATTAACTTTATGATCTGTTAAATGAAAAAAAAATTATTTACAGGTAAATTGAAATGGTTGGCATATTTTTTTTATACCACTGAGGTGGCAAACAAGCATACGGCCCACCTGATGGTAAGCGGTTACCGTAGCCTATGAACGCCTGCAATACCAGAGGTATTACGCGCGCATTGCCGACCCTGAAGAAACCTCTTTACCCCCCTTTTGAAGAACCCCATGCTGTAGTCTTTTTCATCACTTTTCAGGGAGTGTATGTAACCTAAAATCTGATATTTTTCATAAAGCAACGGGTCAAAAAAGCAAAATACAGTATGTACCTTACCATATCTCTAAGAATAAATTGCGACCTATTTATTAAAATTAAAACAACCGCACTGTACTCTTAGAGGGATTGCCTCCCGCGAAGGCTCAGACTGTGGAATGAGCTCCTTGCCATAGTTTCCCATAGAGAATACAGTATGGGGTTCTTCAAAAAGGGTATATTAAAGATTCTTCAGAGTCGGTAACGGGCACGTGACACACCTAAAATTGCAGGCGTCCATAGTTTACAGTGACTGTTGACCATCAGATGTGCTGTATGTTTGTTTGCCACCATCGTGGTATAAAAAAATTCACTAATTTGTAAAACCTGAAATCTGAAAGGATGCTATGATAATGGACAAATTTTAACCTGTATAAATTGTCCCGTCTGTCTATCTGTAGTTTTAATATAACCAATACTTTTTTTTTAGTATTAATCTATTTATGTTATATTTTTGAATGATTGTTATTTTTGTAATATGGCAACCTTCACACAAAACCTGTTGTCATGTTGCGTTCACACTTTTCTAATTCAATTATGTTAGTAGGGAGCTTTCTTCTCTTTAAAATTTTTTCTTAATGGCTAAATCGCATGAAAAATGTTTGTGCAAAACTTCAAATTTACGAGAACATTACTCGATATTTTTTAATGATTAGTGATATATATATATATATATATATATATATATATATATATATAAATATAGAATGTGAATAATTTTATTTAAAAATTTTTAATTACATTCACATTTCCACTCATATTTCTTACATGTGTGGAAATGTAACAATAATTTGTGAAATAAGCTATCAGTGCTTATTTCTTACGACTTTAAAAAGCAAAAAAAAGAAATTATGCATTCAAATTATTAATTAATATTTTTTACATTTCTAGAGCCCTTTATTTAAAGAGCATCTTTCTTTACTTATTTTTTTTAATATGTTACAATCTCCGTTTAAAATATATGTTTATTTTTAATCATGAATTAAATCTGATAACAGTAAGTGTGAACGCAACACGCTTCGCTTATGTCAATATATGACTTAACATGAGAGGAGCATTCGATAAATAACTTCACATCGCACCTATGTGGCCCAGGACTCCAACATCTTGAAATCGTCGTCATCCTCTGAAAGTAAATGTAATAAATGTCATTTTTGGCGGGAAACAAATAAGAAATAGGTAAACATATAAAATTTCAGACTAAACAAGTTGTGAGAAACCCCATTAAAAGATAAATAAAAAAATATAATACACGGAATCTGTTATCTGGTTATTATTAATTCTAACCAAACATATCTTACTTAAAAAAAAAAAACTAGTGATTAATATTGACAAAATTATTATAGACTAATAAACTCATTCCGCCATCTTGTGGCGGCAGCCATTTTGAACATATACCATAGCCATTTTAAATATAATATTGAGTAATGGATATTGTATTATCACTAAAGCGAAAGGTATATTTAAAATTTCAATGAAATGGTTTATTTTTTATTTTATCTTTATTTGGTCTCCTAGCAATTGTTACACTGATAAGATTTAATATTATAATAAAATTACTGTCTATTTATACATAGTATACAATCGATTTAAAGGAAACAGCGTGCTAATTAACAAAAACAATAATATGGTATAACAATCTCTTAGAGTATTTGACATTGGTATAGTTTTTTAGATTCAATAGATATTAGGAGGAACTAGTTCTAATTCAGCTTGGAATATTTGACCTATATAAAATAACTAACATACATTGCAAATTAAATAAAACCTTGAAAGAAACAAACAAATTTTACTCACCAGTCTGCTTGGCCTTACTAGGCTTGGGTTTGTCATGCACAAGCTCTGATGTGGGCACATCTGGTAACTTGTCTGTTGGGACGTTGATGCCCAGCATCTCTTTGTCGAGATCCTCCTGTGGATAACAATATCATTCATAAGTACTAGAAGAAACATACCAGAAAATTACAAAAATGGATTTGTTGGACTAGTTCTTTTTTTTAATAAGTGATGGTGGAATGGTATCGCCGCCCGCAACTGACCCAACCTTAATCTACACCTATCCCCACACACTGATATACCAATAGCACATTACATCTAGATAGAAAAAAAACTCTAAATAATGATAGGGACAATAACGGGTCATTGTCCATTAAACAAACATCTATACACAATAGGAGCCACAGACAACCCTCTATGTCGAGGCTGTTTCGACGCCGAAGAAACGGCTGCTCACGTAATCCTGGAATGTTAGGCTGTGGCCCATCAACGTTTAGAAATCCTCGGAACGGTGAGGTCGCTCCGTGAGGCCTGTGAAGAACCCAGGAAGCTTCTGCGCTTCTGGGCGGAGCTAGGTTGGCTGCACTAGCCACGACTCATACGCACAATGGCCAAGTGAGAGGCTAAGCGCGGAAAATGGAGTCTTTTTCACATTCACATTCACCAATAGCGCAGATGGGGTTACCAGTCCATGACTAGAGTAAAAAGGGATCATTAGTAATGAAGATTAGCAATCCTATTGCTAGCAATATATCCTCTTAGGTCGACCTCAACTGGTTACCCCTGGAAGTCATTATGATTCATTTATGTTAAGTTCATAACAATGGGCCAACTAATCTGCTTCATCCTCACCAATCATCTCTCACTAGCGCTCCGCCAGCGTATGTCATTAGCGCAGGCGGGGTTACCATTACATTATGAACCACTAAAAAAACCAGTCCATGATCTTGTAACAAAAATAATCCATTTAATAGCTAATGACGTACCTGTTCCAACTCCTCAAGTTCCTTTTCGAGCTCATCCTCGTCGACGTCGTTGGAAAAGGCCACGTTGTTGCTGATCGCGTCGGTGATCTCGCGCGAGATGTCGTGCTGCTCGGCGATGTCGTCCATAATGTCGTGAACCTTGTCCACGTCACTGGAATAAAGACAAGGACGAATTTATATGATTAATAGATTTACGTAGTTACACATAGCTTTATACAAGCACACAAAAATGGAGGTCGATAAAGACTTGGACATATGGACATGAGGTGTGACAAAATAACACCAAAATACATCTTTAAAAAGAACTTTAAAGTTCATATAGCACAGAGAGAAGAGTGGGAACATGGCCTGCCATCTCTAAAGGACCTATATTGGTATACAGATGGCTCCAAAATGGCAAGACGTTACTGAAGCTGGAATCTTTTCAAGTGAAAAAAAAAAAGTCAAAGCACAGGGAAATACTCTACTGTTTCCCAAACAGAAATGTATGCGCCACCTGTGCGGCAATGAATCTAAATAATACTGTAAAAAAACAAGAATATCTATATTTTAAGTGACAGTCAAATGACTATCAAAGCACTTGTATCAACAAAGGTGAATTTAGGGTTAACCCTAAATAGTAATTAGTTTGGTATGAGTCCCTGGACATATAGGGATTAAAGGTAATGAAAGGGCTGATGAGTTGGCGAGAAGGGGATCAGAATCAAAAAGATAGGTCCTAAACCATATGTTGCACTTGCATAATTGCAAAAAAAAATTGAATTAATTTTTATATAATTTTGTGTCCTATAAAACAAGATTTTTTTCAATTCTAATCAATTACTAGTTATCATTTGAGTATTGTTGTTTATCTTGGAAAATATTTCAATGAAGTATTAAGTAAAATTGTAACTGTTTATGTCATAATATTAATAATATATAATAAATAACTAGCTATATGTATAAAAAGCAAATGCCTTTGTTATATAAAATAATCAAAATAGAAACCACTCACATATCTTTGTGTGCCAATTTCATAGCATTTGCAGCATCTCGCATGGTGTTCAGAACCTGTGCATTGGTAGTTGCCCCCTCCAATGCTTCTCTTTGGGCTTCGATTTGTGTGAGTGTACCGTCGATCTGTGTGAGCTGTTTCTCATACCGCTTCTTGCGCTTGAGAGCAGCAATAGCAGCTAGAATAGATAAAGAGCCCTGGAGTTATTATTCAATGCTCTCTGCTTTTAAACAGTTTATATTGTGTGTACAAAACAACTAGTCACACTAATTATATTTTTTAGTTTTTTAAAAACAAATAAGAAATTCTAACAATGGATATTACAAATAAAATCAATGATAGAAACATTTGTATTATGCAAGATTTAAACTCACAACCACAGTAAGTAAAAATTTTAAATAATTAATGTTTAATAGAAAAATATATATAAATACCTAATTGATAGAATAATTGACAACAATTTTAATCAACATCAATGAAATAAATAATTTGAGTCCCAAGTGAATATTAGAGTATTTATTCCAGCTCTCCATAAGTTAGGATTAGATTTTTTAATAAGCAACTAAATACTGCAATATCAAAAAGGGCAAACTTGATATATCACTAGAAAAATAAAATTTAAAATAACTAAACGTACTAAAGAAATTACATCATTAAAATGGTAGTTTTTGAAAAAAGCAGTCAGTTGCCTTAGAACATTTAAACCCTTATTTGAGACCCTAAAACTACACCTTGTAACAAATTAATTTACTGATGTACTCATATACGTTTATTAACAAGGTCATTAAAACAAAAACACAATACGAATATTAACGTTTCAAAACACCAATTGAAATCCCTATTACGTGTTGTAAAAGTAATTATCATTTATATACCTCTCTTATTCTTTGTTCCATGTTTCCTAGCCGTCTGTATCTCAACATCAATCTTCCTCTCGAGGAATTCCTGTTTCTTTACCAACAATTCTTCTGTCTCACGTAATTTTTGGATTGCTTCATGGGTCGTTGGACCCTTTTCTTCCTTCTTCCCGCCGAATAATTTCCCCAGGAAACTCATTTTAAATATAAAGAACTACTTAAGAATCTAGGAAAAATAACTTTATTGCAATTATTTACTCGAATTACGCACAAAAAACTTATATTATTCACAGCAATTGGCAATAATCGCCATAAAGAGTGAATGATGCGTCATCTGTGTCACGTTCAAAACATTTTAGACTGAAACGAATGATAAAAATCGCATTAATTTCTTACATTAAATATTAACGTGTACACAAATATTTTAATTTTTTATTACACAATAATTAAGTAACCAAATTAATTATTTAATTTACTAATGCACTATATAACAAAACGTTAATAAATATTAGATAGTCTGTGCGAATGTGATAAATGAACGAACATTAGGCAGGATTTTAAGCTTCAAAACGCACTTTAATGTCATTGTCAAACATCAGCTGCGTTTCCTAGGTATATACCAAAAACGAGGGAATCTTTAAATTATTATTATTATTATGAAAGAGATAATGGAAAAATAAGACAGATTTACCAAATTAATAAAACAGAAAATATTTACTTACTTTCAGAACTTTATTATTTTTAAAACTAAGTTGTACATTTTTAAATACGACGATTTGACTTTAATAATTATAATTGACAGATTATATAATTTGTTATCTGTGCGCGGTATCTATGTTTTACGTCTTGTTGATGCTGACATTTGTTGACATTGACTTATGGTAAACAAAATGATTCAATTTATAAGATTTCATTTATAAATTTCAAAGCTATTTAAACCGCGTGTTTTTATTTTTAATATTTATTAATTAATTAATATAATTATCACATATAAAATTAACAAAGATAAATTCCATATTTAAAAAATGGTACGAGTTATAACTCAAGAGACTTACGATGATGTGGTTAAGGAGAATATCGAAGAATTCGATATGTCCCCCGAAGAAGCTGTAAAGGAGGCGATAGCACAATTTCAAGCTCAGGTAAAAACTAATTTCTTGAATCAAAATATAACCAGAGAACTTTAGCATTTATCTATTCCAAAATCATAATGAAGTTTTGAAAGTATCATTAAGTATCTTTGTAATTTTTTATTGAAGACTAGTTCCTTCATCAGTTGACTTCAGTGAAATTCTTTACATCTGAATTTTTGTTTTTATGCTTTCCTATTATAGTTAATACAGAGCTAAAATATCTATTCAAATAACACAATCCTCAACAATGACCATTAGCATATGTAAGATTATTCTCTACGAGAGGCCTGGTCTCTTAAATTAAATGCATTTTCAGTCAGTGGATACCCTGAGGATACCATAGATATCATACTATATTCTTACTTCTTTCCACATGGTGCACCAACAGCTTGTTTGCATTTACAGATTTTTTTATTAAATAAATAAAGAAAAATATTTTTTATCAAGTAAACCTAATCATAAGCATTATTTAATGGTAATTTTTTTATCAATCATTATCTAGTTCTGTATACAATTTTAGCTGAAAGACTGAATGGACAAGAAACACAGCTGCTTTTTTATTAAGAAAAATTTACAAATAAAAAAGAATGTAAACAGATATAATGACTCATTTATTCTTGTTATTGTTAAGGTTCCCGTTTACCTGTTTTATTTATTTATCTATTAAATACAGTAATATATAATTTATATGTTACAAATAGAATAAATCATAAGCTTTATGGTTTTATGGTGTACATAATAGACTATCTGAGGTATAACTACTTACCCACACTGGTGTACTATGCCCCTATTCATAGATATATTTTTAACACATTATCTTTATCTTACTCTTCTCACTTAATATTACAAAAAGTAAAAAAATTGTTTGTAATGAAGAAACTCAAAAACTACTCAACCCAATTTAAAAAATTCATTCTAAAGCTACATTATCAGTAACTTCCTTCACCTTCGTAACCTTAGGTTATATATTATTTTCGCAAATTCTATTTACCTATGTGGAGTCGGGTGGAAAGGCTAGTCAGTAATGAATCTGTATTAATATGCAACAGAAAATTCTATTATTTGTACTAGCAAGCCACACTTAAACACATTTCTATGCCAATCTATCAAGGGATATCTGTATATGTGTTTAAGCATTTTGTTTGTTACCTCTTGGCTCTACCAAACTTCATAAAATTTAGTGTGCTTGTCATAAATTATAAGTAGTTCAGAAAAGGATCGTTTACAAAGCTCATGACCTTCATGGGCTTCTTAAAAGATCTCTAGTATTGTCATTATTAATGTTTGTTTTATGACATCTCTTGTCTCACACTTTTTGTAATCTACATCAGTTGATAAAATAAAGGATTCTCAAATTCTTTTAGTACCAAATTCTTGAGTACTCAAATTCTTTTAATATTTAATTGAAATGCAATTGGGAAGGCAAGAAAATATGTAACAATGCTCGTAGCATTTTAGATGGAATAAGATACAGGCTACTTTTTATCTCGGTTAAATAATTAATATATTTTAACAACATGGAGGAAGTCACACATATGTAGGTAGTTAAACTAGTTTTATGTTATATTTTTCAGGGTGTTGACTTATCAAACATAATAAAAGATATGGTTCTTGGGTCTGGTGAAGAACATGTAGTGACTGCAACTGTAAACAAATTACGAGATCTCTGCAGCAATCCAGAATATGATGATCAAATGGTTCTCCAAGAACTGGCTGCACTTAAGGTACTTATTAATTAAAATAAGGGTATATTTCTGGTATACATTCTGTATAAGGGTATATAGTCTGAAAGAGATTGCTTAGCAATAAGACCGCCTAAATCTCTATGTAGTGTGTTACATCTCTATACTTTTTTTTTTATTTATTTTTTTATACAACTTAGAATGGCAAACAAGCTGATAGTCCACCTGATGGAAAGTGGTAACCATCGCCTATAGACACGAGCAGTACCAAGGACATAACAGAGTATAGTGTTTCGCCCATGATACCCCCCATACGTTGCCATTCCTGAGGACTCAGGTGTTATTCTTCTGTACCTTGTAAATTCACACCATATCCCACCCGATCAAACTGAAACACAGACATGCAAACACAATTGCTTCACGGTAGAAACACGAATGAGACAGAGGTACCCAAGCATTCGACTTTTGTACAAAGTCTCCCTCTGGTAAAAAATACTACTACCAAGTCCTTTTTTTAACTTAGAATTGGCCAACAAGCTGATGGCTCACCTAATGCAAAGTGGTAACCATTGCCAATCAATATGAACAGTACCAAGGACACAACAGGGTATACTGTTGTCGCCCATGATACCCCCCATGTGTTGCCAGTTCTAAGGACTTAGGACTAAGGTGTTATTCCTCAGGACCTTGTAATTTCATTACCATATCCTCAAACCGGGGAAAGGGATTATTAGTAATGGGAGGTTAGTCTCTATTGCTATCAATATACCCTATCAGGTCGACCTGCACGCGGTTCCCCCTAGAAACCATCGTGACTAATTTATCGTTGAATTTGTCACGATGGGCTAACTGACCTGCCTTTTCATCTTCACTAATCATCTCTCACTGGTGCCCCGCCAGTGTTTACTGATAGCGCAGGCAAGGTTATCATTCCATTATCATCCATTAAAAAAAACCTCAAATCGGAATATGGCCATGCAAATTCAACTGCTTCATTTCAGAAACATGACTGGGGCAGAGGTACTCGACCAGACAAATTTTGTATAAAAATTTTCTTGGGTAATAATTAAAAAATAAAGTCATTAAATAAAAAAAAAAATTGTTTTCCAGACAGAATGCAACAAAGACATCGCGCACAGAGTAAAAGCTGGCAAAGAGGGTGCATACACAATATTATTAGATTTCCTAGAAGCAAGACTGAAGGTCTATCTACAGAATGAGAATGAGACCAGTGGTAGATTTATTATAAGCGTTCTAAATACACTCACTTCCTTGATGGATACACAACCAGACTTGCTCGATGCTAGGGGAATTGATTTAATTAAAAGGTAAAATAACTAATATGTAAGGTAACACCTTTACCCTGACGAATTGACACGACAAATCTAGTATTCAGACATTCTCTATGAGTCTGGCATAGTCACTCGACCAGTATTAAAGCCTCAACATAAATTAGATAAAAAATAATAATAATTAAAATAACCTATATATATATATATATATATATATATATATATATATATATATATATATATATATATTTATTACTGCTACTACATGTGTGGAGGTGTCGCCCTCTACTGTTCAGAATTCTTAGATCGTCTTTTTTGTATACGCAGGTCTAATTAATTTTTTTGCTTGTATAATATTACTAAATATAATAAAAGTGTACAAGTAATTGAACAATGTCTATACATGGGAGATATTTAAGAAAAAATAATGTCATCATCGTCATCATTAAATCAGTCAGTATACAAATAAAACCCTCTCATATGACACCCCACATAGACTAGTAGGTCATTTTTTTAATTTTTAAAATCCATTTTGGAACCTCTAGTCTCTCTCTTTTCATTTAAGAGTTTCCTCTTGTTAATCTCTAGGAAAAAAAAAATATTCTGTTACATCTATTGCAATGACCTGTAATACAATGACTGGTGAGCTGTAATACAGGTATTCTTATACCTATCTCAGGCACCAGTCTCTCACAATTGTATTTATAATTTGATTACTTTAATATAAGCATGTCTCGTTGTATCTCACTGTGATGAATTGTGAAGAGAAAATAAATCTATTTATTTATTATTATTATTATTAATGATGTGTAAAATTATTCCAAATTTCAAATCCATATTGTTAGTAGTTGCCAAGATATATATAACGTTGTAACAGACAAAGATGCGCCATAAGAGTTCCTTTGCACTTTGTTGCTACTAAAAAAAAAATTATAACAGATAGGTCTCAAGGATTGCAACATTATTAACTCAAAGGGGATTCCCCTATTAATATAATGCAGTGATAATATTGATACTGTTATCAGCTGACACTAATATAACTGATACAATACTGATATGCTACGACTGTAAAATTATGTATGGCCGTGTGGTCCCGGCGTAGAATGGGCCACCCCTTCCTTTCCCGTAGGTGTCGTAAGAGGCGAATAAAAGAACGGTTGAGGGACGGGCAGCAGCGTCCCTCTTAAAACATAACGTCTAACTGCCGTTATCTGGGGGGAAAGGGATTGTTAGTAATGGAGACTAAGAATCCCATTGCTAGCAATATATCCAACCAGATCGACCTCCTCGCGGTTCCCCCTGGAAACTATCATGATTAATTCCTGATGAATTCATCATGATGGGCTAACTGGCCTGTTTTCATCCTCATCGATCACCCTTCACTGGTGCCTCGCCAGCGTATACTGTTAGCGCAGGCGGGGTTACCATTCCATTATTGTGCTATTGCCAAGCCGCCTGCCAAACATGGCCCCCCTTTTAGGGGAGGCCTATATTTAGTGGACAGCTAATGACTAAATAATAAGAATAATAACAGCGTGGTGATCGTAAGCGAAACGGGATTAGATTACCGTCTATCACAGTACCCTGTGTAATATGTCAGTTTCAACTGTAAAAACCGTAACCAATTTGATGCAATAAATTTTACATAATACCAAGACAAACATACAGACAATTGCAACAATAAAGAAAAGAAAAAAACAGAAATGGCTCCTGTCGATCTTATTAATATATGTCATGTAAATTTTTCCTAAATATCTCCTACACTAGCTTTTACCCGCGGCTTCGTCCGCGTGACCGGGATAAAAAGTAGCCTTAAAGTGCCCTTCACTATCTTATATAGTATATAAAAAACGTAACAAACAAACTCACGTTCATATTTATAATACTAGTAGCTGACTCGGCATACGTTGTTTTACCATATATGTTATTTCGAGAATTATACTTGAAAATTTATCCTACTACAATTATTATATTCGATTGTCATCTTGCAAGCCTATTGTGGCATATAAAAATCGCGATTAAAAAACAGGGGTTGATCGTAAAACCGTTAAAATTTTAATTTGTGTGTATTTTTCAATGCTAAATCAAAATAAAAAATTGTCACAAAAAATAAAAAAAAATTTGGGGGTGAGTCACCCTTATCATTGAGAGGTATGAAAAATAGATGTTGGCCGATTCTCAGACCTACCCAATATGCACACAAAATTTCATTAAAATCGGTGAAGCCGTTTCGGAGGAGTTTGGTAACAAACACCGCGACACGAGAATTTTATATATTAGATTAAGGATTATATCTATAACTAATCAAAATTTTGTATATCAGTTTGTTAGATAACGTAAAAAACGGCGACATATTAATAGCGACGCTCAAGTGGACGTCCAACTGTTGTACAAAACACGAGATGAACAGACAAAGATTGTTTGCAAAGAAGATAGCGGACAATCTACAGTTGCTTCTTAAACAAAAGAACAATATTAAGGTAACATTTTATTTAGAGGTTTGTTTCAATCGAAGCATTTGGCGTTTCATTGTTTCTGCCTACCCTAATGGGAGACAGGCGTGACTGATATGTATGTATGTATATTTTATTAATTTAATAGTGCAGTGCGGTCCCTGTATAGAATGGACCACCCGTTCCTTTCCCGGGTGCCGTAGGAGGCGACTAAAGGTACTTAATGCTCTACGGATAGGCAGCAGAGTCCCTCTTATTTATTTATTATTTATTTAGTTCTCTTAGTCGCCTCTTACGACACCCACGGGAGAGGAAGCGGTGGCCCATTCTATGCCGGGACCACACGGCATTTTCTTATTATAATCCAATCTGTTATCTCGAAATGCTGGTCATAATGAATTAAGCTTGATGTTACTAACTTTACCGTTTTTTTTACTCTTCAATACCAATATTAAGGTGGTTGAAATACATGATCCGCCATCTTGTAACGGCGGCCATTTTGTAAATACTACAATGTTGAGTATATTATTTATATTGAGTAATTTATTATACATAATTGCTAATTTTATTCAATTCAATCTGATGTCGAGAAGTGGTTTTAATTTAAACTTAATTTAATTTTAACTAAAGTAACTAACATAAAAATTTTAATTAAAAGTTTGTAAAAATTCCGTAAAGTGATGTCAATTTAAGCTAATTTTTGTCGACTGATTTTGTTGAAATTATGTGTGTATTTTCTAATTTAAGAGATAGGATATTTTTTATTTTCATTAAAAAAAAATTAATTCGGTAGGTGGCAGTAGGAAACGAGTTTGTCAGATTAATCATGTTACTGTTATAATTAATGCGTTATTAAAAAAAATAAACTAAGGTCAAAGCTGGAGAAGGATGGAGAGAGTTAGCTGGAGGGATCGAATTAGCAATGAGGAGGTCCTGCTTAGGGTTAAGGAAAAGAGACAAATTATTAGAACTATTGAGGACAGAAGGGAAAAAATGTTGGGACACTTGATACGACACGACGAACTTATGAACATTATAATAGAAGGAAGGAGGGGTAGAGAGGGACCGAGACATAGTTACATCAGGAAGATCAAGGAAGGAGTTGGTGTCGTGTCGTATCAAAAGGTGAGGAGACTCGCTGAAAATCGTAGTGAGTGGCAAGAGCTCCACCGACAAGTGCGCATCTCTTAAATAGGATAGATAGATAGAAGGTCAAAGTCGACTCTTTGTGAGCATTGTATTTAAGAAATAGTATTTAAATATGTCTATCAGACAATACTGCAAGCTCTGTGTAGTGCGTAGTTCGAGATTAGATTTCGTTGAGCAATGTGTCCAGAGAGTATTTATTTAATAAAAAAAAAAAAAATTTCAGCTAGCCGTAGCGGTTATGCAAGTCGCTCGAAAATTCAACTTGGACGATGACGTTAGAGTTGAATTCGGCAAAGCACATGAGCATGCGAAAGAACTCGCCATTAAACTGGTGTTGCCCATCACAGATTATTTAAAAGGTATACTTACTAAGGAAATGGTACTTTTTTATTTTAATTATTATTTAATGCTAGTTTTTTTGCTGTTCCCAAGGAATTTAATGATTTAATGATAACCAAATATGCTGAAATTATTACAGAAACACTTCAGTTTAAAAATAAATCTAGTGTTGCAGGCATCAATAAGCTATATATGTATGTATATATACATATTTCATTACATATCGATTTTGTTATACCATGAAAATGACAAGTAAGCTTACAGCCTGTCTGATGGTAAATGGTTGCTGTAGGTTATTGATGCCTGCAACACTAGATTTCTTTTTAAAACACACACACATATATGTGTGTTTGTGTGTGTGTGTGTGTGTGTGTGTGTGCGTGCATGCGTGCGTGCGTGCGTGCGTGCGTGCGTGCGAGCGTGCGATGTATGGCACAAGCGTGAAGGAAAGGAAAGAAAGGAAATTGTTGGTTTATATATTTTTTTTTGTTGCTTTTTTATTTTCATTCTTTTATCTCTTTTATTGTGTATGTTTTTTTATTGTAATTGGTGTGCTGTAAGTAATGTAAATAATAAATTAATTCTTATCATTTGTACTACTATCTTACATCAGCAGACTTTTATAATCGGATCAATTATTCGTTTGTTTCCATTTTTATTTAGTTCTATTCGAACACATTATTAAATAAATACATAAGAACTATTGCGTTATATTTTTCAGATAATTTGGATGAAGATAAAGTGGCCGAATGTCTTAAAACCATCGCGTCCTTACTTGTTCGAAACGAATTTTGCTCTATGGTGGCTGACGCTGGCATATGTGCTTTATTGTTGACCATTCTACTCAAACACAACCGTGAAGACATAATGCAGCAAGCTTGTAAGCTGTAAGTTTCAAATGCTCACGCACACACGCACGCACGCACACATGCACTCACACAAGCACGAGAGGGAGGAAGGAGATTCTAAAAAAAATGTATCCTCCATACATATGAATTTATTCCTAAAAATCTAATACTTCTAATCTGTACTTATAATAGATCTGTAGGGAGGTCAATTCTGTTATATTTCCAAAATAACTATCAGAGGGTGATTTGTGATCGATACTGATGCCAAAAATGCAATCAGTAAAATTTTTGTCTGTCTGTCTGTATGTTCGTTATAGAAACAAAAACTACTCGACAGATTTTAACGAAACGTGGTACAAATATCCTTCATACTCCTGGACAGGTTAAAGTACACTTTTCATCACGCTACGATCTATAGGAGCAGAGCAGTGAAGGGAAATGTGTCTGTTACATCAAAACCACTGAACTGTGAGGAAAGACATAGGCTACCTATTTTACGAAAAACGACGGAAACACGGACGAAATCGTGGCCAACAGCTAGTTGCTAATAAATGTCTAATGAAACTTTACTTTCATTTGAACTTTAGTTATTGTAATATTTAATTTATTTTTTTCAACTATATTTGTAAAAAATAGAAAGTGACACAAAAACAACAATGGTTACACTTATACGCTAAAGCAATGTTTGGATGGCAACCTTAAAAACCGCAAAGTTTCTCGGCAGATTGAAAGTGAGATCTTAGAAATAGGCACCTCTCATCATCAATATGTAACGTCTTCTTTTTTACTATTATTTCGTTCTCCAAAATGGATCTCTCGTGAATTAAATCCGCTCTCAACTTCTCCGTTTCCAACGACCTCTTTTGGAGAAGACTCATGCTGTCATTCAAGTCTCTCACTTCTTCAATCAGTCCTACCAGGGATCCTTCTCTACAGTTCTCGACATTGGGCCTGCAGTTTTTAGTGTTCAGCCTCGTCTGTGCCACTTGTATACGTTGCTTTACCTTCATAATTTCTTCGTGTAATGTCTCCAATATATTCTCCGTCTCCACTATTTTACTCAGCGTTAAACGTAGCTGATTCTCCAATTCAATTTTCACTTGCTCCGTGCGAGCTATACGTTCACTCAACGCTTTGTTCACTCTAATATCTTGGGATCTCAAATCTCTAGCACTATTTATGAGTATCGCTTCCACTTTGCTCCTCAGCGCTTTAGATTTATCAATGGCGCTTTTAAATTGCTCCAGTGCATTTATAGTGTACTGTTCCCAAGATTCAACGTTGGATTGACCTTCAGACAGTCTAGTTGCTCCTGCTGAGTCCTTTACGTTAATAGATTTCGTTTCCAAATCAGCATTCTCACTCTCGTATTTGAAAGCCAAGTATTTATTGCTCCAATCCCTTTCGAGAGCACATTTCGCGGCAGCATTCATCTTCAGCTGATACTCGATGTCTCTCAGCATTTCTCTGTGTAATCTCTTAACGTTTTCTATCAATGCTGACTCAGTAAATAGTTCCTCTTGTGGTTCATCGTAAACTAAATCGGATTGCATCCTGTTTCGTCTTAAATCAAGGCATTCCTTTGTTATATACTCAGGTATATTCAGTGTATCCATAGCGTTTTTAACTTGTTGCCTTTGTGATTCTAGAATCGATATCTCAGCGTCGATATCTCTTACAGCTCTTTCTAGTTCCGCTTTCCAGTAGTTAATATGTCTAGCTCTGTGCCTCAGTTGATCAGTACTGTCCTCAAAGTCTTCGCATGACGTTTGATTCACCTTCACTATGCAGTTTTTGGTGATAGACGTGTTATCATCGGTGATACCAATTATATCACCTTTCAGAACACGTCGGTTGTGCTCGTGCCAATTTTGTACAGTTGATAAACCATGATTTTTATCACCGAATGATAAATTATCGCCATTTTGGACAGTCGTCATATTTCAAATCTGTCGGTTTAATATTTGAAATAATATGTAAGTTTAATTCATGTAATTGAGTTTTTAAATTTATATGTGTATTGAAAAAACATTCTGTGTTGCCATACCAACAAGTTTGTTTATAGCAACAAATAAATAGGTCAATTCATAAATTGATATTCTCCATTACGTAATAGTTCGTTGCTTCGCGTAATGAGGAGGGTTAAGAATTTCCTGTGTGAACAATGTAAGCAAGGGTGAACTTATTTCTAAAAGACTTTTGTCTAATAGTCTAATTTTTTTTTTATGTTGTACCTAATTTTACTGCCATATCCTATACCATCCTTATAATCGAAACAGGAATACAATAAATACACGATTTTATTTTAGATAGATAGGATAGATACTCTATTGTTTCCTCCAAAAGATTACAATAGTAAACTTATTATAGATATAAACAATTACAAGAAATAATCACAATGAGAAAACAATGGGCGACCATATCGCTAGAAGCGATCTCTTCCAGGCAACCTTTGGATGGAGAGGAGTAATTATAAACAGTTTGATCGGAGGCACGATGGAAATTCTATTATTTCTAAAATATGGAGATGTGATATATGTAATAATGTAAATATATATGCCTACTCATTATATATACACTTATAATTGTATATTAAATCATTTACCAGTGTTTAATCTGAGTTATGTACAATAAAGATTTTACAATACAATATACTATTATATATATACACACATATTTATTGCTGTTTTTAAAAAAAATATCTAATTTCAACAGAATAACAGCGTTGGCTGGTAACGACAATGTTAAAAGAAAACTGATGCAAGTGGATATAGCGCCAATTGTGGTTTCTATACTGTATCGGCATGGGGTAAGTGAATGTTGGTCGGCTCAATTCCCATAAGAGACACGAGGCATGCTACTCACGCACCCACGAATTGTGCGTTATCACACTTGATTGAGATATGCTCACCCTTTACGACAATATAGACATTTCCACTGATAGATTGGAAAATTCCTAGATTCTCTATGAAATTTTTTTTATACAACTTAGAATGGCAAACAAGCTGACGGCCCACCCGATGAAAAGTGGTAACCGTGGCCTATAGACATGAGCAGTACCATGCACATAAGATATAAAATATATTTATTTAACAAAGTATGTTTGTATTGGCACAGATTTTATAATTGCCTCCTACACTAGGCTGAGCCTGTCCTATAGGAAGTAGTACTCGTGCTAGGCATAGGCATTTTAGCAGTACTCACAATTGTGTTACTATTTTGTATAATGCAATTATTATTATTATTTATTAACCGCGGTTGCCAATTCCGCCTGCAACTACTGGGCAAAATTCCCCTTATGGGGAAGTGGACATATACACGTACATATATATATATGTATATTTATGCCCAGAACAATGCTAAGACGGCTGCACTGGCACTGAAATGCATTTCGTCTCTCACGCTACGCGAGGCGCCGCACGCAATTACGTTTTTCTCGTGCGGCGCCGCCGACGCCGTGGTGTCCGCTATGAAGAATCATCCAGATGACGCCACTGTGCAGGTAACACCGTAGTTCAAACTATTTTCGAATACTCGCAAATAAGGTACGTTAATTACGTGTGATTCTAGACGGTCGTTTTTTTTTTAATGGATGATAATGGAATGGTAACCCCACCCGCGCTATCGGTATACACAGGCGGGGCACCAGTAAAGGATGATAGGTGAGGATGAAGCAGGTCAGTTAGCCCATCGTGACGAATTCAACAAGAATTGTTCACGATGGTTTCCAGGAGGAACCACGTGGAGGTCGACCTAATAAGGTATATTGCTAGCAATGGGGCTGTCAAACTCCATTGCTAACAATCCCTCTCCCCCAGATGGCCGTGTTGGTATAGCGGTTTGGCATATCGCCGTAATTACCAATGATCGTGGGTTCGATCCCCATACAATACAAACATTCCTATTGATATTTATATTGGTCTTATCTGTGTATATAATATTTTATATATTTACAAAAAAAAATGAATAATAAGTATTCTGTATCAATTGTCCTGCCTATACAAAAAACCACTATTCAAACCATAGACTTTTAGTATAACGTACAATTTGTCTCAGCTTACGAATAGTTTAGCACTGTGTAATGTCTCATGAAATTTATTTAGATCGATGTGTGGTCCCGGCATAGATTAGGCCACCCCTTTCTTTCCTATGGATGTCGTAATAGGCGACTAAGGGAACTTAATGGTCGAGAAAACATCACCAAAGGTTGAGGCAAGTGCAATTGCCAGCCCGCCTGCCAAGTGTGGCAACTACTGGCAAGACTCCTCTTATGGGAGGAGGTATATGTTCAGCAATGGACAATTATCTCTGATTTGATAATGAGATTTAATATTCTACAATTTAAAGCATTTTTTATTGGATGAAAATGGTATGGTAACCCCGCCTGCGCTAACGGGATACGCTGGCGGAGCACCAATGAAGGGTGATAGATGAGAATGAAAACAGGCCAGTTAGCCCATCATGATAAATTTATCTGGAATTAACCATGATAGTTTCCAGGGGGAACCGCGAGCAGGTCGACCTGGTTGGGTATATTGTTAGCAATGGGATTCTTAGTCTCCATTACTAACAATCCCTTTCCCCCCTAAAGCATTTATTAACGATTGCATTAATATTACTCCCAATCAAACATAAATATTTTACAGAAAAACGCTTGCTGGGCCATCCGCAACATGGTGGCCAGGTACCGCGACGAGAACTGCAAATTCCACGAGCTCGGTGTCGAAGAGCTTCTCAACGATGCGTACAAAAAGTTCAGCGGCGACTTTGGTTTCGATATAAAATCCGCTTTAAGAGATTTGGAATGCGATGTGAAACTAGAGGAACAGTGGAAAGGGAAGGGCGTTCAGATGGAAAAATAAACAAGACTAGCAGCCCACTCCGACTTCGTACGAGTTTTTTAAATACAGCTAATGTTATTCGCTTACAATGCAACTTTCTATACATGAAAGGATTTTTAATATCGGCTTAATTATTATTTTCTTATTTTTTCATTCCAAACAATAATTAGATTTGTCCACTTTGTAATATCGTTTTAGACAAATTTCATTATTCAGCAAGCATAACAGCGAAAAAACTAATGCTTCGCAAAAAAATATAACAATCTCAATCGTGACAAAACAGACCGATGAGTAACGATTTATTTCGTAGACACATTAGACACGATACACAGAACATGTGTCTACAAGTAGACACGTGTATCTGTGTATTCAACTTAAGTAGTCACAATAATATGGGACCAACATGGGATGGCTTTTATTCGATTCTAAAAAGGAATTATTAAAATCTGCAGGGATTACTACTATAAGTATATATATATATATATATATATATATATATATATATATATATATATATATTACACCACCTCCATTTATAGAATAGAAAAAATATGAAAATGGAATATGTCATCTTGATCCATTAACTTATCTGTCACGCCTGTCTCCTATTAGGGTAGGCAGAGACAATAGAACGCCATATGCTTCAATTCAAACAAGGTTAATGTTATATTCTTATATATTTAATAGGAGGCCCTTAAAGGAGTCTCGGCTTTGTGATACACGTATCAATTTTAATAATATTGACCAATTTTATTTTATAAAAATATTTATTGATTTCAATATAAAATCTTTATTTGGAGTGTGTTGTTTTATTGTTAAAAATATACCAATTTATGGTAACACTAAGAGCTGTAACAAATTAGATGGCACCAAATTGTATGTATTTTGTTCTATACCACTGAGGTGGCAAATAAGCATACCCACCTGATGGTAAGCGATTACCGTAGTCATATTTTTAGTAAAAATATGACTACGGTATTATTATATTATTATTATGATTATCTTTAATTAAATGTAGTGTACTTACTATATTTACTTCTAACTTATACTGTGTATAAGTTAGAAGGAGATATCATAAAACATTACAATAAAACAGAACAAGAATATATATATATATATATATATATATATATATATATATATATATATATATATATATATATACATATATATATGTATGTGTATATATATATACATACATATATATATGTATGTGTATATATATATACATACATATATATATGTATGTATATATATATACATACATATATATATGTATGTGTATATATATATATATATATATATACATACATATATATATGTGTATATATATGTATATGTATATAATGTATATTGATTGATTATTCTATTTATATTAAATATTAAAAATAGTTTTAGCAATTTTCAATATTTTAACATTATTATTTTACAAAGTGGCATTTTCCAATAGTTAAACACTAAATACCTTACCAGTTTCATTTTTCAAAGATATATTGAATGTAACAAACAAATTTTGAGATATTATATATATCTTACAATTTGTGTTTCTTTCTCTTAAACGTTTTTCATGTTGTTCATTTGATATTCCCATATATGTTTCTTTTTATTAAGAAAATCAACGTTGCACTGGCTGGCAGCTTAGTAAGAATCTTATTGGATAATGTAACATCTTACTGCAATAGTTATTAAGAGTTAGTAGTTAAAAATAATCATTGAAATCCGTCGAAACGTCAGCAATAAAGAAGCAGGTATGTAGGTACTATTTACCTGTAAATTTTTCATCGCGTTATATTCCGATAGTACCAATAATTCCGATATATAACTTATTGAGGAAAATCTTAGACATAAGTTCTTGATCTACTTATTATTCAGATATTGTTATTGTCATTGTTCAATAATTATTAAATATTATAATAGTGCATGTGGTGTTCGCCTGTAAAAGACTTTTACATTAGGCAAAATTATTTTTTGTGTTATTGATTAAGTAGCATGTAAAATGCAAAAGTTGTATGTGAACCTAAATAAATAAATAGTGTATTTAAATACTAAGATTGTTTTTGAGTATGATAATTTTTTCTATTGTATAAAATAATTGAAATGGAAAACAAACCTAAGGCGCCATCTAGTTTATTACAGAACAAACAGAGAATTTCAATAAATGAGCATTTTTATTGTTTAAAAATATAAATTACATTAAAATTTGTTTTGTACCATTATTAATTATAACATTTGAAATATATTTGACGTTATTTTTAACGTTTAAAACGTTCATTTATTACAATTGCATAATAAAAAACAATTATACAAAATAATACCTAGTAATAATTACAAAGAATTTAAAATTTGTGATTTGCCATTATTATATTATTCCTTCATAAAAAAAAATATTAAAAAACAATATATATAACTAGTTTACAATCGAGCCTTTTTAGCAAGTGGCATATCTATTAAATGCGTTTTGAGATAGAATAAAACAGCATTAGCTTTCTGTCTCATAATAACTCTGGGCTTTCAGGCAAGTGAAAAATCTTAAATGCAATTTAAGATCAAATGAGACAGCAATAGCGTTCTATCTCATAGTAAGGTTAGTTTACTAGTTAATCTCTTGTCTCGGTCAGGTTTCTTAACCTGAAGGAAAATAATTAATATTCTGAATAAAACATGGAGCTATTTTTATATTATAGTAAAAAAAATATATATAACAACAAATTGACAGACAAAAAGTTCATATAATTACACGACTCGTACATACAGTATGAGTTTAGAAAAAACATTGACATACTATGTTAATACCTACGTATTTACAAATATTTAAAAAAAGAAAGAGATTTGTCTAGGATATCTCTTTTGGTATTATTTTAAATAAGTCTATATAATAATCCAGTAAAAATACATTAGATTGTACTACTAAAATAAATTGGTCATAATTCAAGGCGGGGGATATGTTACGCCTGTTTCTTAAATTTCTACAATACTACACACTAAACCCCGTGCACTTTGTCATCATTTCTTTTCATCACCAGGATGTCATAAGAGCCAACTAAAGAGTTAAAAAAACCATAAATCATTGCAAGAGAAGGAAAATTCGAAATAAAATCCTATACGAAACCGTCGAAACTATATCTTGAATTGTTAAATTAAAAACTATTGATGTTACTTTAATAATATTTACAAGATAAATTAACAACAGTAAATGCAAAAGTATTGCTTTTTATTCAGTTTTCAAATATATATATTGTATCATACCCTTGAAAGTGAAACACAACCATAGAAGCATGTCTGCTTAACGGTATAAACATAAATGGGACAGAAGTGCCCAATACCCATACAGACGACTTGTACAAACCCTCACTCTGGATATTATCATCAAACTGAAAGCGTTTGTTTTAGAGAACTCTTTGTAATCATTCAGTTTTCAAATATATATATATTGTATCGTACCCTTGAAAGTGAAACACAACCATGGAAGCATGTCTGCTTAACGGTATAAACGTGAATGGGACAGAAGTGCCCAATACCCATACAGACGACTTGTACAAACTCTCCCTTTGGATATTATCATCAAACTGAATGTATTGGTTTTAGAGAAGAACTCTTTGTAATCGATTGCAATAAACGCTATTTCTATAAATTACCTCACAACCTAGTATTTTATTTATTTATTCTATACTTTAATGTACACATAGATAATATATAAAAAATATAACAGAGCTAAGTAAATGTACAAAGGCGAGCTTAACTCTAAAAGAGTTTTCTTCCAGCAACACCCAAAGTGGAAAATATCATCAACGACAGCAGGTAGAGCAGTTTTTTTTTTATAGTTTCGTGAAATTACTGTTTAATGGACAATCACACTTAAATTTATTAGAAATTTAATAAATTTGTCAGTAATGAAGATTAGTAATCCTATTGCCAGCAATATACCCTATCAGGTCGACCTCCACGCGGTTCCCCCTGTAAACCATCGTGATTGATTTATTGTTGAATTCGTCACGATGGGCTAACTAACCTGCTTTTATCGTCACCTATCATCACTCACTGGTACCCCAATAGTGCAGGCGAGGTTACTATATTACTATTACTATTCTATTATCATCCATTAAAAAAAAATACACTCATGCTAACTCTCACTATGAACATTTCATAAAAAGTTCAACTTGTCGATTAAAGTTACGTGCAATTAACTGTTTTTGACCTCTTGGCGAAACTTCATTCAAACTACCCGCTATTTTGTACGCGTGGATTTCAGAAGTAGTATAATACTTAAAACATACAGGAAAATTTTACATTCTGTAGTTGGGTGCGTTTTCAATGAACTTATCGTATTTCCATTTTCTATAATTCATGATGGCCTTCCCGTTCATGATGGTGTGGACCATGATCTTGGAGTTGTATTCTAAATTTGTCAGCAACTGAAAAGATAAAAAATATAATATGATTAATATAGAAATAAGAAATTGGACAGGAAAAACCATATATATATATATATATATATATATATATATATATATATATATATATATATATATATATATATATATATATATATATATATATATATATATATATAAAAAAATATATATTGGACAGTAGTAATAAATTGGTGCCACTGTAAATCAGCGAAAGAACATTTTTGTTTATTATTATTTTTTTTTTATTATTAAACACTAAATAAATATATCTTGCTTTCAAGTATAATAACCTTCTTTCTTCAGTTTTTAAACCGACTTCTAAAAAACTGTTCTCAGAGCCTTTGAATTTTCAATAGACTTAAAAAAAAAGGGGGTCCTCAGTTCAGTAGTACGTTTCTTTATGTTTTTTATGTCATAACTCCATCAGACATAAACCGATTTGGGAAATTCTTTTTTTTGTATCTTACAAATTAGGCCGATAAAAAAATTACCAGAGGGAGACTTTGTACAAAAGTCGATTGCTTGAGTACCTCTGTCCCATTCGTGTTTCAACCGTGAAGCAGTTGTGTTTGCATGGCTGTGTTTCGGTTTGAAGAGTGGGATATGGCGTGAATTTACTGGGTACAGAGGAATAACACCTGAGTCCTCAGGAATGGCAACGCATGGGGGGTATCATGGGTGAAACAGTATACTCTGTTATGTCCATGGTACTGCTCATGTCTATAGGCGACGGTTACCACTTTCCATCAGGTGGGCCGTCAGCTTGTTTGCCATTCTAAGTTGTATAAAAAAAAATATTAAAAAATCGATTGAGCAGTTTAGTTTTGATATCAAAATTAATTTTACCACAATTTAAGTCGCTTTTTTGTAAAACACAATCTTTTAATTATATTCTATTACAAATTAAACGCAAAATAAGTATACGACCCTTCTAATGGTTGCCTATAGACATGAATGGCACTATAAGTATCACAGAATACACTGTGACGCCAATGACACCCTGCATGCCAAACTTAAGGCGTACTTTCACAGCCGTATTCCCTTCAAACTGAAATACAGCCATGTAAGTACAACCCCTTCCTTTCAGGGGAAAAGGGATTGTTTGTAATGGAGACTGAGAATCCCATTGCTAGCAATATATCCAACCAGGTCGACCTCCTCGCGGTTCTCCCTGGCAACTATCATGGTTAATTCCTGATGAATTCATCATGATGGGCTAACTGGCCTGTTTTCATTCTCATCTATCACCCTTCACTGGTGCTCCGCCAGCGTATTCCGTTAGCGCGGGCGGGGTTACCATAGCATTTTCACTCATAAAAAAACCCCTTCCTTTCCCGCGGATATTGTAAGAGGTGACTAAGGCAGCGTCCCTCTTAAAACATCTCTAAAGCGCGTTTGCCAATCTGCCTGCCAAGCGTGACAACTTGGGAAAGCCCCCTCTAGGTGGAGGCTTACGTTCATCAGTGGACAGTTAAAGGATGATGATGAAATAAATAAATACTCACCTTTGGTGTCAATAAGAAGTACTGTGCATTATCACACTCGGTGGTCACTTTAACTAGTAAGGAAAACATCTTCCTCTCATTGATGGGGTCCATGCCTTGGTTAATCTCGTCCACGCATCTAAAATTTTAAAACTTGAAATATTAGAATAGAAATACAAAACAATCTATTAAAGGTGAAAAAGCTTGCGGAATCGTGGCAACGTTCGAGTTATCGGTTATTTTGAAAAACAATTTAACAAAACGTGCGTGGACTGAATAGCGGTCGGGGATTGATGGCTAACATGGAAAGTTGCAAAACTTTTTTTTTTAAACCACTGTGGTGGCAGACAATTAAGTGGGATCTTCCACAGGAGATTGGAGATAGGGATGAAAAAGCCAATGGTATATTTCGTAGGTTTTTTAGTTCGGAAATCAACGTGTACGAAGTAGCAGCAAAAAATGAGTCTACTACTAAAAATGTTACACCTACAGTCTAGTGACTCAAATTTCAACCATAAATATAGCCTGATATTGATAAAAGTTTCGTAAACACACAATGTTTAACCAACGTGTAGTTAGATCGAGAAAACTCGATGATAGTGACATTAGCGCTCGCGTCACAGCCGCTCATGAATAAGGATCACGAATTGATCCCGAAACTAGTCGCGATTTCTTAATCTAATTACATGTAAGTTAAACCGGTAGTTATTACATATACTGGTAGATTTGAAGGGTGGGATATGGCAGTGAATTTACAGGGTACAGAGGAATAACACCCGAGTCCTCAGGAATGGCAACGAATGGGGGGGGGGGGGTATCATGGGTGAAACAGTATACTCTGTTACGTCCATGGTACTGCTCATGTCTATAGGCGACGGTTACCACTTTCCATCAGGTGGGCCGTCAGCTTGTTTGCCATTGTAAGTTGTATAAAAAAAAATGTCGGTGTTAGAGTACCGGAAGGGCACGGTGGCGAGCTGCTGCAGCGCGAGCAGGAACAGCGCGGTGGCGAGCGCGCGCTCGCCGCCCGACTGCGCGTGCCGCGTCAGCCGCCGCAACTCCTCGCCACGACGGAAGCTCACCAGCACCGCCACGCCGTACTTGTCGTAGTCCTCCTGTACGTAATTCAAAATTTATTCATTTATTCATTTATTACATCCACTGGGTGAGCCTTGCAGTCTTCCAATACGCTCACCCAGGAAAGCACGAGTACAATAACACATAAAAAAGGAATATTACACACAAAAATATTAAACAGAAATATTAAAAATATTCTACATTAATCATTTGCACGCCACACGGTAGGATAAGCGAGCTAAAGTGACCAAAAGAAAGATAAGCTCTTGAGTGGCGAGCTCGTACGGGCAAACGCAGTGTATGACGAGCCCCTCCCCTAGGTGGAGTGAAGACCTCGAATGCATTGCAAGTAGTCAGTGGATGCAGGTGATTCAGGACCGCTTCTTGTGGCAATCTATGGAGGAAGCCTTTGTGCAGCAATGGATGGATAATAATATGTTGATATATACCTTGAAATATACCTTTATAGGTACTGTTCATTCATCATCATCATCATATCAGCTATTAACCGTCCACTGCTGGACATAGGCCTCCCCCCTATTGAGGAGTTTTGCCAGTAGTTGCCACGCTTGGGAAGCTACCGCAGTTTTTTTTTTATAAATGAAAATGGAATGGTAACCCCGCCTGCGCTAATGGGATACACTGGCAAGGCATCAGTGAAGGGTGATAAATGAGAATGAAAACAGGCCAGTTAGCCTATCATGATGAATTCATCATGAAGAATTAATCGTGACAGTTTCCAGGAGGAACCGCGTGGAGGTCGACCTGGTTAGGTATATTGCTAGCAATGGGTTTTTTTAGTTTCCATTACTAACAATCCCTTTCCCCCCTCGAAGTCGCGGTTATTAACTAGTATTAAAATAAAGCTACTCACGTCACTGCCCCCCTTGTCAAGCTTGATCTCGCCGGCGCAACCCATTTTGGCGAACATATCTCCGAAGTTACGGTTGATATCGCGCAGTAGCTCCAGTAGTGGCGGCAACCATTGTGAACTGTAATGGAAAATGGGAATTAAAAAAGAATTATCAAAATCGGCCTGTAATCGGCCAAGATACTCGTATTGCTGAACATGCAAGAAAATAGACGAACTAAGAACCTACTCTTTATTAGTCGCCTCTTACCACACCAACGGGAAAGGAAGCGACGATATATATATATATATATATATATAACTTTGTAAAATAATAATATAACAATATTGTTATATAAAGATGCTAAAATATATTATTGATATATATATATATATATATATATATATATATATATATATATATATATATATATATATATATATATATATATATATATATATATATATATATTATCATTACATAGTAAGAGTAGAACTCCCGACGATCAAATCTTATCTGGTTCAGAGATATGATTTTTTTTTTATTTTAATTCTATAGAAATCAGAAATTCCATAAAAACAGTCGAGCCGCATATAATAAATAATTGAGATTGTGTTTCAGAAAAAAAAAAAACTATATGTAATCAGTAAATACTGTAATTTTATTTTGATTTAAAAACTAAACTACTAAACTGATTTTGATAAAATTTCTATTCATTCTAGGACCAATTTGCAAGTCCTTTATGTCTTTATATTGGTTTACAACCGACGGAGTTATGAGGTAACAAATATAAAAAAAATACAACTGCATCGAGAACTACCTTTTTGAAGTCAGTTGGAGAATAGAAATTACCTGATTCGCTTCATCTTAATATCCAATTCTTTGTTGACATCGCTCGAGTTATTCACTTCGGCCTTCAGTTTGGCAATCAACTTTTCTCTCTCGTCGTATTCCTTTATAACCTACAATAAGGTACATTAGCAATGTTATAACCGTAACAATATTATTATCGATTGAGTATTGATACTAAATCAATTTATTTATTTATTGATTAATTTGCTTCATCATTATTATAATTTCATCCATTATTCGTCCACTGCTGGACATAAGCCTCCCCCATAGACCGCCATAAAGAACGGTCCCGAGCCACCTGCATCCACTGACACCCTGCAATGCATATCAGGTCGTCACTCCATGCAGTAGGGGGTTAATTTGCTTGTTTGCTATTTATTTATTGTTTATTGCACAATAAATTTTTGTAAAAATGGCGGGCTTAATACCGTATGGCATTCTCTACCAGCATTAGGAAAAACAGAAAGCTTTTGATGGTACCGACGACGAACTTGCGTTAAACAAAAAATAAACTGACCCAATAATATTATAAAAAATACTAGCTGACTTGGCAAACGTTGTTTTACCATATACATTATATCGAAATATATACATGTATTTTTTTCGTACTACAATTATTATATTCGATTGTCATCTTTCAACCCTATTGCGGCATATAAAAATGACGATTAAAAAACAGGGGTTGATCGTAAATGCGTGAAAATTTGAATTTGTATGTATTTTTCAATGCTAAATCATAAAATAAAAATAAAAAAAAATTGTTAAAAAATATTTAGGGGTGGGTGGTTTAAATATATTATCATTGAAGGGTATGAAAAATAGATGTTGGCCGATTCTCAGACCTACCCGATATGCACATAAAATTTCATATAAATCGGTAAAGCCGTTTCGGAGGAGTAGGGTAACAAACACCGCGATACGAGAATTTTATATATTAGAATATAATATTAAAAAATGAAGACAAAAATTATGATAAATTATCAATCTAGAAATTTAGCCTCACATTATCTTTAATTATATAATAATTAACAAAAAACACAAGTCTCGATTGTAGCGCCATCTAATATTTCTTGTGTTATTTTTTTATCGACCAACCACATTAAGGCACTAACAAAAAGTAAATAGACTCACCTTGTCACATTTATAATATTAATAAAGTTTACCCTCTCCTACTGATAAAACGTCAAACCACTCATAAACCTATTTTAGTTATTAAACTATTTTTTTCTCTTTCTTTTTTCCAAATGAGTCTCCACATCCTTATCTAAATAGTGTAAAGAAAACTGTATGAAGGAAAGCGCACGTCATATATGATATAGATAGATATATCACAGCACACAAATAACATTAGATATTGGTACATACTTAAAAAAAAGGGAAAAAAGAATATATATACAAAAAAAAAGTACAGAAAAGACGTAATATATTTTTTTGCGAATGTGCCACAGCAAAGCACTGAGTTGAGACCATTTTGTGTTAAAAATGTCATTTTGTCTCAACTCAGTTTATTGCTTTGCCCTAAAAAGAGCCAAACACTGATATTCTGTTGTGGTCAAAAGATAAGGAGGTATATTTACCTGTTCATCCCCTTTATCCATACAGTCCATCCTCGTCTGCATTTCATAACAATACTCTTGCAATTTATTCAAATCAGAGGGCAGTTCATCGAACTCCTTCTTGTAGGGGAAGTCCGCTTCGTGGGGCAACTTGTTTGCGCAACCACGCTTCGCTTCTAGCAATTTCTCTTTTGCGGTCGACTTGGCACGTGTTAGAACATTCTCGATGTTCTCTAGAGTAGCTTGGACGTTGCTGAGTTCGGTCTTTAGTTCCCGTAGTTCAGATTCCTGTTGGACTATCGCCTTTCTGCTGAAGTCCAGTTTTACCTGCGAAGTAAATACTTATCAAAACTACAACATCTTACAAATAGGGCTTGCATTCCAATATTCGAAATAATAAAATTTACCAGAGGGAGACTTTGTACAAAAGTCGATTGCTTGGGTATCTCTATCCCATTCGTGTTTTAATCGGGAAGCAGTTGTGTTTACATGGCTGTGTTTCGGTTTGAAGGGTGGGATATGGCGTGAATTTATTGAGTATAGGGGAATAACACCTGAGTCCTCAGGAATGGCAACGCATGGGGGGTATCATGGGCGAAACAGTATACTCTGTTATGTCCATGGTACTGTTCATGTCTATAGGCGACGGTTACCACTTTCCATCAGGTGGGCCGTCAGCTTGTTTGCTTTTCTAAGTTGTATAAAAAAAAATATTCGAATAATTTTATAGCTACATATTTTATTTGCGGAAATCCATATCACTGGTTATTTGATTAGAACTATTTTGTTTAATTCCGCTACCATTAGTATGTGTGTGACTGCCAACACTAGAAGATTGACCACCACTATTACTATCAGAAGTTCCACAACATTCCATTTTAGCTATCAATCTCTGACTGCTATTCTGTGAGCGTTTGAGACATTCAGAAGGGCAGTAGAAGGTCCCAGAGAAAATTAGAGGACGAGAGATGAAGTAGTTCATCATTGAAAAGGTGCAGAAGCGTGGACAGATTAAAAAATATCGGCTTAAAGGCAGATGGTAAGTAACATTGAGATGGGAGACTCTAGAAAAAAAAACATGTTGGCAATATGGACGGTGGGCAACATAAGATTGAGAAATTATGGCATGGATAGAACAATAAATTCAGTTTGAAAGTATTTCTTAATATATATATATAATATATATATATATATATATATATATATATATAATTATGCATATCTATCTATCAGTTGTGTTTAGTAGAAAAGTTGCTTATTTAAGGACTAGATGGCGTTGTGTAGTATGCCCAGAGATATATATTTTAATGAATTAAGAAGAGATTAAGGTGTTCACTTGAAGATAAATAAATTAGATTCGAAATTTGTAAATTAAACTTATATTAAAAAAATATATATATAACAGCTTCTCAAACTGTGTGGTAGATAAAAAAAATGTACAAAATAATGCTGTGAAGTCCTATATGAATGTATTTTTTTACGTTATAAACCATCGTATCTTTTGTATGTGCGTACGTACATAGAAGTCTGATTTGTTCACAGCTTCAAAAGATTGAAGATTTGAATATTTGATATTAATTTCAGCTTGATAAATATCATGATGGAGGTCCACACGATCTTGAAAATAAGAATCTTAATGGACTACAAAATGATCCTATATGGATTCTGTTTTTCCTTTTATGGTATGGAATCCTAAAAAAGTGTATACATACCTTCCACATTTGTCCATTGAGTACTTCGGACTCCAACCTCTTCATGTCATCACAGATCTCTTGTTGCAGTTTACACTGTTTCAAGACACAGTCCCTTTGTTTTCTCTTACACCGGCCCCTCTCTTGCTGAATGTTGAAGAATGGCTCGTTCTCTATGTCTTGGATTTTCTTCTTTTGCAAACGGATTTGGGAGCCAATTTCATGCACCTGTTTTAAAAACATATTTAAACATTTATCATCATCATTTCAGCCACTATCTCCACTGTTGGACATAGGCCTTCCCCATAGACTGCCATAAGGAACGGTCCTGAGCCACCTGCTTCACTGACTCCCTGCAATGTCTTTGAGGTCATCACCACATCTAGTGGAGGGTCGTCCTACACTGCGTTTGCCCGTACGAGGTCGCCACTCAAGAATCTTTCTTCCCCATCGGTTGTTGGTTCTTCGAGCTATGTGACCAGCCCATTGCCACTTCAATTTCACAGAAATAAACATTAATTCTAGTAATATCTAAAGATCCCATCCCATCCCATCCCATCATATTAAAATCCTATGACACACTGTACATTTACGCTAATTTCCGAGACCACTCAACCGATTTAAATAAAATTTTGTAAATTTGGTGTAATGTTTGTTCCAACTTGAGAGAAAATACACCTGGTAATTGTCAGTTTTTTAGTAGATGATAATGGAATGGTAACCCCTCCTGCACTAACGGTACATGATGGCGAGGCACCAGTGAAGCCAGTTAGCCATTATTGACGAATACATATGGAATTCAGCACAATGGTTTCCAGAGGGGATCACGTGGAGGTCAACCTGACAGGGTATATTGGTAGCAATGAGATCCCTCCTTTAATACTGATTCAACAACGAATATGTTAAAAGATTGTTATGCAAAATAATAATGAATAACAGACTTTTAACATATGTACAAAAGGCGTACTTAGGCACCTCTGTCCCATTCGTGTTTCTCTACTGTGAAGCAGTTGTGGTTGCATGGCTGTGTATCGGTTTGAAGGGTGGGATATGGTAGTGAATTTATAGGGCTCAGAGGAATAACACCTGAGTCCTCAGGAATGGCAACGCATGGAGGATATCATGAGCGAAACAGTATACTCTGTTATGTCCATGGTTACTGCTCATGTCTATAGGCGACGGATACTACTTTCCATCAGGTGGGCTGTCAGCTTTATTACCATTCTGAGTTAAATAAAAAATTATTCAAAAATAGAAGTCTGACATCTGTTCATGTTCAGCAATGATAGGCCTTCTCTTTTAGGGGTTTTGCCAGTAGTTGCCACATATGACAAACGTTTTAGTGCTGTTTTAATAGGGACGATGCTGCCTAACCCTCGACCATTAACTAAAATAACATTGTCATGTAAAAGATCGCGCATGATTGACCATGCATGGTTTTCAAAGTTCAGTTTTGTTCACTTACTTTTTCGAAGCCCTCGTTGATCCTCTTCCGTCTGGTGTTCAGCTCGTTTAAATTCTCCTCTAGCGTGTCCGATTTGCTGTCCAGAACCCTGATCCTGTCTCTGTGACCTTGTGCGGTTGCTTCGAAATTTGCTATCCTATAAATAATATAATATGTATTTAATTTTACGTAGGAAGCCGACCGCCAAAGAGTACATAACTAAGGGATACCACGGCTACGCGCTGTGGCCGCCAGCGCCGCGAGCAAGGGTTTTTTTTTATGGGTGAAAATGGTATGGTAACCCCGCCTGCGCTGACGGGATACGCTGGCGGAGCACCAGTGAAGGGTGATAGATGAGAATGAAAACAGGCCAGTTAGCCCATCATGATGAATTCATCAGGAATTAACCATGATAATTTCCAGGGAGAACCGCGAGGAGGTCGACGTGGTTGGGTATACTGCTAACAATGGGATTCTCAGTCTCCATTACTAACAATGCCTTTCCCCCCGCGAGCAAGGGATTGGAACACACAATAAAATCCGTAATATCTTTGTTGGTGATTCATTCCATCACTTTCCCTTTAAACTTCTGCTGGTTACTCTCTTCTATTACAGTCGTTTTATCTAATTGTTTTATCTAGTAATATTTCATGTACTTATTTATGTATGTATGTATTTATTATATGTAACCGACATAGCCCAAAGGGTAAGCAATCTGAAGTGGCAATGGGCAGGTCACACAACTCGAAGAACCGACAACCGATGGGGCAGAAAGGTTCTTGAGTGGCGACCCCGTACGGGTAAACGCTGAGGACTCAGGTGTTATTCCTCCATACCCAGTAAATTCACGCCATATCTCACCCTTCAAACCGAAACACAGCCATACAAACACAACTGCTTTACAGTTGAAACACGAATGGGACAGAAGTACCCAAGCAATCGACTATTGTACAAAGTCTCCCTATGATGAATCCTCAGAAATGGCAACGCATGGGGTGTATCATGGGCGAAACAGTATACTCTGTTATGTACATGGTACTGCTCATGTCTATAGGCGACGGTTACCACTTTCGATCAGGTGGGCCGTCAGCTTGTTTGCCATTCTAAGTTGTATAAAAAAAGAACTCGGGTGTTATTCCTCTGTACCCTGGAAATTATTATTAGTAGAAGAAATTGGCGGCTTTAGCCATATGGTACTGACTGTGTGTTGTAGTTGGTGAGCTGGTCGACGTCGAGTGAATTGGCGAGCAGCTTCGCGGGACGGATCTCGATGGTGGAGCTGGACTTGGCGCCGCTGTACGCGGACACGCGGACAGTGAAGCGGTGGTTCGCTGAGGACATAACAACATACACGTATATAATATAATATAGTTGCTTAGATTATACAGATAGGGTGTCTCCTTACGAATGCTTCGAGAAAAGCGGATCAATTTTTTTATACAATTTTGCATGATAAATAGTTATGAATGTTTCCTTTACAACTTTAGTATTTATTTCGTTTTTTTTTTTTCTTTAATGCGTAAAAACTCATTTTATATATTAAATAATTAAATATAGATATATAGAAGTTACATTATATGCGTAAGTATATGACAAAAAGCTGACCCGTTTTTGATATTCGATGCTATCTACATAATCTAAGTGGTGGTACGAAACGAAGTAGTTTATCATTGGGGGGGGGGGGGGGGGGGGGGGGGGGGGGGCAAGCAGGTTTACAAACACAGTTAGGCTTTAGAAAAGTTTTAAGAGGGACGCTGCTGCCCATCTCTCGCCCTCCCTTATTCGCCTCTTACGACACCCACGGGAAAGGAAAGGGGGTGGCTTACTCTATACCGAGACAGCACGGCCAAGTAAGTCCCAATTGTATATTTAATATACGTACCAGTATAAAAGTATGTGATGTCATTCGGCACCTTGCCGCTGTTCTTGTACGTGTGATCGTTGCCAATGGGTATCCTGTGTATTGAGTACTGCTTGCACAGGTAGCGTATGATCGCGTCCGGCGCTGTTATTGTGTCGATAAGGTACGTGTAGAAACCAAGGTAGCTGAAAATGGAATAACTATTTAAAGACATCTTTTAATTTTTACACTACCCTACTCACACTTACAATACAACAAAATACAAGTTGGATTTGAGCAAATAAAGTTATCATTCATTCATTCATTAAAATTCCAAAGATTGTAAGGGTGGATGGCTTTTGCATTCTTTTTTTACAACGCAGGGGGCAAACGAGCATGCGGCTCACCTGATGATAAGTGACTACCGCCGCCCATGATCACCCACAACACCAGCGGCATTGCAGGTGTGCTGCCGGCCTTTTAAAAAGGAATATACTCTTTTCTTGAAGGTTATGCTGTCATATCGGTTCGGAAATACTGCTGCAGGAAGTTGATTCCAAAGAATGGTTGTGCGTGGAAGAAAGTGCCTTGAAAAACGCACGGTGGAAGACCGCCACTCGTCCAGATGATTGGGATGAAACTTTAGTTTGTGGCTGATTTTCACCACCTGTACGGTGGTGAAAATCAGCAGCAGGTATCAATCCGAACAATTCCTCAGAACACTTCCCATGTATAAATTCGGTAGAAGATGCACAGAGATGCAACATCTCTAAATAAGAATAACCAAAATATATCAGATTCTGGTTACTCTTTCATACCAAAAACCACTGAGTGGATTACAAGGGGGGGGGACGATTGTTAGTAATGAGTTTTAACAGCCCCATTGCCAGCAATATACCTAACAGGTTGATCTCCACACAGTTCCCTCTGTAAATCATCATGGTTCTTGTCAAATTCTTCACGATGGGGCTAAATGACCTGCTTTCATTCTCATCTATCATCTATCACTGGTGCCTTGCCAGCGTATAATATTGAGTTACCAGTCCATTTTCAGACATTAAAAATAGAGTGATTTAGAATTAAATTTGACTAGGTTATGTTCTAACTTAACATATATGTACTAACTTAACATACATGTAGTGATTCACGCGGGCAAAGTCACGGGATGCAGTTAGTATGCTAACATCTACAAACTTAACTCTTAAAATATCATCAAAGGCTAACTGCGGCTGCCAACCCGCCTGCCAAGCGTGGCAACTATTGACAACAGATTTTTTTATATTTTCTCACTAGTAAATAAATTATAGATGAATAACATACCTTAACTGCTGTATATCCCTTTGAGGTATATTCATTTTTCCACCTTGGCTGCATATGGCGTTGACCCTTTTCAAATTACCCTCAATTCTAACTTTTTGCAGGAACAAATTCATGTCCTGCTTAGATTCGAACGTGAAAGCCACTAGGTCGCGAGCGGGCACCGTTGATTCTAGGTAACGGGCGAACTTTGGATCTGTAAAGTTGATCTGTTGGAAAAAATATTATGATGTAATACACATACATTCTTATATTATATACATAATTATATAAATTAATAGCGGCCCGGTACGTGCTTCGCTACGTATAAAGTGCGCTAATAAAAAAAAAAATTAACATCAAATTCATTTATACAAACAAAAAAAACTGGCACAAATACAACGAAAAGAGGCATTAATTTTTATATATATAGATTATATATAATTTTTATATATATAAACGCATCGGCAACGTGCGCGTAACATTCCTGTTTTACAGACATTACACGTTTGATAGTTTTATTAAAGTAAGGATATTTTATTTTTATAAAATGGCAAACTACCAAATGTCGTTGTTGTATGCCCCGGAATAGAATGCCCCCCCCCCCCCCCCCCCCACCTTTTCCGTGGGTGTCATAAGAGGCGAATAAAAAGGGCGAGGAATGGGCAGCAGCGTTCGTCTTAAAACATATCTGAAAGCCTAACTGCAGTGGCCAACCCGCCTTCCAAGCGTGGCAACTCCTTATGGAAAAGGCTGCATAGGCCTTCTCCTTAAGGGGATTTTGCCAGTAGTTGCCACGCTTGACAAGTTGGTTGGCAACCGCAATTAGGCTTTGATGATGTTTTAAGAGGGACGCTGCTGCCCATCTCTTAACTATTAAGTTCCCTTGTTCGCTCACTACACCCACGGGAAAGGTTGGGGTAGCCCATTTTACGCCGGTATCACGCGGCTATATATACATATATACGATACGATATATATATATATATATATATATATACATATACATTGATATACTCACCTCTAACATCATGGGTTCGTACACAGGTGCCTGGAACATGTCTCTGTTCTCGCGAAACCACATTACTGCTTTGTAGCAATCCTCGCTGTACAAACGGAGAGTTTCTAGACGTTTCACACTTACATCTTCTAGGTTACGTATTCTGGAAAATAATCAACTTGTGTTAATTGATACTCGTGCTTCTGCTGTGATTATAGGGTTTGAAAGGTGAGATGTGGCAGTTGTTTTTTTTAATAACACAGGGAGCAAACGAGCATGCGGCTAACCTGATGGTAAGTAACTACCGCCGCCTATGACCACCCGCAGCACCAATGGCATTGCAGGTGTGCTACCGGCCTTTAAAAAGTAATATCGGTTCGGAAATACTGCTGCTAGAAGTTGATTCGAAAGAGTGGTTGTGCGTGGAAGAAAGTACCTTGAAAAACAAACGGTGGAGGGTTGCTAGCAACGAAATGTATTTTTATAAAATATATGTTTACTTTCAACTAGTGGCGCCACCTGATATCGTAATATAGAACTGTATAGTAACTAATAGATATGTACAAATATACCAATTTTATATAACCAGTGTTTTAACTCCACATATATAGTCCACGCTTTCAATAGCGGTGAAATTGGTTTTTAAGAATGGCAACACATGAGGGCTACCATGGGCTCTGGATGGGCATGGGCAATGGATTCGGTAAGGTACAGCACAATTGCCTATAGACGTGAACAGTCATGTCTATAGGCGACGGTTACTACTTACATTTAGATGGGATATTAGCTTGTTTGCCATTATACATATCATAAAAAATATTTGTTCTATATAAAAGTATTCATGAAGTCTATGCCAAACTGGTACTATTAGGGGGAAAAGGGATTATTAGTAATGGAAACTGAGAGTCCCATTGCTAGCAATATACTCAACCAGGTCGACCTCCTCGCGGTTCCCCCTGGAAACTATCATGGTTAATTCCTGATGAATTCATCATGATGGGCTAACTGGCCTGTTTTCATTCTCATCTATCACCCTTCATTGGTGCTCTGCCAGCGTATCCCGTTAGCGCAGGCGTGGTTACCATACCATTTTCACCCATAAAAAAAAACTGGTACTATTAACTATAATATTTTACTACTGCAAATATCCCGTAAAAAACTACACACCAGGGTTTGCCAACCCGTCGATAGCGATTATTAGTCTAGTCGATGGCGGCAAAGAACAGTATAAAATTTATTATACATAATAATAATATTTATATATATAAAAAATATATAGTACAGATCGTAATCACCAACTGCGGTGTGGCCGTAGCAAAGAATAAGCTATCTATTTCATTCACGTGGGTGTTGTAAGAGGCGACTAAGGGAACTTAATTGTAGGGGGTTGGGCAGCAGCGTCCCTCTTTAAAAGTCTAATTGCGGTTACCAATCTGCCTGCCAAGCGTGGCAACTACTGGCAAAGCCCCTCAATAGGGAGAGACTATGTTCAGCAGTGGACACTTAATGGCAGACATGATTTATTTATTTATTTATTCATTAAATTTTTTTTATACAACTTAGAATGGCAAACAAGCTGACGGTCCACCTGATGGAAAGTGGCAACCGTCGCCTATAAACATGAGCAGTACCATGAACACAACAGAATACACTGTTTCGCCCATGATAACCCCTATGCGTTGCCATTCCTGAGGACCTAGATGTTATTCCTTTGTACCCAGTAAATTCACGCCATATCCCACCCTTCAAATCGAAACACAGCTATGCAAACAACTGCTTGACAGTTGATACAAGAATGGGACAGAGGTACCTAAGCAATCGACTTTTGTACAATCTCCCTCTGGTAATTACAACATTATAATAGCAAACCCAATTTAATGTTATAAATCTAGTGTGCTAACATACAAAATTATAATAAATGTACTTAACCCGACTCACTAACAAAATTGATAGATCACACAGTGTTTATTAATAAACAATAATAGATCTATGGTCTAATCAAGTTGACCATCTTTGCTGTAATAATAAAACATGGCATTAATTCCAAAATTCGACAATAGATGGCTCTTACTTACTTATTCTGATAAAGCCGTATTTGTGGTACTACGTTGTTCTCAAGATCGTACTGCACCTCCAACTTTTGTTTCTTAAGCATTTCCAATGCAGCGTTCGTCTTTGTTACTATTTTTTTTAACTCTGCCAACTCCATTTTCACAGAGCTTTCTGAAAATTAACATGTTTTATCAGAGATTGAGTAACTGTAAGGGATATATTTCGAGGTTCATTTATTACACATATGAAATGGTAAACAAGCATGTACGTACAGATCGTAGACTATTTTTTTTTTTATATAAATTATATGTAGTAAATTTTTACTTCAATGGAAATGGTATACATTTTAATCAATATAATTGTAATAAGACAATAGATATTTAAGAGAAACAATATATTAGATATGAGATTTTATTAAATCTTTCGTGAGTAGTTATTATATTAAGATATACTTACAGGTTGGTCCCATAGATATGTTATCTAAATGAGTTCAGTAATTTAGTTTGAATTAAATTTTTTGCCACAATTGAAGACGGATTTTTTTGTGGGACACGATCTTCAATTATGTAAATGTCTATGTTGGAGCAAACACTTCAATTTGAGAGATAGGTTAGTTTTTATTTCGATAAGAAGAAGTAAGAGATGATAGGTGAATAATGAAAAAAGCAGGTCAGTTAGCCCATCGTGATGAATACACCTGGAACTCAGCACGATGGTTTCCAGGGGGAACCGCGTGGAGGTCGACCTGTTGACAGGGTATATTGTTAGCAATGGGAGTGGTAGCCCGCATTACTAACGATCCCTTCCCCCCAGAAAACATGGACATGAGTGTGTAGCATAATTTTATGTATGGAAATATAGGAGCCGGTCACCGATCATCCGCGACGAAAAATCTACTGCACGTGGCGTTAAACTAATGCAAGCTATCCATTTATTATCCCATTGCATTATACTTTTAATAAGGAATAAAAGACCACGTATTTGTGGTAATGATGCAGTAGCCAATCTTATCACTTACCATCTCCAACTTTCTCCTTCAATACCCTTTCATCTGTAACCAACTTGTCCAACTTCACTCTAGCTTCTTGTAGCTCCCGTTCTCTGTTCTTATATCTTTCTAGCTTCTCTTGGTACGACGCTTCTATATCCTTAATCATATATTCGTGATTACGTGCAGCCTCCATTGATTCTTTTATTCTATCTTTCAATGTGTGGACTTCGCGACTCTAAAAATAACATTTCTAAGAGATTACTAGAGAAAAAATGGTAAAGAAATTCTTAAATAGTAACTCTCTACAAATAATTGCAGTGTAGGATAAATGCCTACTCAAGATGGAGCAAAGATTTTATGTATTGCGGGGAGTCAGTGAATGCATATGTCTCAAAACTGTACCTTATGGAAATCTATGGAGGAAGTCTATGTTCAACAGTGGACATCATCATTATTGTCTCAGCCATTACTGTCCACTGCTAAACATTGACCTGTAGTTGTTCAGAGGAAATAAGTATAACAACTAACTTTGTCTATTTACATATATTATATACAGAAGGTAAATATTACATACAAAGGAATATGTAGAAAATAATATATAAAAACAGAAATTAGAAGTGTAAGACGCGAGTGATCGAGATGGAGAGAATGACAGCAGAAATGTATGTAGAAAGTAAATGTCGCTGTCATGTCTGTACGACCAGTCCGAAGGAAAGAAAGAGGTGAAATATCTATGTATTATACAATTTAATTAACCTACTTGATGGAAAAGAAAGTAATGATGTTGACAAGTGGCTATGAGATGAATATTTACAATATTTATTTACAGACGCCACAGACCTTCCCAATAGACTGCCACAGGGAATGGTCCTGAACCACCTCAGTATACAATTAACAGCTGAATCAATGAAGACTAGAGGGAGTTCTTAGCCAAACAGCTTACTTGCTGGTTGTATTTCAGTTTAAAAAGTATATCTCACCCTTCAACCAACTGTGAGACTACTAAATAATCAAGATCTTCATGTCACAAGGATCAGTAACATGTGAATGACGTGCAAGCATTCAATAGTATTGTACCATTAAGGAATAAGACTTTAAATCAATAGTATTGTATTGTAAAATCTTTATTATACATAATTCACATTGAACACTGATAAATTATTAAATATACAATTGCAGACTTATCCCATAAAAGCGATTCAACTTGGACATCTATTTTTAAATGTTCCATTTACAATTTGTTGTCACTCTATCTATCTTCACACCAAGTTTCTAAAGGGGTAGGCAAAAAGAACCAAGTGCAAAAGATATCTCTCTCCTTATATACATTGCTTGCTTCCTGCACTATCATAATGCATCTCATGTATACACACCGATTTTGGAGACTTTTGACTCATCCTTTAGAAAGAACACAGTCTACCTGATCATAATAGGTTAGTCTAGGTCTCCCCATTTACATCCATCCACATAATATCACTCTAAAGCATAAAAAAATTCAATTTAATATACTTACAGCTGCTAATTTTTGTTGTTCCATTCTATTAATACTACTTTTGGCCTTTTCCAATGCCTTCTCCAAAGGTTCAATTTTAGTTTTGTGGCTATTGTATAACTTGACAGTTTGTTTTTTATCATTCGTACATTCCATAACCTTCTCCCGTAACTCTTGGTATTCTATCCACAGTTTTTTCTTTTCACATATCTCTATTTGATGTTCTATTTCTCTTCTCTGTTTCATTGCGTCAATAACTAGTTTGAGTCTGAAATTCGATAGATCATAAACTGTATTAATGTGGATAAATATTTTAAATATAAAAAAAAAGAAGCACCGAATACAGCAGAAGAACTAGAATTACTAATATTATAAATGTGAAAGTAAGTTTGTTTGTTTATTATCTTATAACACCTTAAAAATTAACCAATTACTATAAAATTTAGTATAAACGTATTATATGAGGAGAAGGACTAATAATACTAGGCTAATCTTTATTTCCATCAATAAACATATCCCGGCGATGCAGACGTAAAAGTGGGTAAAAGCTAGTATAAAAATAATGTAGTGTAGTATATCAATTATGACTAATATATCAATAAGAAACTGCAGTTTATTCAATTCAATTGTATTTATTTAATAACAATACATAACAGCCAATTCATGAGTTAACAATGTATGATCTGTTACTTTCTGTAAATTGACCCAAACAAATTCAAACCCATTATATCATTTAAAAAAAACTATTTTTTTTTTACAGCACAGGGGGCAAACGAGCATGCGTCTCACCTGATGGTAAGTGACTACCGCCGCCCATGTACTATATACTACTACAGAGATAGTATAGATATAATTATGTACTTTATGTAATATTTATTAATGTGATTGCTGTGCCCTTCCAGGGTTCATGTTGATTCTTTACCCTTAATAGCTTAAAACCTATATTATTACTACATGAAATAGCAATAAATAGATTGAATTGAATTGATAGTCACATTTATAACTCAGGAATCTGGTAGCAGTGAGGGAGGAATGCTAGATTATGTTTATTTTCCTCATTTTAACTTCAAATTTCAACTTTCTTATGTAATGCACATTTATTCTACTTTTCATCTTGATTATGCTCTCATTCATGTTTCAACCGTGAAGTAGTTGTGTTTGCATGGCTGTGTTTCGGTTTGAAGGGTGGGATATGGCGTGAATTTACTGGGTACAGAGGAATAACACCTGAGTCCTCAGGAATGGCAACACATGGGGGGTATCATGGGCGAAACAGTATACTTTGTTATGTCTTTAGGCGACGGTTACCACTTTCCATCAGGTGGGCTGTCAGCTTGTTTGCCATTCTAAGTAGTATAAAAAAAAATGCTCAGTAGTTAAAATACATCAGTAAAATTCTGAAAGTTATGCTCGCCTTTTATAAGTATATGTAGTATTATTTACTAGTAGTAGTAGTATTTACTATTGACGTAGATTAATAAATAAATACTCTGTTAGGACTCCATCAGCCCATAAAACCATATGATTACCAGATTCAACTTACCTCTCATTAAGTCTAATTTGCTCTTGCATCAACTGAGTGTTATTTTCCAGTTTAGTTGACAACCCCCTTTGTTGATCTCTGCACTTGATCAACTCTTCCAGTTGAGTGACACTTTCCTGACCACTGACAGCAGATAAAGTACTCCGTAACAACTGCTGTGGGTCCATTTTGGAGAAATCTTGAACACGGTCTTGTGGCAACAGTTGGCATAGATTGTCAACCTGAAAAATCAGAACAAATATTACTAAAACATACTCAAATGTAAATAAGGATATGTGTGATACATCTAACTATATTTGTCTATAATAGTGTAGCTCCTATCACAACTTTCTAGTAGCCTGATGTCTATGTGTTACAAATCCATGTCACATATGTATTTGGTAACACACATACACATCCTTACAACATACCTCTCAGTATCTGACATTACATACACATCTTTTTTAAGGGACCAGATTCATTATGAAAGACAATTTTAAATACACCACTGGCTAATACATGAAGGGAAATGTGTATACTGTAATTGCCATGATGCTATACATTCCTGTGCTGCCCTGGCATAGATAGTTGCAGTGGGTATCGTAAGTGGCAATCAAAGAAACTTAATGCTCATGTGGTCCCGGCATAGAATAGACCATCCCTTCCTTTCCTGTGGATGTCATAAGAGGTGACTACAGGAGGATGAAGGATGATTAACAGTGTCCCTCTTTAAACATCTCTAAAGCCCAACTACTGTTGCCAACCTGCCTGCCAAACATGGAAACTATTGGTAAAACCACCCATTGGAGAGGCTTATGTTCAGCATTGGACAGTTAACAGCTGACATGGTATATATAAGTATAATTGACAGTTGTTACTTTCCATCAGGTGGGTTGTCACCTTGTTTGTCAAACCAAATTGCACAAAAAAATTACCTGAATATTCAGTGATGCTATAAGTTCCAGCACTTGTTTTTCTCTAACTGTCTTGTGATCAATTGACCAGGTAGAGGAGTCATTCAGACCAAAGTTTCTTGTAATAATGACATTTCGCTGCCCAGGTTGTTGGTATAGTTCGATTTCTATTGTGGAATTTTCACAGCCGCTTCTTACATATTCAGAAATCTGGAATTTGACATGCACAAGTTTCTTAAAAAAAGACATTTAATTTGTAAATACATTAATTTAAATTGAATCATGAACATTACTTCTTCAAATCTTGGTTGTTGAAAACCCTAAAGAAACAAAGAATTTAAATCCATTGATTGTAAATTTTTGTCAAATCTATTCAACTATTTATATCTACATATTTAAACATAATACATTTTTTTACAACTGTAAATTTATCATCGGATTTGGATTCATTATAAATTATGACTAGTTTTTACCCATGAATTTGTCCATATAATCGGGATATGTTCCTGTATGTAAATCCTGTAAACTTGATTTACAGGATTTACATACATACTGATTACTATTGGTTTGTTATACTAACTACTGATTACTGATTGGTTAAGCTGTAAGTCGTAACAAACACACAAACTCACTTTCACGTTTATAATATTAGTAAGGATTATTTGATAAGACACTTATAAAACTTAATTTAATCCAATAAATTTTATAGAAAATTACAACCGCAATATTACCTTCTTAGCTCTTCCTATGACGTTAGTTTTCCCACAAAGACCCAAAATGATGGCGCAAACAAATGTTGATTTACCAGTGCCATTTGGACCGATAATCATATTCAGCGACGGACCAGGAAATAACTCGACTTGTTTGTATGTTCTGAAAAAAGTTTTTATAAGAATTACACGTACAAAGCGAGTTTCAGAAAAAGCGCGCAAAATTCACTTACACAAAGTTTTCAAGTGCAATTCGATATATGCTGCCAGGCTTTGCGCCTGTGTCGTTTTTAATCCTCGACATGATGTCATTGAAAATTTCTACACCGTAATCATATGGGTGAAAATAAATTTAAATTCTATTTTTTGAAATTTTGTTTTGAAAAGTCGGCGTAGTGAATTATATCTCAGAATGAATGAATGACAACCAATGATAATGACAAGACTACCAAATTGAATGACGTCAGGCAGAACATTTGAAGTTAATAGTGTTGTGGAATGCAATATAACGAGCAAAATGAATAACTGGAATGAACACATTAATGGGGTCAGCAAAAAGCTATGTTTTTCATTTCATTCTTTTAAACGATTGCAAAAATTCTTACCATTTAAGACAAGGCTTACTTTGGCACAAGCTCTACTGTTATCTCTTCTTGATTATGCCGACATATCCTACCTTGATGCAACTGAAGAGCTTTTAAACAAATTAGAGAGATTACAGAATTTGTGTATACGTTTCATATATGGTCTGCGTAAATATGATCATGTCTCCGCTTATAGAACAAAATTGAATTGGCTGCCAATTCGAAGGCGTCGAGACTTTCATATAATGTCGTTTTTATATTCCGTTCTATATAACCCTACTTTTCCCTCCTATCTTCGTGAACGTTTTGATTTTCTAGTTCCCCATGACGTGTCCTCCCGTTCGACGAAATCTCTTATCCTCAAACTCCCTTCACACTCATCTACGCGCTATAGTGGATCTTTTACCGTCCATGCTGCTAGATTGTGGAATTCTCTTCCCATATCTATCCGTGAGAGTCAATCCCTAAATATTTTTAAGAGTAGACTTAAAGAGCATCTTCTATCTCTATGAACATATATTTATTTATCTATATATGTAGGTATATTGTATGTATATGTGTATGTATATGTAGGTTTATGTATAGATGTAGGTATATATTTATGTATATGTATGTGTGTATTTGTACTATATAATATAATCTAATTAATTTAATTTTGGCTATTTAAAAATTGTACACTGCTGTATCCGCTGACATTGATGCTCCTTTCCACTTTGGGTTTGCTGGAAGAAAACTCTATCAGAGTTAAGCTCGCCTTTGTACTTTTGTTTACCTCTGTCATATTTTTATAACTAATGTGTACAATAAAGTATTAAATAAATAAATAAATAAATAAATAAACTTAGTATTGCATCTTGTTATTTTACATTTATAAATGCTTGCAAAGTAAACCCGAAGATAAAAGACGGATATTTGTAATTCAAAATAAACTTTTATCAGCTTACGTCTGTTTAAAGATACGTATGTGTCATAAAAATGTAACTTCTATTTCACTACAAGTTATAAAACAAAGTCTTCCGCCGCGTCTATCTGTCTGTTATAAACTCGAACTCAAAAACTCAATTTAAAAACTCAAAAACTAGTGCAACGATTTTCACGCTGTTTTTACCAATGGATAAAGTAGATCCCGAAGAAGGTTTCGGTATATAATTTTTTGGGTCTCTATATATATATATATATATATATATATATATATATATATATATATATATATATATATATATATATATTGTTTAAAATATAACGCTATTTGTTGGAGGTAGAAAAAAATAAGCAGCTTGGGAGCTTTTAACGAAACGCTGTAAAGGTAACGGTAAGTTGGTAACGAAAACGCTGCCTGGAAAACGTGGAATTGCATATCTTATATAGGTTTACAGAAAAATTCGCGATGGCATATTCTTATCTGTTAAGGAAAACGAACTACTTATATGTTTTAAAAAATGGGTAATTATAAAGCGGTAATTGTAAAAGTATTTACACAAATACGGTATCAATCCTTATCATTTTAAATACATTAGTTGGCTTGAGCATTTTATGAAGATCAGTTTTCCCTTTGCACCATGCAAATTAAAAGAATACCTTAAGAGATATAACAAAATAAAAATAATGCACTGTGAAGGGTTCGTTGGATAAAACAATAAAAATATGAGATACTGAATAAAGATATGTTATATTGTTCCCTAGTACAAAAATAGATGTTTTAAAAAGTAAGGACGTTTCTCTAATAAACAAAATACACATTGACATAACAAGAAAAATGAATAAATTCTATTTTTAAAAATAACTTAAATAAAACCTCAACAATGCACAACGAAATTAATTTCGTGTCGCTCTGATTTGACCAGGTTGCGCAAGCACCCCATGACCCCCGCGCATCGCGTTCAAGCTGGGGGACTAAATAGTAGGAGAAACACAGTTAACTGATGTAAATACGAGTACGTACATAAAATTTAAATTAATTTTTAAGCCTTAAAACGACACTAATAATGGCAAAACGTACTTACATGATAATTTTTCATTACTGTTAACGTTTTGATATGTCGAAGTATAAGCAAGCTGAAGTGGCATTGGGCTGGTCACATAGCTCGAATAACAGACAACTGATGGGGAAGAAAGGTTCTTGAGTGGCGAACTCGTACGGGCAAACGCAGTGTATGACGACGTACTGCTAATATTTTGATGTGGATTGCATTACTACTATGATGAAGTAAGTGGTATTTGCTTCTGACAGTAGAAGTTTGCGCAGTTTTTTCAGCTACTTTCATTTTATCATTATTGTGTCCATACAATGTTTAAACAAATTATTGTGTAAATTGTTTGTTTATATTGTATTTCATATTATAATCTGTCTAATATTAAATTTGATTTTGTACAAGTAGTAGCACACAATCATTTTGCATATTTCGTTTTATAGTAATAGCTGGCCTTTCGTTTTATAATAATATAAGTACATATATTGTTATTGTGTCTACTGTTTGTTGACCAAAATAAAGAAAAAAAAATATTTTATCATTTTTTAGAATGTGTTTATTTTAATTGTTTTATGTATTTTTTTTTTTGATAACGGTAGCGATTTGTTAATTTAATTTAATAACATTTTCAAATCAGACTGCTTTGTCAAGTGATTAATAAAATTGAATATATTTTTTTTATTACAGCCAATTTTTTTCATGTTTTTTTTTACTGCAATTATAAGTTAGATAAAAAGGGACGCAAAGAAAACTAAAAAATATACTAGACTAAATTTACTTAAGAAAAACTACAATTAAACTATAATTAATTATGTTACGTGTCAATCGGTCGATGTGTATGCCGAGTGTGACATTTCTATATCTAACTATAACTAAAATAACTGCACAGTTCGAAGTGTGAACCAGGAGTGACACCTCTGCTGGCCCTTTCAATGTTCCGAGTCGCACGTTGCCGCTGACTTTGCAACATCTGTTGAGGCCATTGCATATGCAGCGGTTTCCAGAAATTATAATTTCGTAACGAGTTCTTTAACTATTTTGATTGTAGTCTGTTTTGTTTTGCTTACACACCAACTACAACTGCTACTAAGTAGATAATTATTTACAATAACACGAGAATATTACAAATATAAAGATATAACCATACTGAATAACTTCTTTTTGTTACTTGACAGCACAACACTATATTATTTGAATATGTTTTTATCATTGGCAACACTGACATAAAATTGACGAATCACAAATAAGTGAGACGCAACGCACAAACAAAACGATTCCGACCGATCTTCTCGTCTGTCGTCCCTTGATAAGTTTTTGATTGGAATTAAGTAATCGTATGTTTGTGTATTAAAACATGTGAGAAATTGGTTTTCTTGAATGAATGTTATGCTATTACGTTCGTTTCAAGATTTTTGCATATCAAAGATTTATTTTTTACTCGGTTACAGTGCTTTTTCCTCGAATGTGAGGATTACATGGAGTCTCCCCGTGTTTATAAATATTGATTTGTTGCACACCGTGTTTTCTAACGTTTCTGATGTGCTTTTAATTGTGTAGTGAAATGTGGGTAACTGTGAACCGTGAAAAATTGTTTTAGTGGTAATGAAAATGCAACAGTTGTCGATGTTTCGTTATGGCGCGGTAATAATGTTTGTTTCGTGTGTTTGATCGTGTTACCTTGTGTTGTTGTGTTTATTTGACAATGGAGGGGACTACGGAGAAGGATTGCTCTCCTTTGTGGAGCTTGTACCAGCAGATCGTGTCGGATATGAAGGTAGGTGATTATTTTTTTATCGCCCTCTGTCAGCGACTTTCAACCGGTACGTCGCCCTACATATTGCTCGAAATTGTCCCGCAATCGTTCACATTAAACGGTGTGCGGTTAGCCCATTCACTGGATTATTTTGTAATCAATAACCAGTGAAATTATATACTTATGTAGAATATGTATTTAGAAAAATATTAATACTAGCATCCTATTATAATGCAATTTTTTTTTTATTATTAGACTTTGCCATCAGTCAATGGTGTGTTGTGTTGACATTATAGGTAGTAATTCATGATATTTAACTTTAATTTAGAATATTTATTTTAGATTATATATGTCTATAGAACAACTATCATGTTAATGTTACCATACCTATTGGAATGCCTATATGGCAGCCACTGACCAGATTATGAAATATTACCTAGTTTTTATTATTATTAAAGATGTAGATTATATTTATGAAAATCTGTAACTCTATAAAATTATCTACTTGTATTTTTGGAGCAAAGGTGGACATGAAAAATGGAAACACAGAATTATTGAGCATTGAGAGAATTTTAATTTTATTTTTTACTAAAGAAAAAAAATTATAATGTTAGGGGTTAAAATTATAATGTTATAAGCAGAGACAATCCCAGAGCCAAACACAACTTTTGCTTCATTTACCTTCACAGTCTTTACTTTATAACTTGTTCATATTCTTTAGTTCCAGATTCTCAATTATACAATAGACTAAATAAAATTGAAACATATGTAAACATTGCACTATGACCATATTGATTCATGACATGATATTTGGTTTAGTGATTTTTCAGCTGTCAATCAGTTGGCACTCTGCTTTTACTCCTTTTTAACCTTCAATGCAAAAGAGGGGTTAAAGTGTGTGTGTATTTTGATCCCAGCAGGCTATGTGACTGAAAAAATAAGCATATGGATTAGATCAGGGTCTTTAACCTGTGGCTATCATACCATCAGAGTATGAAGGGCGAAATTAATTCTGTAAGCATTGCATAAAGTAAAAAATCAGCCCATGCTATAAAACATATTAGTTATGTAAATAAAAAATGTGTAAATAACAAACTTTTAACACTCCCATAACCTCCAATAATATAAACAACTAAAAGTGCCGTGTTAGTATGTGAGGCTTAAAATTTGTTGTAATTTTTCACCCCATGATTTTTTAAAAATGTTCATTTCTACTGGTAGAATATTCAGTTGAAAGCATGCTAATGTTTTGGGTTTCAGAGTTTCTAATCTTCGCAAACACCAGTATTTGCTGGTACAGAAACATCTGTGTATAGCTCAGATTATACTGGCAGTTTTTTTGTTTGTTAAAATGTGCCTAAGACAGATTTTGGGGCTTCTTCCCCAATGCCAGTCTCAATGCCTACCATGGAGCTATATAAAATTGTTTGTATAAAATGATGTTATTAATTAAATATGCATTATTGTTATTGATACACATGGAATGTGTCTAGCTTCCATTTAAGATTCACAATGCATTCAGGCTGGGACATTTGAAATTCAACATGTATTTATTGTGGTCACTAATTTCCATAACTGAGATGTCAACATCACATCATGATTGTATACTGTACACAGTGTCTACATATTAATTGATTGACATTAGTACCTGCAGTTAGATCATCACTATAATTCACCTTCATCACCATAGAATATTCCATTGCCGAGTATGAGAACACAATGGAATATTTTAATAAGTTTAGATTTTTTTTTATACAACTTAGAATGGCAAACAAGCTGACGGCCCACCTGATGGAAAGTGGTAACCGTCGCCTATAGACATGAGCAGTACCATGGACATAACAGAGTATTCTGTTTCGCCAATGATACCCCCCATACGTTGCCATTCCTGAGGACTCAGGTGTTATTCCTCTGTACCCTGTAAATTCACGCCATATCCCACCCTTCAAACCGAAACACAGCCATGCAAACACAACTGCTTCACGGTTGAAACACAAATGGGAGAGAGGTACCCAAGCAATCGACTTTTGTACAAAGTATCCCTCTGGTGTAACTTACGTGTAATTAGATCGAAAATGCTCGACTAGTTTCGGGATCAATGCGTGATCCTTAATCTCGATCTACTATTTATTTTTTTCGATCTAATTACACGTAAGTTAAACCTGTATTTATTACATTATAATACCGTATAATGTATGGTTGATTTGTTTGTTTAATATTATACTTAGGTATAAGTGTTGTTTAAGCGACAAGCAATAATTCACGAAAAGATGCGACTTCAATCGCAGATGCTTTGATAAACTTCGAGATGTATTGTGGATACTTTACATTGTAAATATTGCGCGTTTACATATTATAGATTTTGCATCGCACCAAACAAAATCTTTGAAGTCAAATCTATATCGTTAACAAGGGAGTAGCAAAAGGAATCGCGAAAATTCGTTTACAGTTGGCGGTGTAATTGCGTAACATGTGGGTCGATTCTGTAGCGTCCTTCCTCTAAAATTAAATGTTCTATTTGATATCACAGCGCAATTATTATTCTAAGGACCAATATGAAATAAACTTCTAATAGATTAAGTCAGAATTATTACAAATTTATTTTCGTCATATGAATCTTTATTGTGACAAGGATTTATTTAATAACTAAATGCTCAAGTTATTGATTCTATGTAAATTCTGAGATTATCAACGTTTCAGTCATTATCTATCCACTGCTGAACATAAGTCTCCTCCATAGGTTGCTATAAGGAACGGTCTTGAGCCACCTGCATCCACTGCCTCCTCGTAATGCATTTGAGGTCGACACTTCATCTACTGGGACCCCTATACTACGTTTGCCCGCACGCAGTCGCCAGTCAACCTTTCTTCCCAATCGGTTGTCGGTTCTTCGAGCTATATGACCAGCCCATTGCCACTTCAGCTTGCTTATCCTTCGGGCTATTTCGGTTACTTTGGTTCTTTTGCGGATATCCTCGTTTTGGTTTCTATCACGCACAAAGACTTCGAGCATAGGCCTTTTTCTAACAAATTTATTTTATGATGACCCAATAAAGTGAATTAGTAATTTTACGAAAGTATTAAATTAAAATATTAAGTTAACAAATTGAATCACTAAGAATTGAGAGACTACTTTTTGGAAGGCGCTTAAAGAATTGACAAATTGCTTAACACGGTAGCCCGTGTAATGCACAATAAACACTTAAGACACTGCTCAGCGACCGTGCATTATGGTGTTTCTAAATTGATTTTCCGCCCGTCGACCATAGAGCTGAAACCGCGGAATCTGCTTTCTTAAGCAACCAGAGTGTAAAGAGCATTATTCGTATCTTTGTTCAGATATCGGTCACTATCTAAATTGGCCAATTATACTCGCTTACAATAAGTTTGCGTGGCCGACAATGCACGCTACGTTTGTGTGGGCGGTTTTAATTGGTTATTGTTTATGATTTGTAGCATCTTTCTGTGGTTATCTTTAATACAACTGGAGAGTTAACCGGATGTGGGATACCATGGGCGCCACGGTGTGTTCTGTGATGGTCGTGGTTTAATTCGAGATATGAACTAAAACACTAGTTTTCTCGATAAGTAATGAACTATATGAAACGTTTCCGTTAGCGTTCACATGAGAAAGAAAGGTCGCTGTCTCATTTTGTTTTGTTTCATGCGTGTGATAGCGATATCGTATCTATCAAGATTATTTCGCCACTTTGTATAGGTATTCATTCAAATGCTAAAGTCAAGCGCATTTATTTGTCGAATTCGTCACGATGGGCTGACTGACTTGCATTTATCATCGTATCGCGTATACCGATAGCGCAGGCGAGGTCACCGTTCCATTATCACCCATCAAAAAAGCTCAGTCGGCCAACGTTTGATGTCTGGTTTGAAGTTGTCAAACATTGGCCGAAGAGAGGAGGGGGATTGTTAATAATGACGAGGTTATTTCCCACTGCTAACGATATATTCTTTCGACGTGATCCCCCTTTAAAACCATCATGGTTAATTCCTAATTCGCCACGCTGCTTCAACTGGTCCGAATTTATTCTTATTGTTTCATATTTTATTGGTACTCCGCCATTTGTATACCGTTAGCATAGGCAGGTGCATCATTCTATGTGCACCATATTTCATCGTATTTGCTCAGTATTCAAGTTTTTCAAGGAATCCGCCATGATTATTATATTATAGGTAAATCGAAGGTTAGTGATGTATTTTTTTTTAATGGGTGAAAATGGTATGATAACCCCGCCTGCGCTAATGGGATATGCTGCCGGAGTACCAGTGAAGGGTGATAGATGAGAATGAAAACAGGCCAGCTAGCCCATCATGATTAATTCGTCAGGAATTAACCATGATAGTTTCCAGGGGGAACCGCGAGGAGGTAGACCTAGTTGGGTATATTGCTAGCAATGGGATTCTCAGTCTCCATTACTAACAATCCCTTTCCCCCCGTTAGTGATGTATTTGGCATTGATGTTTATACCATATGTTTTCCAGTCCAGGTGTTTGAAAATATCTTCCAATGCAGCTGTGAAGAGTTTCTAGGAGATGACGTCACCCTGTCTTACACCTTTTTGGACTAGGATGGGTTTCGTACTCTGGTTCTGTACTCGGATAGACATCGTAAACTTACTGTCGTCAACCAGGCACCGTTGGATGGACTGTAGTACCGTCCATATCTCGACCGAATCAAAGACTTTCCCATACGCTAGACATACATTATTTGTTTTGGTTTAACGTAAATTTATCTACGTGATAAGTACCTACCTCAATGTTTTTTGATGAAAAACAGAGATAGCATTGTTTCATTGTTTAGCATTGCCCTCCATTAAAGAGTTCAATAAAACAAGTAGGTCGAATAAAGTTTTGGTGCATTGCACAATTTGAATAATGGAGAGTGTTTACCTTTAAAAGATTTTTTTACGCAGTATTGCGCATCCGAAATACTTATAGGTATTTGTATGGTGCAACTCCTACTATCTGCCCTGATACCTTTCTAGCGGGTCCCTTCCTTCCGCTGGAAGAATTGTTAGTAACGGAGACTAAGAGCCCCATTGCTAGCAATATACCCAACCAGGTCGACTTCCCCGTGGTCCCCCCTGGAAACCACTGTGCTGAATTCCAAGTGTATTATTCATCACGATGGGCTAACTGACCTGCCTTTTCATTCTCACCTGTTATCCCTCAGTGGTGCCCCGTCAGCGTATACCGTTAGCGTAGGCGGGATTACCATTCTATTACCTATCATCCATAAAAAAAGATACTTTTCCAGCAATTTATTTCTTTATATAATGACTGTTTTTTGCCCGCGGCTTAGTCCGTTTGACCGAGATAGAAATAGCCTATATTCTTCTCAATTTCATATGGTACGTGTATACTAAATTTCATAGTGATAGGTTAAGCCGTTATGGCGCTATAAGGTAAAAAACAAACGAGCAACCAAACTTACTAAGACATGTATTATTTATTTATGTATTAATGTTTTAAGTATGTGAGGTATTTTTTAAGATTAGGGAATGATGAGACTGATATATCCTTATAGGATAAAAGCCACTAAATAAAAAAGATAAAAAAACTTTCACATTTATAATATTAGTAAGGATGATGGCTAGAGTAGCTATTTAGTAAACGTACTCCCTCATGATGACGATGATGATGATGTCTGTATATGAACGCTAACAACCTTTGCGTGTAACGAGTATTGAACAAGATTTGAATATAATGTACTAAATATATAATATATTCGAACACAATTATTGTTAGTACTGACAGTTTTTGATTGACCTCAAAAATTGAAAGAGGCTCTCAATTCGGTTGTATTTTTTATGCTTGTTACCTCGGAGTTCCATCATTTATATACCGTTTTGGATTACTTTTTATTTTACTTTGATATTGGTCCCATACATATTTTCATCATAATCAATTCAGTAAATTATTTTTTTGAATTAAAAAAACTGGTTTTGTCACAATTGAAGTCAGCGTCTTTTTTGTGTAAAAAAAAATGTTTTTGTATTTATAGTAAGTATTAAAAATTTTACAAGGTTTATTTTTTTTTTCATCAAAAAAGTTAATTTGTTTTGACTGATGTTTAATTTAGGTGCGGTGGTTGTTGAGAGACCTGTTGTGTGAGAGACTGGCGTTTTTTAAATAGAACCTGCGTAACGGGTTTTATCTAAAAATAAATATTTATTAACGTATTTTTGATGTTTTTATGTGATTTTTTAAGGCCTACATGCTGCGTAGTCCCCGCATAGAATGAGCCATCCCTTCCTTTACCGTGAGTATCTTAAGGCAATTTAACCCTTTGAGTGCCGACGAGCGCCATAGCGCTCGTGCGCATTGCAACTAAAAGTGCCACGAGCATCATAGCGCTCGTGTAATCAGTCGCTGTTTAGCTTGCTGTGAATAAAATATTAAAATTGGATAATTTTTGGAGGAGATACAGTTTTTTTAGAGACGAGGGTAAATGACATAAACACGACAAAGATTTCTTTGGCATTTTTAAGTAGATATGAGTAAAAATCAATGGCACTAAAAGGGTTAATGGTTGAGGGATTATCAAGATAAACTATTTTTTCAATCGACTTCAGGAAAAGAGAAGAATGTTCTCGGTTCGGCTGTATTTTTTTTTTATGTTTGTTACCTATTCTAACTTCGACATTTGTAATTCGATTTGAAAATTTCTTTTTCTATCTGAAAGGATATACATTTAGATTGATGTCATATGGCAGTGAATTTACAGGGTACAGAGGAATAACACTTGAGTCCTCAGGAATGGCAACACATCGGGTGTAACATGGGCGAAACAGTGTACTCTGTTATGTCCATGGTACTGCTCATGCCTATAGGCGACGGTTACCACTTACCATCAGGTGGGCCGTCAGCTTCTTTGCCATTCTAAGTGGAATAAAAAAAATGAAATATTATCAAAATCAGTGCAGTCGTTTAGTTTTAAAATCTTAACAACTGGTTTTGTTACATATGAAGACGGTGTTTTTTATTGTGGAACAAATTTTTTTATTATTTTTTGTAGCACAATATTTATCCATTTGGAAACAATTGCCTATTTTTAAATGCCTTTAGATACAATGGTGTAATTGTATAGGTAAGTAAGTAGCATAGTACGTGTTTCCTTCATGCTCCAACTGGCACCGAAAAGTGCATCGACCGTTTATGTTTTAATTGAAATCTGTATAAAATTCCAGTTTTTATCTAATTCGTAGCCGTAAAACTAGTATTGCATCTTTTTAATTTCTTTTACGCAACTGCGTATAGCAAATGATCTGACGACCCACCTAGATGGAGAGTGGTAACCGTCACCTATAGAGGGCGGAAGGGATTGTTAGTAATTCGGACTGCCAGTCCCATTGGCCTCCTGGAAACGATTGTGCTGATTTCCAGGTGTACTCATCACGATGGGTAAATAATAGGCCTGAATGGGGATGAATAATAGGCCTTTTCATTTTCATCTGTTTTTTTTAATGGACGATAATGGAATGGTTACCCCACCCACGCTAACGGTATACACCGGCGGGGCACCAGTAAAGGATAATAGGTGAGGATGAAGTAGGTCAGTTAGCCCATCAGGACGAATTCAACAAGAATTGTTCACGATTAACAATCCCTTTCCTCCCCAATTCTCACCTGTTATCCCTTACTGGTACCCCGCCAGTCCATTATCATCAATTAAAAAAATCGTCATCTGTAAATATAAACAGTGCAGTATCAAAGTAATACACTTTAATGGTTATAATAACCCTCATGCGTTGGTAGACCAGAGGAATAATACCCTGATACCATCAGGAGACTTCCGTCTAAACCGCCATTAAAAAAAAAAGTTTATGATCACTTTTATACTTTATCCACGCATTTTATTCTAAGAATGACTGGGACAGAATGCTTTCAGCATTAAGTACACCTTCTACATATACATTTACAAATGAATAAACAAATAAATATGTTTTGCCTTTATACCCATAATTTTACGACCATATCTCACTCTTTAAACCAAAATACAGCAGTGCAAGCTTGGAAACAGAAACACGAGTGAGATAGGAGTACAGAAATAAACGACTTTTGTACAAAGTGTGGTTGGTTTAATGATGGTAGATCGATCATGCATTAAAGTTGCGGTAAATCGTGTCCAAAAATGGCTGGTCTAATTTTATCCGCTAAAAATAGACGTTTATATTTGTAGTAACATCTTTAGCTCAGTAGTATGGCATATTAAGCTGTAAAATGACTCAGATTCCTAATAGAATTTTCCCAATCATAGTTAGATTTTTGTCATCATCGTCATCATCATATCAGTTGTTTTTTTTAATGGGTGATAATGGAATGGTAACCCCGCCTGTGCTATCGGTATACGCTGGCGGGGCACCAGTGAGGGGTGATCGATGAGAATAAAAACAGGCCAGTTAGCCCATCATGATGAATTCATCAGGAATTAACCATGATAGTTTCCAGGGGGAACCGCGAGGAGGTCGACTTGGTTGGGTATATTGCTAGCAATGGGATTCTCAGTCTCCATTACTAACAATCCCTTTCCCCCCAATATGGTTAGAGTAAGTTGTATGATATATTTTATCCCGATCAGTAAACATATTCCAGTTTCGCGGACGAAGCCGCGGATAAAAGCTAATCACCACACAGTATAAAACAAAGTCGCTCTCGCTGTCTGACCGTCCCTATATATGCTTAAATCTTTAAAACTACGTAACGGATCTTGAAGCGTTTTTTTTTAATAGATAGAGTGATTCAAGAGGAAGGTTTATATGTATAATATAGTAGAGAAACACTTATAATTTTAGAGATTTCTAGTGTGATGAGATGTAGTGTGCACCCTTGCGAAGTCGGGGCGGGTCGCTAGTAAATTATAAATATAATTAATACTACTAGATGGCGTTTTTTTATGAATGATAATGAAATTGTTACCCGCCTACGCTAACGGTATACGCTGGCGGGGCACCAGTAAGGGATGATAGGTGAGGATGAAAAGACAGGCCAGTTAGCCCATCGTGATAAATACACTTAGAATTCAGCACGATGGTTTCCAGGGGGGACCACGGGGAGGTCGACCTGTAAGGGTATATTGTTAGCAATGGGACTGATAATCTGCATTACTAACAATCCCTTTCCCCCCTATCCGACTAGATGGCGTTATATATATGTGTAAAGAGATTACAATTTCGAAAAGCATCCGAAAATATTCAAAACTGCTATTCCATTTTAATAACGCATAACTCTAATGAAACATTTTGGGTGATATTATATAAGTCACCTTGACCCACGCGACCTGACCTAAAGGTCGGCCGGTATTGACTTTTTGAGCTATTGTGGAGCAATGCGTATTGGAATTACTGATGTTAAAGTAAACTTTATTAGCTATTCATCGTTTGAAGATCCCCGGTGGATATTAAATGTTTTTATAATAATAATCAGTCTCTATCAGAAGGAGATTTTGTACAAAGGTCGTAACTTATTAATCTTCTATACTTATAATAAATCTGTAGAGAGGTCAATTCTGTACATGAAATATATTTCCAAAATAACTATCAGGGCGTGATTAGTGATCGATACTGATGCCAAAAATGCAATCAGTAAAATTTTTGTCTGTCTGTCTGTATATTCGTTATAGAAACAAAAACTACTCGATGGATTTTAACGAAACTTGGTACAATTATACTTCATACTCCTGAGCAGGTTATAGTATACTTTTCATCACGCTACGATCAATAGGAGCAGAGCAGTAAAGGGAAATGTTAAAAATGTTCACCCGTGCGATGCCAGGACGGGCCGCTAGTTATATATATAAATTATTAATTATTGTTATAAATTTATTAAAAATTTGAAAAGGCCCCGCTCGACACAAACAAACCTATAAAAAGAGCTGATGACCTTGAAACACCTGAACAGGTCTTCATAAATTGTAGTTAAGAACCATCTCAATCACGTCAGCTTCCAAACAAAAAATATGCATCGTAATCGGTTCTGTTTTGTTTAGAAGCTACGATGCCACAGACAGACACACAGGCATGTCAAACTTATAAAATACCCTCTTTTTGCGTCGGGATTTACAAAGTATTGACTTTATGAACTTACTATATAGTGAATCAAAGTGTATGGGATTCTCTATGATTGAAAGTGGTGTTTGCTGTTCCGGCACACGAAAATTTGTCAATTAATTTTTTTTTCATACAGCTTAGAATGGCAAACAAGCTGACGGCCCACCTGATGGAAAGTGGTAACCGTCATCTATAGACATGAGCAGTACTATGGACATAATAGAGTATACTGTTTTGCCCATGATACCCCCCATGCGTTGCCATTCCTGAGGATTCAGGTGTTATTCCTCCGTACCCAGTAAATTCACATCATATCCCACCCTTCAAACCGAAACACAGCCACGCAAACACAACTGTTTCACGGTTGAAACACGAATGGGACAGAGGTACCCAAGCAATCGACTTTTGTACAAAGTCTCCCTCTGGTACTTAAGTGTACTCCTATTGTCAGGGATCGACTTAGTGGCCTTATTATGCTCTTGTATTTTTATAAAAGTAAGCTATAAGTTGTCGGTAGTAAGTCTGAGAAAAATCGCTAAAAGATAAACGAAATAAGTTTGCTGAACTTGTGACTAACTTTGTCCGCCTCTAAGGGGATTGGACCGGTTTAATCCGGTTTTATGTAATAGTTTCTGTCAGTCTTTATAAGAAAAGTAATTAGTGAACTTTTTTGGTTCAGTTATTTATAGTTGGATTTCAAATGAAAAGGTGCTAAAGCTGAAGGGTATTTTTTAATGGATGATAATTAAATGGTAACTTCCCCTTCGTTGACGGTATACGCTGGCAGGGCACCAGTGTGGGATGATAGGTGAGAATGAAAAGGCAGGTCAGTTAGCCCATCGTGGCGAATTCCACAAAAATCAGTCACGATGGTTTCCAGAAGAAACCGCGTGGTGGTCGACTTGATAGGGTATATTCCTACCAGTGGGGCTGTTACTAATAATGCCTTTCCCTCCATCAGGATGGTATTGATTATGATGGTTTCCATAAGGCATCGCGATGGGGGGGGGAGGTCCGAATTAAAAAAAATATTCGCGTAATTAATGGAAGTCCTCTTATCTCAGATTCTCGTTAATATATATATTTGTTTACAATTAAGTAATCAATCGCTTACACTGTATCTGATTGCAATTAGTTGATTACAAGTATTTATCGTGATCCTATCTATAGATAACATGAAATCTAGACACAGATAGTGGGGAGAAATGGGCATTCAACCAACGAGAAACCTGTAGGCCCACTTGTGCCGGTTTGCCTAACTGGGACGCCGCAATGTCTGCTGCTATAATAGATATAGGTTACCCATAGTCATTGTGAATTTGAACTAGTTTGGAGACAGTTCCACTTCGTCTTTCATTCCCTGTGCTCATAGCTGTATGAATAAACTACCTTTGCCTGGTTTATCTTAGTTAAATGAAACCTTAAGGAATGTGATGGATTTTCTTCTGTAAACAATTCTAAAATAAGGTCTAAATTTTTATGTGCACAGTTTTAATGATATGATTTTCGTCTAGCCTTATACATTTGGATTATAAATACTTATTTATATGTAAAAACAATTAATTTGAAAACTCTTATGTTCGGTAGGTAGTGGTAATAATGTAATCCGATCCTAGCGAGAGTAGAAGGTTGATATTATAAACAAAAACTAGCGGATTCATTAGTTACTACTAATGAGTAGTACTAGTACTAGTAATATTACTCTTTACCCTGCTAGCTCGACCTCTACGCGGTCCTCCCAGGAAATATTCGTGGTTAATTCCTTGTCAATTTGTCGCCATGACCTGACTGAGCTGACTTCAATGTTAGTAACGCGGACTACCAGTCTCATTGCTAGCAATATACCTTGTCAGGTTGACCTCCACGTGGTTCCCTCTGGAAATCATCGTGCTAGATACCAGATGTATTCATCATGGGCTGGATGGATGGGCTAACTGACCTACCTTTTCATCTTCACCTATTATCCCTCACTGGTGTTCCGTCAGCGTATATTGTTAGCGCAGGTGGAGCTACCTTTCCATTATCATCCATTAAAAAAAAAGACCTGTCTTTAATCGTTATCCATCATCACTCACTGGTGTTTTTTTTATACAACTTAGAATGGCAAACAAGCTGACGGCCCACGTGATGAAAAGTGGTAACCGTCGCCTATAGACATCAGCAGTACCATAGACATAACAGAGTATACTGATTCGCCCATGATACCCCCCATGCGTTGCCATTCCTGAGGACTCAGGTGTTATTCCTCTGTACCCAGTAAATTCACACCATATCCCAATCTTCAAACCGAAACACAGCCATGCAAACACAACTGCTTCACGGTTGAAACACGCAATCGACTTTTGTACAAAGTCTCCCTCTGGTGTTCTAACGAGATGTGCTTCAATAAAGCGGAGTATTATTTACATTATTTTCATCCACTAAGCTACATTAACCCGGTTTACCATCAGACGGGTCGTATGCTTGTTTGCCATAATAGCAGTATAAAATAAAATGTTCATTTAAATATTTATAAAAACCATGCCAATTCCATTAGCAGTTAAATAAATAAAGGGCTTACAACATCGACGAGGGTGAAGGGTGAATGAGAGAGGAGCTTTAATTAAAACAATAGAGAGTAAAAGAGGCAAATTGCTATGTTACCTTATACAAAATGTCAGTTTTATAAAGTGCATACTAGAAACAAAAATAAGCGCGAAGGAAACCACTTAAAAAACATTGAGGAATGTTATAAGACTATGTTTTAAAAACCTATTTTATTAAACATGCCTATATATAACGGGAAATTTAATGCACTTATTAACAAACTAGCTGTTGCCTGCGACTTCGTCCGCGTTTCCGTCGTTTTTCGTAAAATCAGTAGCCTATGTTCTTCCTCACGGTTCAGTGGTTTTGATGTAACAGACACATTTCTCTTCACTGCTCTGCTCCTATTGACCGTAGCGTGATGAAAAGTATACTATAACCTGTCCAATTATATGAATAACAATTGTACCAAGTTTCGGTCAAATCCGTCGAGTAGTTTTTGTTTCTATAACGAACATACAGACAGACAAACAAAAATTTTACTGATTGCATTTTTGGCATCAGTATCGATCACTAATCACCCCCTGATAGTTGTTTTGGAAATATATTTCATGTACAGAATTGACCTCTCTACAGATTTATTATAAGTATAGATGACGTGTCGTTCTCACTCTTTTTGTCTTTGCTCAGAATGACTTTACTTAACTAGGTTGTGTGCTAAGCTGTATAAGTTATTATTAGCCCATACAAAGAGACAGAAACAAAAATAAAAATAAAAAAACCTAGATGCGTCTTATTTAATTTCAAACATTCCCCTGACTCGGTCTTTAGCGCTATTTTTCTATGTACAGACATTTGACCTCTACAGTTTCGTTATATGCATAGATCAAACGAAAATAAGTTTAAAAAATAATATTTTAAGCATTTTTAATTTTTGTAATTACATATTAAAATTTGTTTAACATATCTTATAATTTCACACTGTCTTTTTTTACTACTCCATACCGGTTTTGCCGTTACTTTTGCCACAGTGTAAACTATGTCAGTAGTCTAAGTACGCGCTGAGAGCATATAAAAATGTGCCCGTACAAATGATAACATAAAACAAGTTTTCCAGAAGTGTCAAAACACAAATTAGTATATATTTTTATCTCAAGCTGATCTACCTATTCTTACTTCTTATTTACGTTATGTGTTTCTATAATATAGCAAACAAACATACAGCCCGTCTGATGATTAACGGTCACTGCCTATAGACGCCTGCAACACTAGGTGCATCGTATGCGTTGTCGACCCTGAAGAAACCTTAATACATTCTTTTTAAAGAAACCCACCCTGTAGTCTCTAGGGAAAACCTATAAAGAAAAAATATGTTCACAACAGGAAGGAAATGTTTGATATGCTACGCGGGATATTTTGATTCCAAGTATTTCAGCCGAGAATAAAATATTTCTAATTTAAACTCATTATCGTTAGGTACTAGTTTTGTTATAATAAGCAATCCTTTAATATCCCACTGCTGGGCGCAAATCTCTTTCTACGAGTGGATCATATTTTTTGCCTACTATTATTATCACTATATCTGAATTGATCTACTGTTTCATTTACACTGTGAATTTATATTGCAAAGTATTAATCGCGCAATACAGTTAATTGAATACCAATACCGAATCGGTTAGTTTTTGCACATTCGCGCAGTATTCGGGTAGAACGGGTTTAAAGTTTTTTTTTTTTTTTTTTTTTATTACAGTATATAGGTAACAGTAAATTTTGGTATTTTAACAATGGATTACATGCAAGTGTTCAATACAATAAGACGACATTTGTAGACCGATTGGTAAATAGGTGGCCGATAGTATGTGTGCCTATTTTATTCTCATAATTATAAAACTGTTTTATTTTAGTTAGAAGAAATATTATCAGTAGCACATAATAATATTTACTTCATTTATTAATTTAATTGCCTTTGCGTATTTTTTTAATGAAACATAGAATAGTAAATAAGCTTATGTCCGACTTAGACGTATCAGAGAGAGACTTCATACAAATCATCTGCTGAGATACCCTCTGTCCCGTTCGGGTTTCTGCCGTGAAGCAGAAATGGTGGGATATAGCGGTGATATTATAGAGTACAGAGCCATAACATCTTAGTTCTCAGGAATGGCAACTTATGAAGGGTGTCATGGGCTACATAGTACACTCTATTATGCTCATGATACTGGTGCTGCCCATGTCCATAGACGACGCACACTTTGTTTTTTGACCCAAAAAACAACCATCCTCTTTTTATATTTTTATTTTGTAGAATAGATCATTACAAAGGTAAAAGTAGAACTCCCGACGATCAAATCTTATCTGGTTCAGAGATATGATTTTTTTTTAATTGTAATTCTATGGATATCAGAAATTCCATAAAAATAGGGGAGCCGCATGCTCGTTTGCCCTCTGTTATATTATATACTTTTTCATATGAAAAAAATTTATAGTTTTAACATAATTTCAAAACCGACTTTTTAAATTTATCTATCACTAAATGTTTATTAAAATATAACGGGTCAAAACGAACACGGACGTACGGCAAGGTCCTTCATATCAATACATAAATAAAGTAATAATAAGGTCACTTTTTTGATACAGTATCATATGTTTATTTTAAAATAAGTATCACATGTATTCAGGAACGCCTCTTCGCTTATTTAATTGTTGGTTTATATTGCATCAGTTTTTTATGCGACCCGGAATTGCATTCTGTCAATTGATATTGTGTTAAGTGGACAGAAAATTATAGAAAAAATATATCGTATACGTATTAAAGTAGGTATAGCTTTAATTACCTCAGAAGTTTGCGAACTGATTGTTTGTCACTCTTTCACACCAAAACTGTTGAACAGATTAGAATCAAATTTGGTATACGAATAGGTTATCCTAAAGACAATTGTAGGATAGTCAGATGCTAGAAACCAAGGGAGGGATTGCTAGTAATGCGGACTACTAGTCCCATTGCCAACAATTCTTGTCAGGGGGAAAGGGATTGTTAGTAATGGAGACTGAGAATCCCATTGCTAGCAATATACCCAACCAGGTCGACCTACTCGCGGTTCTCCCTGGAAACTATCATGGTTAATTCCTGATGAATTCATCATGATGGGCTATCTGACCTGTTTTGATTCTCATCTATCACCCTTCACTATTGCTCCGCAAGCGTATACCATTAGCGTAGGCGGGGTTACTATACCATTTTCACCCATAAAAAAAAAGTATGGGTTAGTTTCTGGCGCTTGCACTGACTCCTGTAATCCATTATATATGTGTATATTGTCCTCAATATATTTTTAAATAAAGGTTCTATTAAAATATAATTAAATCTGTGAAAGCGAACGTGAAATTTCTATTTTTCCGCATCGTATATATTCACTTTCCTCGTTTTAAATGTACTCAACTATTTGGTCTTTATTACTTGAATTATATAAATATGAATAATATGTCTAAAGATAGACATCTCAAATAATATTCATAATTATCAAATTATTAACACTTCCGTAATTTTCTTAAATAATTGAAGTAAGTCTGTCTTTATGAATGATTGTTATTAGGTAATTTATTTAGAGAAATAAATGCACAAGATAAATTTCTAAAAGGCTAAAGAAATTCTTTCATTCTTTTTTTATAAATGTGAAAGTATATGTGTTCGTTTGTTAACTCTTAACGCCTTATTGATTACTATGAAATGTGGTGTACACGTTCTGTGGGACGGATAAGGTTATGGGTTACTTTATATCCTGATTAATCTAAATATTATATTCCGTTAAATGCTACTGTTAAAATAAACACGTATTACTTTTATTGATCCGTAAAGAATAACTACTTTAATCGTAAATGCAGCGGTAAATAATGTTTTTATTGGTACCTTAAATTTTTTGTACGTCTGAAAATGGTACGGTAACCCCGCCTGCGCTAACGGGATACGCTGGCGGAGCACCAGTGAAGGGTGATCGATAAGAATGAAAACAGGCCAGTTAGCCCATCATGATGAATTCATCAGGAATTAACCATGATAGTTTCCAGGGAGAACCGCGAGGAGGTCGACCTGGTTGAGTATATTGCTAGCAATGGGATTCTCAGTCTCCATTACTAACAATTCCTTTCCCCCCTGGTACCCTACATTGTAACACATTGCTTGTATTAAATATATATATGTTTTGTTGTGTAACAAGTAATTTTTTACTCCGAACTTGTAAAATAATGGCATATTAAAGTGTCACCTAATTATATGGGACCGACATATACCCTACACTCGTAAGCCATATAATTTGCAAAAAGAAAATTATGAAAATCTGTTCAGAATTGGCAATGTAATCGCGTAATGATGGCGGAATCTCCCTAATTAACCTTATCAGGTCGACCTCCACGCAGTTTCTCCTGGAAACCATCTTGATTAATTCTTGTGAAATTTGTCACGATGGCCTAATTCGCTTGCTTACATGCTCACCTATCATCCCTCATTGGTGCCCCGCCAGCGTATACTGACAGTGCAAGCACCTATAAAAAATAATAATGGTTAAAAATAATTAGACTAATTAATGGGGGAAAAATTAAATTAAAGTATGAGTTTTTTAACTGTCGAAATTTTCAAAAAGACTAAAAGAATTCTTCAAAAAAGAGATAAAGAGGTTTCTTTTGAGGTCGGCAACGTGTGCATAATGCCCCTGGTATTGCAGGCGTTCATAAGCTACGGGGACCGCTTACCATCAGTTGGGCCGTATGCCTGTTTGTTACCTTAGTACTTTGAAAAATAACTGTGAAAAAGATTGATAAATTGATAAACTCCGTTCTTTTGAATGTCGCTTAAAATTTTTGAAATTAGGGACACTCGAATTGTGAATCTTTTTGAACACTACAAGATACGAGTAGAAACAACAAAAGCCACTGAGTTACATTACGTACCTTCATACATTGACACTACAAACGCCCCTCGAGAGAGACGCATATTCAAAAACCGTGTTTTGTCGGCACCGTATAAATAATTCTGACGTCCATAATGGACGGTATTTCGGGCATTATCATATAGGAACGGCCGGGTTCGTACGTGACTTGGGTACGGAGGGCACGTGTGTTCAACTGAATAACAGGGCGCCATCATACGTAATATTGGCCATCCGCCCCGTCTGCGGGGGGGGGGGATTGTTGATAATGAAGACTTCCAGCTCTAATGCTGGTTTTTTTTTATTGGATGATGATGGGATCGTAACCCCGCCCGCGCCAGTGACCAGTGAGGGATAAGTCAGAATGAAAAGGCCAGGTCAGTTAGCTCATCGCGATGAATACACCTAGAATTCAGCACGATGGTTTTCAGGAGGACCACGTGGAGGTTGACCTGACAGGGTATATTGCTAGCAATGGGACTGGAAGTCCGCATTACTGACAATTCTTCCCTCCAAGAGACATCTATTAGTCTTATTGACCTTGTGGTCTCCCCTGGAAAATATTATGCTAAAGCTGAACTGCTCGCTGCAAATTAAAAGCAACACATACGTACGTAAAATAAAATATCTGAAAATTCGAAATAATGAAACTGTTTATAATAGAAAAAATCATTTTTCCGACACTATTTAAATTCTCATGTTCTCCATATAGTGGCAACATAATCTAGTTTTAATAAGTGTTTATAGTCCCGCCAAGCCCGTGGGATGTCGGCCGTGCCGTTACCCGCAACAATGGAAGCCACTGTTTCATTGCAAATTACTCCAATTTTGTGACAAGTTAGCGGTTGTTTGCAGAATAAGTCGTAAACAATGTGATTTAAAAGTCATTTTCATTTGTTTGTAATGTGCCAGGTGTTTTGTATATCCAATATCTATATATTGGATATACAAAACGCCGCTCTGACATCTATATATTGGATTTTTTTTTTGGTGGATGAAAATGGAATGGTAACCCCGCCTGCGCTAACGGGATACGCTGGCGGAGCACCAGTGAAGGGTGATCGATGAGAATGAAAACAGGCCAGTTAACCCATCATGATGAATTTATCAGGAATTAACCATGATAGTTTCCAGTTAGGGGGAACCACGAGGAGGTCGACCTGGTTGCGTATATTGCTAGCAATGAGGCCATCCTCTGGACAAAATGGCTGGTGGAAAAAAGGTCATCACCCATTTCGTTAAGTCTAGGACATCAACGAGTATACTATTTTTGATTGGCTGCTACATTGCAATATTATATATTGGATAACCGGTATTTTATATATTCGTTATTGGGCCAATATATACATATTGTAGCTACAATATATACATATTGCTATTAATTACCCAGCCTTAATGTAAGGATTTTTTTTACTGACCGAAAATGGAATGGTATTGATTGCTTCCATTGAGGGATGATAGGTTTTTTTATGATACACATCACCTCACACCATTCTTAGCGAACACAGGGACAATATGATCCATAAATACGATTAGTCGAAAAGAGAATGATTTACTCTCAATGATTGACCGTAATGTTTACGTAAGAGTTGGCAAACTTATTTGTACGCATCGTCATCATATAAGCTTTTAACTTTCCACTGCTGAACATAATCCTCCCCCTTGGAGGGTATCGCCAGTAGTTGCCGCGCTTGGCAGGGTGTGTTGCAATAGGTAAGTTAGACTCCATTACTAACAATCCATTTCCTCCCGCTACTGCCCATTATGGGCATGCAGTCATTCCATTTTAGATGTTTCAAACATGTTCATACATTACTTATTGCTAGATTGGCAAATGAACGGAAGAAAGTATAATAGCACTCTTTAATAACTAGTCTATGTCCTATGTCACATGTGTGTGAATAGGGTTGACAGTATTTTTAATAATCTTGTAAATATGCGGTTTTTTTTAATGGATGACAGTGGAATGTTAACCCCGCCTGTTCTATAGGTATACGTTGGCGGGACACCAGTGAAGGATGATAGATGCGGATGAAAGTAGAGGGCCTACTATGAAATATTTTCCGAAATTTCGGGCACGAACGAAACAAAAATTTGTTGTTCAAATTACATAATACATGCCATTTAAAATTATTAAAAATGTTACAATATCATTCCTATGGACTATTAGGAAGGATTTATGATGAACGAAATGTTAAGCTCCATTTACTGGGTCGATTTTGGTACGAACAAAAACACGAAATTGAGCCCGAAAATTCGGATTTTCGTTTCATGGTAGACCACCAGGTCAGTTAGCCCATCGTGAAGAATTCGACAGGAATTCACCACGATGACTTCCAGGGGGGACCGCGTGGAGGTCGGTGGTTAGCCCCATTATTGACAATCCCTCTCCCCATATAAATATGCGGTTGTGCGCATTGGTATGTTTTATTTTGAAGCGTGGGATATGGCAGTAAAATTACACAGTACTCTGGGCCTAGGATATCTAGGTACCGTAGGATTATATTTTAGTCCTTAAGGAAGGTGACGCCTTAAATCTACTGTGGAGAGTATAGTTTATTCTATGATGCTCACGGTATTGTTCATGTCGTATATGACAGGTGACGGTGATATCAGTTTCTGTCAGGTTGGTCGTCAGCTTGTTTGTCATTCGAAGTTTCATAAAAATGTATTTAGTTTTAGCATTTTTAGCTATATGTATGAGAAAAAAAAAATAATTTTATGACAATGTATGAGGGTGCTGTAGACATAGCATTATACTTTCTGATAATTGTACTTTTTATGTCTATAGGCGACGGTTATCACTTTCTAAGAGGCCTTAAAGCTTATTTGCTACGTCAATTATTATATTTCTATTTCCCGGCCTGAATTGGCAACCCTATTGTGTGTGTGTCGTTCACATAGCCGTGTCTAATGACCGCACTAGAATAACGGATGCGACTATTCCTGCGCACGTTTGCTACTGATGTTGGCTTTTTTTGCATTATTAATGAGTGTGAAATATGAATCTGTTGCAAATGATATTGTGATAGATTCATATGTGGCGTAGTAGTAGGGCTGCCAACTTTTTTTTTTTTACATGAAATAAAGTATATTTAGGTTTGAGAAGTATATTATATAAGTATATTAAGTTGTTCAAGCGATATATGGTAACGAACAAACTCACTTTCCTATTTATAATATCAGTAAGGTTAACCTGACCTGTCAAAGGTAATTTTGTCTCATACCGCCACCTAGCGGCTCTATTTTTTCTTATCAGGATCCAAATGTAAGGAAACGATACACATTTATAAAATTTTATTAATTAGTTTACCAGAGGGAGACTTTGTACAAAAGTCGATTGCTTGGGCACCTCTGTCCCATTCGTGTTTCTATGGTGAAGCAGTTGTGTTTGCATGGCTGTGTTTCGGTTTGAAGGATGGGATATGGCGTGAATTTACAGGGTACAGAGGAATAACACCTGAGTCCTCAGGAATGGCAACACATGGGGGGTATCATGGGCGAAACAGTATATTCTGTTATGTCCATGGTACAGTTACCACTTTCCATCAGGTGGGCCGTTAGCTTGTTTGTCATTCTAAGTTGTATAAAAAACATAGTTAGCGTTTTCAAAAATTTGCATGGGCAAACATCCTTTCATGGTATTTTTATATATTAAAATAATGATATAATTTAGATGGGTATTAAACCTTCGTCAGTTTATATTGAAATGGGCAAGCGGTATTCATTAATATAAATACCAAATTATCCAATTAGATCTCGGCTAATATTGTTAGAGCCTGTTAAATTATTACTTCACTTGTAAATACGCGCTAATTGGAAGTTCTTACGGATTCATAACTGACCTACCAAGTCAATACAGATTCATCAGGGGGGAAAGGGATTGTTAGTAATGGAGACTGAGAATCCCATTGCTAGCAATATACCCAGCTAGGTCGACCTGCTCGCGGTTCCCCCTGGAAACTATCATGGTTAATTCCTGATGAATTCATCATGATGGGATAGATCCCTAAAAACTCGTCCTATAAAAAGAGAACCATACTGTATTTAAATAGGATGTTTATAACATAGGAAGTAGCGTAGTCTTGTTTCCTGTATTAAAAAAAGGTATTTAATTCCGGTCTTACCTATGACCTATGATCTTGCAGTGAGAGGTCGCAAGCTCAATAGCCGGGTTGTTGTACTGCAAATGGGTCAAGTAGGGGGTGACGCGTTTGCACGTCGGAGTGGGGGGGGGGGGGGGGGTGCCTGGTTAGTTTCTGTTCAAAATGGTATAACGACGTCCAAAAGAAGAAGATTCTCAATTCGTCTTTATTTCCTTTTTGTGGTATACCTGTATTACGTTATTACATCGTCTGAACTGATTATGTCAATTCTTTTGGAAATGGGTGGGTTTTTCATGCGTCATTTTGAGACGGTTGAATTAGAATTTATTGTTTTTCATTACCGAGCAATAAATTCCTTGTTGTGGAGCAAAATTCGTATATGTAACTGTGCAATGTTTACCATGTAGGTAATGTGTCGCCTACGCCTTTTATTGTACCGATATTGTTTTGTAGATACACATTTGGGTTTTATATCCAGTATTTGTCATGTTTGGTAGGCGGATTGACAACTGCAGTTAGACTTTGGTTACGTTTTAAGAGGGATGCTTCTGCCCATCCCTCGACCATTAAGTTCTTTTAGTCGCCTTTTACAATACCCGCGGGAAAGGCCCCTTCCTTTCCTTATTTTTTTTTAATGGGTGATAATGGAATGGTAACCCCAGCCGCGCTATCGGTATACATCGGCGGGGCACCAGTGAAGGATGATTAGGTGAGGATGAAGCTGGTCAGTTAGCCCATCGTGATGAATTCAACAAGAATTGTTTACGATGGTTTTCAGGGGGAACCACATGGAGGTCGACTTAATAAGGCATATCGCTAGCAATGGGGCTGTCAAACTCCATTGCTAACAATCCCTTTCCCCCTCCTATCCCTATTTGGCCTATTCTATGCCGGGACCACAAAGCGATTGCGAAGAATTATTATTTATCAATTACTGGTATATGAACAGAATATTGGGAAGCTTTTTCTGTATAAGGACCCAGAGTGATTTCTTAATGTCTTAAAAAGTATTGCTATATTTAGCAAAATAGGTAATATATGACTTATTTTGGTGGAAACTGGGAGTTATTCTATGTGCATATATATTTATATATATAATTAGACTTTCCACACAAAATATCCATTTTCCAAAACTTTAGATAAACGAACTTGCAACAGCCATTATTAACAAAGACAGCAACAGAAGAAGCAGCTCCAGTATAACTTGTGTCTTTTAACTAGGGTTACCACTTATAAAATAAATAATAAAGTAACAAGAAGTCAAAAAACTCTTTTTGATCTTAAACCCCAGATTTTATATTGTACGTTTTTTCTCTATCGATACAATATTATTAAAGTAGCAAAACTTCATCCAATTTCACCCGAGTGTCTATCAAACGAGGACAAATCTAGGGTAACTCTGGAGATTGGCAACCCTATTTTCCAACCCTCTTGAACAGAGAAGCTATAAATTGTTCAAATTGTAATTTCGGGTCTACAAGCCCAATAGCCTTTGCATTACGTTCGTCCTTTGTTGTTCTTGATATTTACTTATTTATTATTTATTACACCAGTTACAGAATTATAAAATACATATATACAAATTATACTTAAAGTGTAAAAGATGGTTTTATCACTAAGCCAAAATTGTTTTTGCTTAGAATGTAATTTACTACCATACTTCAAAGTCACATCAGATTTATTATATATGTATTAGAATTTTAGAATCACTAATTTGAAATTGACATTAGATAAAGATTTTTATTTCTCAAAAATGACTTCGATCGTAACAGAAGTACAAGTAATATGGGCCCAGTACAGCAGTAAATTCTGTTACACAATAAAATCTATTTAAAATTGGTATTTTTTGGCAGAAGTTGCTCAAATAATACCTGGAACATTAAGTCACAATTTTCTAGTACTGGGTTCAACTTGATTTTTTATGCGACTGAACGACGAATAAGCTGACGGCCCACCTGATGGAAAGTAGTAACTGTCTATAGACATGAACAGCACCATTGTTATTGTTAAATACAGTTTCTTACTAATCCATAGATAGTACACCTCACGTATTTCCATCCGTGAGTACTGTAGTGTTATGCCACCGTACCCTGTAACTTCATTTGTGTATTCCAATCTTCAAATCGATTCAACAACCATGCATTTACGACTTGTTGGCAGAAATACAAGTAGTACAAAGATACTTAAGAGTTTTTTGTACAATCTTTCTTTAGAAAGTCCAATAATGGATAAAAATTAAAACTTTATGATCCAAAAAAAAAAATATTAAAATATTTGGTAGTATATCTACCATATTTATATTAAATGCTGTATTGTAACGAATTGTGTCGATGTACCAATAAATAAATAAATAAATATTTTGATACAAATATATTTCGAAACTAAACTTGTTACGGCGAGGATGAGTTCATTTAACACGAGCCAGTTTCGCTGTGAGCGAGCAATCGTAAAATGCATCAGAGCGGATCATATAACGAAATATATTTTCTTTATAAATATTAAAGTCTACAAAATTGTGTGCTGGTTCGTGCTGAACAACAGCGCTGTAAGCGTCTCATGCGCTGCAACAATATGCTGAGCACGGACCTATTTCGCAGAACATTCCGACACACACGTACACGAGTACATACTTGTACTTATTAATTATTATTTTGTTGTTTGCTTATAATTATATATGTGAGCCGCAGGATTCTATTAATATTTTTTTTTCTTTTTTTACCTATTTTCCTAACGACATTAGGGTAGGGGACATCTACCTATTTTCCTGCCTCTTACAAAACATAAAACATGTAGCGCGAAAATCTAAAAATTGACATTAAAAAGAAACTCAAATTCACGTACAGTGCAGTTTCAAAGGAATTTTATTCCGCGAACGCTCAGGCTGTGGAATGAGCTCACTGCCAATGTTTTCCCTAGAGACTACAGTATAGGGTTTTTTACAAAGGGTATATTAAGGTTTCTTCAGCGTGGGCAACGCGCACGTGACAGCCCTAGTATTGGTCGTCCATAGGCTACAGTAACCGTTTACCATTAAACGGGCTGTATGCTTGTGGTATAAAAAAATAATCTGCAATTTTTTCTAGTCGTGTTACGCGATACGTTACCAATTTTGAACATGCAGGAAATTTCCTTTGCTTTTTAATTTAAACAATTCAATTATGCCGTTATGGTATTGTGTGTTTTATTTATATAGTCACGTTATTTGTTTCAGGTACAAATTTCTGTTTTATCAAAGATTATTTGGTGATTTATCATCAATGTAAGTGTACCAAAATAATTTATTTTATAATCATTCTTTTTTTAATAATTAATTTGTTTTATATAAAAACAAATTACATTTATATAAAAAAGAGTAGAAAGAAAGCGTTTGCCTCCAACTTTGTAATTTTGTAGAAATATGAGCAATAATTTCATTTCAACCAACTTCAAAAAAGGAGAGGTTCTGAATTCTGTGGGTTCATAAATCGCTTAGGAAAATTATTATTTTTTATCTGACAGGATATATTTTTAGATTTTAATCATAGAAATTTAATAAAAACCAGTTCGGAAATTTAGTTTTTAAATGAAAATAACTGTTATCTTTTTTTTTTTTAATAAAATGTTTTGATTTTAGCCTGTTTGAAGTCGGATTTTTTTTTTGTGAAACATAAATGATTCCATCGAAATGTGACCTACGAGTGTAAATATTATTTGAAACTTTATTTTTGTTGTTCTGAACCGATAGTGTAGTGTTTTTTCTTGCAATCGAGTTTATTCATCTCCCTTATTCATCATTCTTAGAAGCAACGTGTAGCGAAATGGCTTGATTGAATTTTATTTTGGGAGTTAGATTCATATTAATTTTTTTATGCAACTTAGGATGGCAACAAGCTGACGGCCCACCTGATGGAAAGTGTTAATTGTGAATTTGATTGTGAGTACTGTGGGTTATATTGTTATTTTTAAAGTGACATCTCGTACCGAAGATTGGCGATCATCATAGCGGTCTTTACTTTGTCTGCCGCTATTCTGAAGCTCAGCGATTTTAATCGCGTAAAAATAAATACACGACTAAAGGACAAGAGGGCAAACAGATCAAAATCGTTGCAGTTGGTGAAAATACCACGTCACGTTAAGTTTAATTCCAGCGTGAATTAAAATTACCGTGACGTGGTGTGGTATGACAATTAAATTAATAAATTCTATTTGTCGAGGTTTTTCCAAGAGACTAATCCCTTTTTTCAGCATAAGGTTCTTGAAAAAAGGGACACAAAGTAGTTTTTTTCAGGGTCGGCAACTCACGCGTAATACCCCTGGTATTGCAGGCGTTCATATGCTACGGTAACCGCTTATCATCAGATGCGTCGTATGCTTGTTTGCCACCTCAGTGGTATAAAAAAAAATATATATGTGAATTGAGAACCTCTTAATTTTTAAGTCGCTTAAAAACGTACGCTTTTCTGCAGACTGCAGACTGTCACAGTCATACATTATTTGACAGTAGCGAATTTTTTGTGATTTGTCACGTCTTAATTGACACAGCAATATCATGAATGGAAACTGAACGTCACTTTCTTATTGCGCTGTCAAAACGGTTATTTAATATCACAAAAACTAGTCACAATGGTACGGTGCGAGGCAGTGACACCGTTATTCCCACGCTGCTTACAAATAATAAGGTAAATGGCAGAATAGAAAGAAACCGGTTTTGTATCGTTACACTGAATTAAGATCGGAAAGATTATTAAAATTAGGTGACGCATTGATGACGCAGTACTGCAGGATAGGTTATTTCTGGTTTTGTAATCAATGAAAATGCAACTTCTCCGTGCTGGTAAACCGGCTGACGGCCCACGCACAATCACTCTTTGGAATCAACTTCCAGCAGCAGTATTTCCGAACCGATACGACAACATAACCTTCAAGAAAAGAGTATATTCCTTTTTAAAAGGCCGGCAGCACACCTGCAATGCCGTAGGTGTTGTGGGTGACCATGGGCGGCGGTAGTCACTTACCATCAGGTGAGCCGCATGCCCGTTTGCCCCCTGTGTTGTAAAAAAAAAAAGGAATTTTACTAATTAATAGTATTGTAACTAGTCTATATTTTCGTGTACATGGCGGTCGGAGATTGATGGCTAATATAGAAGGTTGTGGAACTTCTGATAATAATAGTTGTGGTCAATCTTCTTATGTTGGCAGTCACACACATACTAATAGTAGCAGAATTAAACACAATAATTCTAATCAAATAACCAGTGATATGGAATTTCGCAATAGTGTGTTATATTACTAGTTTAGTAAAACATTAGCATAAAATCAATTGTACGTACTCGTAAATCTTCAAATTACCGTTTTTAGTTTTCGATTGTAAGTGATATATAACTGTATATAATTCGCTTTCCCTTTAAACATGAAATTCAATTTATCCTCTAAAAGGTTTTCGTGTAATGTGTACTCACGTACAGACTCGTAGACTTTCTCCCTTAATACATTTCCACGCAGAACCCTCACGACTTAGATATGAAACCGACTGTAATTACGAGTATATTAGTAACTAAATAACTATTGGTGAATTAGTGCATTTTAATTATATATATATTATATATATATACAGCACTACTACTGCCCACTCACTACTTCCTATGCCACTGTGTTAGGTTGATTGAAAGAAATCTGGAGGAAAAGAAATTTTAGAGATAAGTTCGCCTTTGCTAACATTGTTATTAACATATTGTTGTTACTGTATGTTTTAGTAAATATATATATATATATATATATATATATATATATATATATATATATATATATATATATATATATATATATATATATATATATATATATATATTACACATATTTTAAATACACTCATCGTCTTCCTACCCTTATCCCAATTTATTTGGGGTTGACGTAATATGTATTTTTTTATCCATATTACAAAAATATTTGGCGTATAGTTTTACGACTTTAGTATATTTTAAATACACTATCGGGACTAAGAGCTATGAATAATTTTTGTAGGTAAATAGTAGCAAAATTAGTAGCTTATGGTGGAGGGATAGACAGCGTCTCTCTTAAAACATCGCCAAGCCTAACTGCGGTTTTTAACACGCCTGTCATGCATGGCAACTACTGGCTAAACCCTCCTTGTTGAAGGAGGAAGATTGAAGGAGAGAAGTTGAAGATCTTTCTTAAAAAACATAATGAATAACACATTTTAAAACTTTTCGCACACCATCGTGAATCACACAAATTAATAATGTCCTTCTTTGGGACCTCTTTAATGGGAGTTGAGTTAAATATTTGGATTTAAATTCTGGAGCCTATACAAATAGTGGTATTTTTTTTTATTAAAATGGTATAGTAACTTTGCTTCCTCTTGCTTTGTAAAGTTGGTTAAGAAGATCCTTGTCCTTTTAAAAGTTGTATAATAACAATCCTTACTAATATCATAAAAGTGAGGCAGTGTGTTTATTTGTTACCATTTGATGCCTTAATCACTGAACCAATCGTTATAAAATTTGGTATATATGTATTATTTCGAATGGAAAGAACATAAGCTACTATTTACCCAGGTCAGTAAACAGAACCCGGCCACGCGGACGAGATCGAGGGTAAAGTATAGTTTCTTATCAGTTATATTGACCTTACAGTACTGTAGTAACTCATTCCCCTTATGTACCGCCGCTTTCGCTCGGTCGCACGAATAGCCAATCAAGGAAAGTAGGTTCGAATCCCATCGCCCGTGATATATTATGGGCTGATAATGTGGTTCGCTTATGGGGTTTTCGCTTTCGTTCCATTGCGGTTACTGTGATGTGATGGGAACGTTAACCTATTAGAATGTTTGTATCAAATAAAACTGTATGTATGATTTGATGTATGGATTATGTGCCTTCAATAATTACAGCTACATATAGGATTAGCTTAGATAAGTAGGTATGTCAGTTTAGTACGCAAAACTATGTCTATTTATGTCTATAACGTTTGTTGGCCAAAATTGTCTGCCATAACATCAATTTATTATTGTTAAAGTTTCCTATAATAAATACGTTATATTTTAACTGTAAGATACATTAGATTGACTTACGTGTATTCTAGTCGAGAATGCTCGACTAACCTAGTTTTGGCGCGATCCGAGACCCCTAATCGTGATCAGCCGTGAATTAAATTTACAATTAAAATGTCATATAAACGTAACTGTTGTCCGGTGTTTTGTATTGTATTGTAAAATCTTTATTGTACATAACTTAGATTAAACACTGGTAAATTATTTAATTTGTTTGTGTTTGTTATCATAGAACATACAAACTATAAAACTAAATATAATATGATTAGTTTTTACAGGAAAGTATAGGAGGGTGACTCCAAAAATAATTATCAAATTGTAAACTGGGAGCATAATACTTTTTGAAGTCATAAAACAACGTTTGATTAGATCAACTTCTTCAAAGTTCAAGAAAAGAGGATATTCCTTTTTCAAAGGCACCCGCAATGCCTTTGGTGTTGTGGGTGATCATGGGCGACGGTAGTCACTTACCATCAGGTGAGTTGCATTTGTTAAAAAAGTGCCCCATGTGTTAAAAAAAGATGGTATTATTTGATGATAGTGACCTGATCTTCCCTCCACTCAGTCACACATTTTTTTCTAACCCCAATACTACACTTTTCGCTACGATTTTTCGAATATTTTCTTCAAAAAACGTTATTATGACAGTTAAAAATACAACAAAAAAATTGTCAAATACCAGACGTACTGAAGAGACGCGTTTACAATAATATACGGCAATTAATATTTATTTATATATGTAGATAGAATAAATACATATGGAAGGTTTATGTTTTCATTGACAGACCTCAATGCAAACAATTTATACTATAACGGTACAAAATAATAGTTTGTGACGGATATTGGATATCGGTAACTGTGGCAATTGGCCTACGCTACGCCGCAAATCGCGCGGTTGGCGGTATCGGTAAATAATACCCTTTGGGCATACTTTTCTTTATATAAATATAACTTTTGTGTAATAATACTATATCTATTAGTTATAATCCATTGCTATGGCTTGAATTTAAACAAAAATACGTGTTGACGCCGTCAATTTATAATTAATTTACCCTACTCTTAAATGAATGAATGAATCCTTTAGTGTGCGTACTGTGGTAATTACAGATTGATAGGTAGGTAATATGATGTACAACACAGTCAACCCGGGGGGAAAGGGATTGTTAGCAATGGAGTTTGACGGCCCCATTGCTAGCAATATGCCTTATTAGGTCGACCTCCACTTGGTTCCCCCTGGAAACCATCGTGAACAATTCTTCTTGAATTCGTCACGATGGGCTAACTGACCTACTTCATCCTCACCTATCATCCTTCACTGGTGCCCCGCCGGTGTATACCGATAGCGCGGGTGGGGTTACCATTTCATTATTATCCATTAAAAAAACACAGTCAACCCGCTACAGGCGTACAATATTCAAATTATAAAAAAAAAAAAAAACTTACGACCCGCTCTCATTATTTTTTCGCTGCAGTGACCAAAACTGCCTATGACGTAACATCGTCAGACGGTTGTATCGTATTCCCGTTGATATCCGCCTACGTTAGGTGGAAACCGCCCATTTTGACCGCGTGTGAAACGCTGCTTCATCGTAGATGTTCGCCTTTCGTTTTCCTATCATCTATCCACGCTGGATAGAGCGTGATACATCGCTGATCTCAAGACAGAGACGACTTTTGGCCGAGAAGAAGCGCTGCAAGGCCCTAGACGCAAGGACTGCCGCCAACAGAGGCACAAGGGTACCTATTTGTGGATACAGCTTACTACGTCACAGCTAAAGGTCAGTCTTCGTCCCTCTTATCGTACATCTTTGATATTCTGAAGACGTTCATTAGGAACCTAATATTGGTTTCCCGCTCGTGCAATATGTAACAATTTAATTGAAATACGTGTTATCTGGCGGAAGTCAATATCACTTGTTTATTTTATTAGAATTATTTTCTTCAATTCCGATACCATTAGTATGTGTGTGACTGCCAACACTCGAAGACTGACCACCGCTATTACTACCAGAAGTTTCACAACCTTCCACATCAGCACTCAATCTCCGACTACCATTTCGTCCACGTACGTTTAGTGACACGTGATTCACCTCTAAACGAGGCATTTTATAATAAAATAATAACTATGTTGGCGCTGAAGGCCCGTTTTTTTTTTTAAATCAAGGTTCGAAAAGGAACGGAGTCATATTGCCTCATATAGTAAAATTATTTGTTGAAAGCGATTAAATTTATGAGAACCCTTTAAAGTACGCTGTAAGAAGTTACCACGCTTGGCAGGCAGGTTGGCAACCGCAGTTATGCTTTTGATGATGTTTCACGAGGGACGCTGTTACCTATCCCGCGATCATTAAGTTTCCTTCATTGCCTTTTACGACACCCACGGGAAAGTAAGGGACGGTTTAATCTATGCCGGGACAACACGGCATTATGATCTGTATGTGTGCCAAATTTCATTCAAATCTCTTTATCCGTTTAGGCATGATTGAACGACAAAAATTCAATCATCCATACAATTTGTAAAGAGTTATTATTATATTTTTTAAATTTATATATTTGTTTACAAGTTCTTGTTTGGTCGTATAATATTTGGATCTGTTAGTACCTACACTTGTATAAGACTACTGCCCTTTTTAAAATGATTCGTATAAGGTACAATATAAAGGTAGGTAGGTATATGGGTTGTCCTGTGTGATCCCGGCATAGAATAGTCCACCCTTTCTTTCCCTGTGGATGTCGTAAGAAGTGATTTAGGGAGGGCGGGGGATGGACAGCAGTGCCCCTTTTAAAACATCTCTAAAAGCCTAACTGCGGTTGCCAACCCGCCTGCCAAGCGTGGCAACTACTGGCAAAATTCCCCTTATGGGAAGACTTACTCGTATGTTCAGCAGTGGTACATGAGTAGATAAAACATAAAACATATGTAAATCATCCAATAACCTGTTTTAGCTGTAGATATATTTTATGAATAACGCGCAATTTATTCCTTTAATGATAATAAAATTACTGTCTTCGAGAAAATACAATATTCACAAATGATACAATATTCAGATGTTTTAAATTCGACTTCAATCAAATATTAATGGAGACGCAGGGAAATTTCGTTTTTCCATCTTCTACAGAACACCCTAGTTGGTAATCATAATCAATATCGAGGGTGGAATGGAATTACATTGACAATTAAATAAGCGTGCGAGGGGAGATGGAATAGGGTCACCTCCGTCGTAGATCAGTAACATTTAGATGGAGTTATGTCCCTTTAATGTTTCAACAACAAGTACGTTTTGCTCCGCCAGTAAAACGACTTCTATCATTTTGTGTTCCAAAATAAATATCAAGATATTTCGTAAACACGTTAGACTTTTAATATTTGAATTTAGAACGTAGAATCAATTCATTTTGTGTGTTTAATATAAAAAAATAAAAGATTTTAAAATTAATAAAGTACTTTGTAGAGCCCGTCGGACGCAGCGATTAGAATCGTTTGTCACTAAGAAGACGTTGCTTCCTTATATTGTTTTTTTTTCGTTGTAATGGAAAAGCTTCAACAGTTACAAAATTTTAATGGGAATGAAACCAGCGGGAATAAATTACGTTGATAATAATTGCGTCATAGTCCCAAAAAAAAAATTTTTTTTTCTGGAAGTCATTTAAAAAAATTTTAGCTTAAATAAAATAAAATAAATTTGGTAGCCCTGGAATCTTAGCATTTTAGTTCAATGTAAATATTTGAATTTAAAACGTTGAATCGCGTGTCCACAACGTTTTGTCTCGGAACTCAGAATGATATTTTTGGATGTCGTTTAAAAAGAGCAGGAAGATGATAATGTAATAAAGAATTGACCCCTTAAATCAAGTCGGACCGAATCGGGTGTTACATTCTACAGGTGCCCGAAATAATAGAACAGCACCCATTGGTTTTGTTTGTATATTGCCACTATAAAAGTAAACACCGGCGTCTGTTACTCAACGTGTGAGGTTTTCGACTGCGATGTGTAAACACAAAGATTTATACGGTGTCGAGTTTGTTTTTCGACAGATTTTTATGCGGGTTCGCGTTTTGAATATCTTAAATTCGCTGCAGCATAAAATACACACGATTGGATCAGCCATTTTTGATCAGGCGCAAATCCTTCTTTGATGCGAACGTCATTTCACGTTCTAAATTCAAAAAATTTTGATCTAACGTCTATGTCTTAGGCACATTACGTTATTTATTGGTGTAATTTATTTGTTTTAAAATAGGACTACGCACTGAGTTAATATTACAATTGTCAATTTTGAAAACGCTTTTTTTAAACACAATTTGCTTGTAGTATTTGTTTATGAAATCAATACTAATCTTCGTTTCTCCCTAAAGACTCGTGTAGTCTTAATTTCTTTTACATTCAAAAGAAATTGTATTCGAAGAACCATCAATCTTCACCCGTTTCCGGAATACTAATGATTTTGTTCACGCATCCGATGTGTTTTGTTTAATATTGTAATTTCCTGTATTACGAGTAGTATTGTCTTTTTAAAATTTGTTTTTACTTTAACATTTGTTTGAAATTTGATATACACGTACTTCAACATCATTTTTTATTATTTTATTACCGATTGACGGTCCACCTGATGAAATATTGATCAGTACCATGGACATAACGTACTGTTTTGGATGCGTTTCTTTGCCTGAGGACTCATGTGTTATTCCTCTGTACCTTTTTTTTTTTTTTTCATTATTTTATTATGCAACTTAGAATGGTAATCGATAGCGAGGTGACGGAGTCTACGCACTCACCACATCTCCGACGGCAGCGACCCGCCCCCAGATGGTAAGAACAGGTCTCCTCTCTCAAGATAGGGTGGATGGCGTGTCACCTATACTCGGAGGATGCGCCGGACCAAGGACCATTGGGACAATACCTTCCCACAGGTATCACCCCGGTATACTGTTTCGTCTGCGGCGGATTGACGGTGCGAGAGTGGCACTCTCCCGCTCTCTTTCCGCCGCCTCCTTCTGCGACATGACGGCATCACAGAAGACGAGCATCGCTTCTCACGATCTCTCATTGCTCACCATCCGCCGAACCACGGCGGGCAGTGAAGATGTTACTACCGCGGACAAGATACGACGCTCATCGGCATACGCTGTCCTCCAGCGTATGCACCGCCGTGTCCTGGTCCGCTCCACAAAACTCCTCCGTCGGCTCCCTGCGCGCGACAGCCTGTACCTTGTAAATTTACTGCATATTACCGTTAAAAGAACACACATGCAAACACAACTGCTTTGTAGAAACACAGAGGTGCCCAAGCAAACGACTTTACGTACTATATGGTCTACTTTTTGTTCACGTCAGTCAATATATAAATATTTCAGTCAAAGGAAATTATTTAACTATCCACTGAGATACAGGCTCGGCCTAGTTCGGTAGCTAGTAGATCTAACTAAATGTATGTAATTTATTATTTAATAAAGACAGTTATTATTGTTATTACATATCCCGGTCACAAATAAGGTTATTTTTATATAAGTAAATTTAATTACAAGTATTTTTGAATAGTTTTTTTTATATAAGTTATATATATATATATATATATATATATATATATATATATATATATATATATATATATATATATATATATATATAAGTTCAGGCGGTAGGCCCGTTTGGAACGCAAAATCAGCTAAGAAGAACAGACAAGGAACTCAACTGTTGCTTTTTTCAACAATAGTTGATTTTACAATTTTAAATTTGTATCAGTACAGGCTTATTAGTCGAAGACAAAGTTACGGGTAAAATCTAGTAATAAATAAAAAATAATGTATAGAGACATAACACTCACTACTATCTGGTCCCAAACTAAGCGCAGTGATATACGTTATCTTGCACCACTGTTTGCTCGGCTTATTTCGTGGTATTAAAAGAAAATTATTCCTATTCGTGGAAATAGGGATCTATGTAACGTAGTTGTAGGTTTAATGCCGTCATTAATGACGTATGAAAACGTGAACTAAGATGCATAGACACAGTCCAGTGCGCAAAGATCGTGAGTTGCGTCGTCACGCGCCGAACGCTGCTAGGGAAGTGGCTAGTCTGTTTAGAAAATTGTCGATAGTTTAATGTAGATGTAGTGTCCCTACCGCCATCTATTGGGGCAGTTTTTTCGTATTGGAAATAAAACAATCTTATTTTAATGTAATAATTACCGCTTTAACTTATGTATAATTTGGATGAGAAAACTCAACTAGTTTTGGAATTACTCGAGACCCTTAGTCTTAAGCGGCGGTGACGTGAACGCAAGCCTCACTACGCGTATCTTTTATTATTTGTGACGGTGCCGTGGACGCCTACAGCTGATAGTATCAAAATATAATGTGTACTTGCAAAACTTTTAACATTAAAAAGAATACTTTTTCTCAAGTTGGAGCAAACGGCGCACATTTTCAAAATTATATTTATAAAATCAATTGCGCGCTTCTAGAGATTAGAGTGATGGAATGTAATTTTTATACATTAAGATACGATATTTTTAAAATTTATGGTAACACGATACGATTTTGTCGTCAGAATGTGACAGGGTAAAATGTGTCCTATAATGATTATTTTATAAATGTCTCGAAACATGTATAGTAAAATGACAGCGATATTTTTACTACACATTTACAGTTTTTAGTAATTTGGATTATATGCCTTACAAATTACATTAGCTAAGTTCCCACAGCTCTGTTTATTTAATCGGTTTTTGTAGCTTATGTTCATGTCTTTAGGCGACGGCTACTACTTTCCATCAGATAGTCCGTCCACTTCTCTGCGATTCCAAGTTGTATAAATAAGTAATAAATGTCAATTTGTTTACCGTTTTAAATTGTATAAAAATAGTATCGATAGATAATAATCTCCTTACTACGAACTACCGTGCTTGGAGGGCGTTGACTGGCCAGCGTCAGTTTTTGCGGCAAACAAGCCTGCTCCGCTTCCTGTCAGCTAATGAGATGCAGCATCCTTCTTTATGTCACGCATCAGTGCCTAACGTTATCAGCGTCTTGACGCCAGCTGGCGTTTGTGTGCTTTAATGGTTATGACGTATTTTGTTATGAGCCGTGTAACGACATTGTTTAATGGGAAAGGGCTCCGGAAACGTGTGTGTACTCGGTCATGAAAATATATGAAGGAATATGTACATAATATGAGGCCTATGGCAGTCTATTTTGTTTGCTTACGCCAAAATTTGGTTTTGAGCACGTAGATATGGGTGCAACAAAATGTTATTAAATAAATACAATATTTAATAGGCAAAAATATTTATCTATTAAATGAACTGTCTCAGAAGTTTTTTCAATAAATTTATTGATGGCTATTATTCAAGTCTTTTGCTAGAAGCTTTATAGAAAATATTCACAGAAAACTCCAAAATCGCAATCAAAATTGCTTGATATACGCTTGTTTCAATGTGTATTAAGCTTTGCAGTTTAAAGTCGTCCCGGCATTATCTATGACTAAACAATATCCAGCTCCCGGTAGTAGACCCGGGTTTACTCTTTACCTTTCCTTTCTCATTCAACTTATTTTCCATCATTTTTATTTATTTCGTCTCTTAATTTCTATTTGAAATTACCTCCAAGATAAATCTACAACACCAGTTCTTCACCTAATCACCATATTACTCCTATTACTTCATACTCAATTTCAGAGTAATGCCAATGATTTCTCTGCCCCAACCTTTTTAGATTTTCTGCTTACATATTGCTATTCCTAAAAATCACATCATTCCACATTGTTCGAATGTCTCTTTCCTATTCAAGTGTCCATTAGACGCACTATAGATCGGTTGCAGTGAACTGAGCCAAAACCCCGAAGCCTTTTAGTTGCTACTTTACCTACAGCCGCTCGCTATGTCGAGTGCTCTCACAGTGCGTTCACCCTTAGAAGTTGACACTTCGCCAGTTCAGTTTCTCACTATGTCATTATATAATGCTCTCGAGCAAGTAATTACTTCAGATTAGATATACGATTATAAGGTAGTGCTTGCACGCACATGCCCTTTATAAACATCACGCAAATCTAAAACCATTGGTTGATTTGTTTTTTATTTTTTTATTTTTTAGTTTTTTATTGGTTAGATTGTTAATTCGTCTTATTTTCAACTATTTATAAAAAGGGAGGTTCTCAAGGACGTTGTATTTTTTTTATGTACGTTACCTCATAACTCTGTCAGTTCTAAACTGATTTGGAAAAAAAATCTTAAAGAATATACTTACAGATTGGTTACATTTAAACAAAATAGGTTTTTAGATCAAAATAAGTGGTTTACAAACAGTAAACAGTATATTTTATTATTATTATATCAGCCGTTAATTGTTCTTTGCTGAATATAGGCTTTTCTCATAAGGAGTTTTACTAGTAGTTGCCACGCTTGGCAGGCGGATTGGTAGCCGTAGTTGGGCTTTGCAGATGTTTTAAGAGGGACGCTGCTACCCATTTCCGCCCTCCTTTAGTCTTTGGTCGAATTACATGCCAAAAGCGCAGTATAGCAGTTGTCGAAATAGGAAAACTTGAAATAGGAGTAACATCTTACTGTGTTTTAGGGATTATTATTTTATTGTTTAAAAGCAAAATCTATTTCTAGACGCGGTTTTACATTCTAAATTCAATTATTTTCCATGTATTATGTTTACGAAAATCTAATGCGACTATCTCCTCATTCAGAGATGATTCGTTTTATTTATTCGCAGTTTTTTCTGTGGATCAAAAAGCACCTGTTTACTTCTTATATTTTTTCCTAGTAAACCTTTTAAAAAAGGAAACTTATTTGTATCTGTCAATGAACTTAACAGTCAATAGGTCAACGAACCCTACTACTATCTGAATTTCTATAGATGAATGCAAAGCTCAACAAAACGTAGGGAGTGTCCTACACATCGTTATCAAAGGGAATGCGCATAAACAAAGCGCAATCCATGAGAATGCATCTTTTGTGCCAGCGCATTGGTCTGCGATGGCTTTTGTTTTGAAAAGTTGTATTTTGTTCGGTTTTTTGTCGATTCAATGGAATATTTGAAAAAAAGCTAATAGCCAAGCAATGTTTTCGATAAAAAAAATATCGTAATTTTTTTCTTTCGTTCTTTATTTTTACGTTTATGATAATAGAAATACGATTGTCGATTCTTTGAAAGTTTTGATAATATAATTTTAGGCAATTAAGATTGCCTTTATTCATTTAAATCTGTTTTGAAAATGTAAAAATAGAAAATAAAAATAAATTGTGTTTAATAGAAATACAACTTGGGTCTCCTCGGGTCGGTGGTGGATAATATTTTCTGGGTAGTCGCACTCCATCTTTTATCTAATTATCATTTACCATTACTTGAGGTAAGATTAAACGTAAACCCATATTGTAATTGAAAAATACCTTTTTACTATGAGTATAGAAGTCTGCTTTCATAATACACCATTGGCATACTGGGCCTGCCGAACTGCCTGAGGACGGATAGTTCCAAGACTTCTTCTTTAAGCAGAAGGAGATTTAGTATAAAAGTCGTTTGCTTAGGTATCTCTGACACACTTATGTTTTTGTCATAAAGTAGTAGTGCTTATATGGCTGTCTTTCGTTTTGAAGTGATTTTGAAAATATGGCAGTGAAATTACAAGGTATGGGCCTATAAAACCATGGTCTTCAGGAATGGCAACACGTGAAGAGTATCGTCGGCGTCACAATATATTCTGTGATATTCATGTTTGAAAGTGACGGTTAACACTTATCACCAAGTGAACCGTCACATTGTTTGCCATTATAAGTTATTTTTTTAAACGGGTGATAATGGAAAGGTAACCCCGCCTGTGCTATCGGTATACGCTGGCGGGGTACCAGTGAGGGATCATAGGTGACGATGAAAGCAGGTCAGTTAGCCCATCGTGACGAATTCCACTAGAATTAATTACGATGTTTTCCCAGGGAACCGTGTCGAAGTCGACCCGATAGGGTGTATTGCTAGCAATGGGTCAGTTAGACTTCATTACTAACAATCCTTTTCTCCCCCGTCATTCTAAGTTGTTGTTTAAACTGTTAACTGTCTATTGCTAAATATAGGCCATAAGGGAGGAAAGAGATTGTTAGTAATGGAGACTAAAAATCCCATTGCTAGTAATATATCAAACCAGGTAGACCTCCTCGTGGTTCCCCCTGGAAACTATTATGGTTAAATCCTGATGAATTCATCATGATGGTCTAACTGGCCTGTTTCATTCTCATCGATCACCCTTCACTGGTGTTCCGCCAGCGTATTTCGTTGGCGCGGGCGGGGTTACTATTCCATTTTCACCCATTAAAATAAAAAAAAGTACTTGCCACGTTAAGTGCCATAAAAAATACTGTCTAAAGCGCTCATATTAGGTCAAGTTTATATCAACTTTTAAATCCTATTCTAACTGACCTTGACCTCCAGTGACAATACATTACAATCAACCCACATCATGTACTTTAACTATCTAATGAATGACATAATCCGATTGTCTATACGGCAGCTATGAGACAATAAGACAAGAGAGATATAGCGAATGGACCATTGTACTGTGGACTTATGACGTCAGTGAAGTGTGAGGCTATGAAATTGTATTGTTATAATTATTATCATCCTTATTAGTTGGATATTAGCAATTACAATATGACGTCAGCTTCTAAATGATCCCAAATGTGATGGTGATAGCTCAGTCAGATAGCGCTAAAAGTGCCACGAGCGTCATAGCGCTCGTGAAATCAGTCGCTGTTTAGCTTGCTGTAAAAAAAAAATATTAAAATTGGATAATTTTTGGAGGAGATACAGTTTTTTTAGAGACAAGGGTAAATGACATCAACACGACAAAGAGGTTTTTGGTATTTTTAAGTAGATATGAGTAAAAATCAATGGCACTAAAAGGGCTACTAAGAAGCCCAGTCTAAATTTAATTTTCCCTTCGCTACAAAAAAAAAATCTCAATTTGGTAGTATTTATTTTAATGTTTGTTACCTCAGAACTCCGTTATTTATAAACCAAACATATTATTTTGTCGATATCAGTATAGTAGTTAGTTTTTCATTCAAATTATTAGTTTTACCACGACTGAATTCGGTGTTTATTTCGTGGAACAAAATCCTAAATATTGAAATGAATGCATTGGATTATTTGATAATATATTATCACTCGCTTCGTCTTCCAAAGAATGTGTAAAGCCGTCGTCGAGTAAGCTACGTCAGAGGCCTTTTTATATAAAAAGGTAGCCTAGAAACTTGACAGCAGATGGTGGCAGACATCGGAATTAAGAGGTTATCAAGTTATTATCGAAAGCATTAATTAAATCAAATAAAAACAATTTGTTACATTGTTATTGAATTCTGATAGCAATATCACACAGTATCTGATCATTATCACATCTCATATCAGTTATAATCAATTCCCAGAAAGATATTATTGCTTTATCTCGATATACAATTTCTGTCTTACGAGGTTTCTTTCGTAATCAAAGAAAATGTCTTTGATATTAATATAAACTCGCTTCGATAAATAGCCGTCCTTTATTAGTTTAGTATTTTTCCTAGTGGACATGGAATATAGTGTTCTTTTTTATGCAACTTAGAATGACCAACAAGCTGACGGCCCTCCTGATGGAAAGTGATAACCGTCGCCTATTGACATAAACAGTACCATAGACATGACAGAATATATTGTGTTGTTTATGATAGATTTTATGTGTTGCCATTCCTGAGGACTAAGGGTTATGGCTCTGTCTTCTGTAATTTCATCGGCATATTCCGATATTCTAACCGAAACACAGCCATGCAAACACAACTGCTTCACGCCATAAACAGGAATGAGACAGAAGTGTCCAAGTAGAAGATTTTTGTACATAATTTCCCTCTGGTAAATGTTGTTACCAATAAAGAAAAGTTAGCTTTGGCAAATTTGTTAGTAAGAGAAGGATCAGAAAAAAGAAAATCTCAACTCCGCAAAATCCGAGAGCGGACGGGCTTTGTGAGAGCAGCCGAATTATTCTATCTCGCAAGAGACAAGGATATATTCCGTGAGCTGACAGCCAACTTTCACTAGTTGAAAGGCACTATAAGAAGAAGACTAAATAAGAAACATATATAACTACCATCTTCAAGACTTCCGTGACGAAAAGTAGTCTATGCTCTATTGCATCCTAAATGTCTATGTTGGATTTAGTTTTAAAAACAATAATGCATCCTAAATATTACATGATACAACATTTAAGCCGGTAACTGTCCACTGCTGAATATAGGCTTCCCCTTAAGGGGAGGTTGTCAGTAGTTGTCAACCTCTGTATCTTGGCAGGCGAGTTGGCAACCGCAGTTCGCTTTTGGTGTTATTTTAGGAGGGACGCTGCTGTCCGTTCCAGATTTGTTATGTTCCCTTAGTCGCCTTTTTCAATACTCATCCACGGAAAAGAAAGGAGAAGCCCATGCTATGCTGGAATTACATGGCAATAACACATGACTCATTTATAGGGCATCTCAATAATGACTCAGTTTATTAGATAGCTTATTTTGGGGCAATATTTCCATTGTTTCTTAAATATGATTTTAATGACTTCTTATCGTCAATGACCTTAATAATAAGAATATGTTATACATATATATTAGAATTCTAACACTGTGGAACTGATAAACAAACGGATGGTTCTAGAAGCGTAAAATAATTAGAATGGTGCTTATACATAATTAGATAGGAAGATTTTGTACAAAAGTCGTTTGCTTGGGCACCTCTGTTCCATTCGTGTTTTAATCGTGAAGCAATTGTTTGCATGGCTGTATTGAAGGGTGGGATATGGTAGTGAATTTACAAGGTATAGATGAATAACACATGAGTCCTCAGGAATGGCAACGCATGGAGGGTATCATGGACGAAACAGTATACTCTGTTATACAGTCCATACAGTACTGCTCATGTCTATAGGCGACGACGACGACGACGACATATATATATATATATATATATATATATATATATATATATATATATATATATATATATATATATATATATATATATATATATATATATATATGCCTTGTTGTAATAAAACTATTTACGAGATCGATTCACGAGATTTAAGATCTACTTAAATACATAGGTATATAAATTATACATTTTACTTACCTACATATATACACGAAACAAGAACTTATAAAATTATTAAGTATGTAAAGAAATAAGTATGCTAACCAGATAAGCAAATTACGGTTTTGACAGCTTGTTCAAATAAAAGTCCTTAAATTTTGTAGAGAGGTTGGTTCTAGAACTAACCGGCGAGCGTGTATGTAAAGATTGATGAATGTGGAGGAAGCAAAAAAGGTTTGAATTGAAGCATTTGTCGTTCCATTGTTTCTGTCTACTCTAATGGGAGAGGGGCGTGACAGATATGTATGGATGTATGTAAAAAGTCATGTGTTTAAAAAACATATTTATTTGTGCGTTTTTACGTCTTATTTAACTTATTGACTTGCAGCGCGCGTCGTTGTGTATTTAATAATGTTTCATTCATAACACACACTTAACAAATTTATACAGCGGGATGAATATTAAGTTTTATTGGGCCCGTCGTCCCATTGACCGCAACAATTTCGGTACAAATTGCTATGGAAATGAGCGTCGGGCAACGCTTATTCCCTACTTCGGCGTCAATCCGGTTGTGAGAGCCAATTTGAGTTGAGCGTAACAAACGGGAAGTGGAATTTTGTAATGCCCTTGGAGAAAACTTATCTTGTCAGACGAGTATATGGAGATTACCACATTACCACGAACGGTTGTGGTAATTTCAGTTGTGATTTAACAAATTTTTTAATGTTTATTTTAAAAGGAACAAAATGCATCGACGGACGGCGAAATTATTCTTTTTTAATACCACAAAAATTCATAAATACATATTCAAAATTTGAATATGTGTCTTACTATCTACGTAGAGGGGAAAGGGATTGTTAGTAATGGGGTCAAATAGCCCTACTTATTTTTGAAGTCGGTTCAAAAGTAAATTCTATTGATTGCACAAAATAAGTATTATAATCATTCAGTCTCTGCAAGGATATTATGTAACTTACACACAAAAAAAAAATTATAATCTCCTTTATTTAAAATACTTTAAAAAGGAAAGCGTGTAAAAAAGACTGTTTTTTCACGGCCTCGTAAAAAAATAGATTGCAAAATATGGCGGGATTCACGTACCTAGTTGTTGTAACAATGCGCAACCTTCCCGCAAACATGCAACGGTTTCAACCCATAAATCTTCGTAAACCGATGTATCAGAGACATTGCGATTCGATAAAGCCCGCATTGAATTTATATAATCGTAAGCGTGGCTTGGCAATAGACAGCAAAAAGAAAAATTTTTCTAGATTCGCTTTTATAGATTTTAATAGGCTTGAAAAGTTTGAGGTCGTGTTTGCGGTAATGATTAATAGTTCATTTCTTTTATTTCGCTAACATTTTCGATTATATATGATCCTCATTTAATAATATAATTGTGAAAGTATGTTTGTTTGTTACATCTTGTCGCCTTAACGGTTAACCAATCTCGCAATTTGGTATATAAGTACTATTTGGGATAGGGAATGAAATAGGCAACTATTTATTGCGGTCAAACAACATCCTGATATCGCGGATTAAAGTTATTAAATATATAATTAAATAAAAAGTGCTAATGTCTGTGGTGTATATAATAATTGGCATAAGGGTAGGATGATGATTTTTTTTATACCACTGAGGTAGCAAACAAGCATACAACCCACTTGATGGTAAACGATCACCGTATCCTAAGAATGCCTGTAATATCAGAGGCATTATGCGCGCATTGTCGATCCTGAAGATATCTGTTTATCTCTTCTTTGAAGAACGCCATGCTGTAGTCTCTTGGAAAAACCTCGACATGGAGCTCATTCCATAAACTGATGATGATGATAATGACTGTGACTGGTATATATCACTAATGGGGGATTTAGAAGCATTTGTCGATAATTGTTGCGGTGAACGTAATACCTAGCATGCCCACATTTCGTCGACCATATTAGAATCCTACATGGCAGGAAGTGAATCTACTGTTCTCGCTCGGATTATCGTGGCTTGTTCTGTTCATCAATATGTTCCGTGACGATCATAGAGACTTTATTAATCGACTTCAAAAACAGGTCCTTATGTTTTTGAAGCCGGTTGACAAGGTTCTAAATTCGATTGTATTTCTTTTAATGTTTGTTACTCCAAAACTCCGTCATTTATAAACCTATTTGGAAAATTCCTTTTTTATCTGCAAACGTATACTTTCAGATTGGCACCGTAGAAATTTTATCAAAGTTTGTTTTTAATTAAAAATACCTGGATTTGCCACAGTTGAAAGCCACCAAGAAAGTTTTTTTTCTGTTTTATGGATCAGAATCTATTGTGCGGAGCAAAATAGCTACCGGCTTTTTCTTTTTTCTCTACTCAAAGTTTATCTAGAAGAGATTGCTTTAGCGATAAGCTCACCTTTTGTATTTCATATTTGTAATATATACTGTATTGTATTATTCTTTAAGCGGTGTAATAAAAAGCAAATACATAAATAAAACCTACTCGTTTCACCATTAAAGTCTATTTTTGCGAGGTAAAAGCCTGCTTGTTTAATACTGTACAATACATTGAAAACAATATAATATGAATGAATGAATCGAAATGCGACGGAGAAACTACATCGCTCAGAATAGCACAACACATTTATAATTCATCGTAGCAATATTCGCACCGAGACGTCTAGTCTCATTGATAAATTATAGGCGGCCCTTTTGAAATAGGCCACGATAGATAATCGTATCGATTGACTCCGCTTTCTGATCTTATTGCGTCTATATTGTCTGTTAACATTTCATCATTTCATTATTCCTCTCCATCTTAAGGTTGCCTGGAAGAGATTTCTGTTTAGTGATAAGGCCGACCATTGTTGCCTCTTTATCTTGCTTTTATGTTGTTAAGTTTATTTAATTAAGTGTTCATTTTGATTGTGTACATATTGTTAATATTTATAATCTGTATTATTCTTTGAAGGGAACAATAACGAGTTTTTATTCTTTTTTTTTATACAACTTAGAATGGCAAACAAGCTGACGGTCCACCTGATGGAAAGTGGTAACCGTCGCCTATAGACATGAGCAGTACCATGGACATAACTGTTTCGCCCATGATACCCCCCATGCGTTGTCATTCCTGCGGACTCAGGTGTTATACCTCTGTACCCAGTAAATTCACGCCATATCCCACCCTTCAAACCGAAACACAGCCATGCAAACACAACTGCTTCACGGTTGAAACACGAATGGGACAATGGTACCCAAGCAATCGACTCTTGTACAAAGTCTTCCTCTGGTCTTCATTCATTCATTCATTCATTAGGTAGTTTTTCAATTCGATTTGAATATGAATTGATATTTCTAAGAGAAACGATATGGAATTTCTAAAATTATTACCAACAATATACCTTAACAAGTCGACCTCCGTACGGTTTCCTCCTGGGAATTATTGTGATTAGTTTTTGATGAATTCATCATCTGCTTGATCCTCACCTATCATCCCCCATTGGTACCCCGCCAGTGTATACTGATAGCACGAGCGAAATTATCATTCCATTTTCATCCATTAAAAAAAACTTCATTCTTTTAGGAATTACCTAAAAATACGACCGAACTGGAAAACTTACGCTTTTTTTTAATTATTTAAAAGGTGAACCGTCAGCATTTAAAATGGCAACCAACATTTTTAATTGTATAAAAAAAAATTACTTTGAATTTCGAACTTGATTGATTCCGAGAAATCTATCGTTACTTCATGCTTAGATTGTTCGTTTTAATTTCGATTTTGTATAATGTTACCTGCTAAGGGCAAGGCTTTGATAAAATATGCAAATTTCATAACCGTCGGCGCATGACAGATTGCATTTCGTACAGAAGTAACAGTATTGTCTGTTGGCATTCATTACGGGCGCAGCCGGCGCCGGCGCGGCTAGCGTAGCGGTACCGTGACCCTTCGCGGCCGGCCCGAGCGATAAGCGACCGGCCCTAATTAATAATCCAGGGCACAGTGAATGAAAGAGCGAGTTCTTTCATTACAAACATCAACTAAAAATAAAACATAATGTGTAACTACCTTCATTTCATAAAAAATTATAAAACACAACGCGACTCAATACAACAAGTTGCTTATAATGTAAGGGCAATATCTACAAACTTCGGTTAACTGATGGTTAACTTACACTTATTGTACTATTATTTTATTTATTATTTCTGTGCCTCTAGTGAGAAAGGGTATAACTCAAGTTATAGCCTTTTTCTTTTTTAGGCTACTTTAAATAAGCAAATTTTTCTCTTTCGAATGGTATAAGAATCGTAACGATATCTTTAAAAACAATAGAGATAGTAAACATGTAAAAGGCTACAATTAACAAAATATTTGTGGTAAAAAAGTCATAATTAGAAATAAAACTACAATATTTTACAAAAAATATTTTTGTAAAATGAATCAGTTCGATTTGAACCCTTTTACACCATTTAATAGCGATTATTTTTTATAGCGTAAAATACACAACATTGTTTTTCTTCAATACTTCAATAAAATAGTTTTAATTCAACTTAAAACTATTTTCACATCATAATTTTAATATTTTTGTTAAGTGTGATTAGGTATAATAGAATTATTTTTAAAACTATAGGTTTTACACAAAAACCGACAATTTCATAAGAAAGAGGAGAAAAAAATACTATAAATGCAATCATTTTTTCAATTAATTCAGAATTTTTTTTAGTGATTTGCACAAATAGTTTTTTTTCTGCTTGGCCATTAGTGATATATACCAGTCACAGTCATTATCATCATCATCAGATCGAGGTTTTTTTTCACCTATCATCCCGAAGAGCGTTCTTCAAAGAAGAGATACTCCGATATCTTTAGGATCGACAGTGCGCGCATAATGCCTCTGATATTACAGGCATTCTTAGGATACGGTGATCGTTTACCATCAAGTGGGTTGTATACTTGTTTGCTACCTCAGTGGTATAAAAAAAATCATTATCCTACCCTTATGCCAATTATTATATACACCACAGACATTAGCACTTTTTATTTAATTATATATTTAAAACTTTTCCGCATTCAGGATGTTGTTTTTAGTTGCCTATTTCATTATCCCAAAAGTACTTATATACCAAATTGCTGGAAAACAAGATGTAACAAACAAACATACTTTCACAATTATATTATTTGAGGATCATATATAATCGAAAATGTTAGCGAAATAAAAGGTGACACGACCGTCAGCTTGGTCTATGCCATTAGAAAGATTTAATTGCATGCCTATTGCCAAGCCACGCTTACGATTATATAAATTCAATGCGGGCTTTATCGAATCGCTTTGAATTACGAAGATTTCGAATGGGTTGAAACCGTTGATTCCGAGAAGGTTGCGCATGTTACAACAACTAGGTACGTGAATCCCGCCATATTTTGCAATCTATTTTTTTACGAGGCCGTGAAAAAACAGTCTTTTTTTACACGCTTTCCTTTTTAAAGTATTCCAAATAAAGGAGATTATACATTTTTTTTGTGTGTAAGTTACATAATATCCTTGCAGAGACTGAATGATTTAATACTGTATTTTGTTAGAATTTACTTTTGAAGGACTTCAAAAATAAAATATGCTTTTTTTTTTTTTTTTTTTTTTTTTTTTTTTTTTTTCGTCTGGAAAATGCTTTACCAGATCGGCGTGAATGGGTACTGTGGGAATCCGTAAGGTGGGGGTGTACCCACTAAAAACCATTCCCCCGACACCCTCGATGAACGAGCGGGCGCCCAAGGAAGAAGTCCTCCACACTCTGCTGGTCGAGGTCGCCATATGTCGGAGACATGGGTTCGCTTTCGCACTCACCACATCTCAGACGGCAGCGACCCCAATCCCCAGATGGTAAGAACAGGTCTCCTCTCTCAGAAGGGTGGAACAGCTCACCCTACCACTCGGAGGATGCGCCGGTATATTGTCTGTTGGGCATTCATTACGGGCGCAGCCGGCGGAACTGGGCGCGGCTAGCGTGCGGCGGATTGCGGTGCGAAAGTGGTGACCCTTTCGCGCGCCGGGTCGCCGAGCGATATCCGCCGAACCACGGCGGGCGATCGGCCCTATTTTAATAATCTACGTAGATAGTAAGACACATATTCAAATTTTGAATAGTATTTATGAATTGTGAAAGATTTCGCCGTCCGCGATGCATTTTGTTCCTTTAAAATAAACATTAAAAAAAGTTAAATCAACTGAAAAATAAAACATATATCGTCTGACAAGTAAGTTTTCTACATTACTTCATTTCATAAAAATTATAAAACACAACGCGATATCTTTAAAAACAATAGAGATAGTAAACATGTAAGAGGCTACTAGGCTGCTAGGTTTGATTTGAATCCTTTTACACTATTTAATAGCGATTATTTTTTATAGCGTAAAATACACAACATTGCAATATCTACAAACTATTTTTCATAATTTTAATATTTTTGTTAAGTGTGACTGTATAATGGAATTTTTTTTAAAACTATACCATTGTTTACACAAAAACCGACAATTTCTAAGAAAGAGGAGAAAAAATACTATAAATGCAATCATTGACTTGTTCAATTAGCAAATAATAGCAGAATTTTTTTCTTTATTTAAAATATTGGCTTTTATTTTGAATTATTATTTGTCTCATTCTGTATACACTTCACACGCACATACATGTATATCATACATTCAAATATTATAGTTAAAAATTAAGTTATTACAATTAGAATTAAATATATAAATATGTAAAGTTTAAAAAAAATTATACGGTCTGTATGTTATTGATATGCATTAATTATATATAAAATAGATGTGGATTGTGTAAATAAATACGAAATCGGAACTAAAGGCGACTGCAAGAGGTAAAGGTTATTTTTTTTGTATATGAATGGATATCTTCACCAGTTTTGTACCGATTTGGATTCTTATTTTTGCAATTATATTTGTTTATTATATATTGGCCGTGTGGGTAAGCTATTCCTTCCTTTTTTGTGGATGTCGTAAGAGGCGACTAAGGGAGGGCGAGGATTGGGTAGCAGCGTCCCTCCTAAAACATCTGGAAAGCCTAACTGCTATTGCCAATCCCCCTGCCTGCCAAGTGTGGACAACTACGAGCAAATCCCCCTAAGAGAGAGGCTGATGTTTAGCAGAGGACAGTTAAAGGCTGACATGATGATTCTACGCACTTATGTATATATATTTTTTTTACGTATTTATTTATATATTTATTCACAATTTGTGTTTGTTGTATTTACATTATTTTCACCGGTACCTTTCTTGCACTTTATTACCTAAATTAAATTATTTTCTCTCTAACTACACTGGGTTGGCTGGAAGAGATCTCTTTCAGAGATAAGTCCTCCCTTGCTAACAAGTTGTTAAACTAATCGTCGCATGTATTGTTTAAATGCAATAAAGAATATATATATTATTCAGTAATAATTAGGTCACTGCTCATGTTACATTTTTGCGAAGCAAAATCTCATATCTCGTCCGCTTATATTTTGCGACACGAGCGCAAATATGTATAAGTACACAATGCAATGTTTCATAACAATCTGTAATTTGTTGCCATCACAATATTCTAAAGAAATTACTCAAAGTTACTACTTTGTCGTAAACTTTCAAAGTAATGACTTAGCCAAGTTGCCATGACGTTATGGACTGGGGTTAACTAAGGGCAGATGAGATTGTGAACGACATGTGTGGAGGTGTTAGTTATAAACATTTTCTGATATGGGGCGAGAGGGATTGCAATGGAGTTTGACTTTGTTTTGAGTTAGTTATGGAAATATACATGTAACCTGAATATAAACTATTCGAGCTTTAAAGGAATAAAGTTATAATGACAAATAAAAAAATATATATAGATTTGAGAAAATTCCATTATGGCGTTTTATTTGTCTTCGCAATTTAAACTATGATTTATACAGTTACAATTCTCTATTAGATTGTTTTCCATTTCATGTTACATAAAAAATAAATTTGAATCGTGTTCCAAGTAAATTGATATTATTATAGAACGTCGCAATATTGTATGTGTATATTTGTGTCCTCACAAATGTAATTTTGAATTCTGCAATATTATACATTTCTATGTTTTATCCAACAGAAGCTTGTTATCTGAATCGCTACACTACATATGAATTCGCAATCCTGTAGACACGGGCGCAGTAATATCTAAATTTAATATTGACGACTCGTATTTATGCCTCGCGGGGTTCACACGTCTTTTGACGTGTACTGTCACTTTTTTTATTAATACTTTTAACCGTTTAGCAAAAAAAAATATATATATATACAGAGATATACTTGAATCGCTTTTTACACCCGAATTTTTTTTTTACGGGGAGATTGTTTTAGATTTTAAATGATTTTAATGTAAAAGGCAGATGTTTCTATCGTTATAAAATTAATATGTGAACATCTAAAGAGAGAGGGAGACTATCGAATCTGCAAATTTTGAAAATCAGTTCAGAATTGGTTATGCAACTATGTTTGCGTACTTATGTTACTCGCTGATTACCTTATTATATCATCATCATCATTTCAGCCATTATTCGTCCACTACTGGACATAAGCTTCCCCAGTGTTGGATACGATACCAAACGCAGTGTAGAACGACCCACCACTAGATGGAGTGACGACCTGAAATGCATTGCAGGTAGTCAGTGGATGCAGGGGGCTTAGGACCGTTCTTTATGACAGGGAAGGCTTATGTGCAGCTTATTATATGTGAAAGAATTTTTAAAATCGGATGAGTAATTTCTTAATTTGTTCATTATAAACAAATATATATATCTTTTTTTATTATTTTTGTAGTTTTTTTCTTTGTGTAGAAATGTAACAAGCGTTGAAACATTGTTGCGAACATTTACGTTAAAAATAATAGTAAGGTTTATTTGCCAATGATATAAACGGTTAAACATGAGTTATTGATATTAGAAACAACGAAAGAAATAAAGCCTTAATCCACATTTCGCCATCGGATGCGTCTTCCTCCCAGTTTCACTATAATGGCTGTGCGCGCGCAACACCCAGTTCCGTTTAGTTGCGCCAGAGAGAATAGGTTTCGTCACTATTGTTTTATTTTGTTACCGGTGCTTATTTTTTTTTTTTGTTTACGTGAATGATGCTCATGAACTTTATAATGTGCTAGTTGAACCCTTCGGTTTTATCTGTGTAATAATAGGTTGCCTGGAAGAGATTGCGCTTTTAGCGATAAGACTGCCCGTTGTTTTCTAAGGCAATTTTTTACTTGTATTTTATTTTGTGTTTTTGCTAAGTTTAGGATAAAAGTATCATGTGTTAATTTTAATAATTAATTTTAATTAAATTTTATTCAAATCTATTCAGCCATATAAGCGTGATCAAATATCCAACATTGAAATATTTTTAAAATTTTCATATTCATAGTATTACTCCTTATTCATATAAACGTTAAACCTCTTATAAACCTATTTTAACTATTGGATTGTTTTGTCTCTTTCTTTTGTATTAAATTATGAATTTGAAAGAAAGTGATAGAGCAGTGTAATAGTTAAAACAGGTTTGTAGTAGGTTTTAATATTTATGAATAAAGAGTTTTTTTTTTGATGGGTGAAAATAGAATGGTAACCCCGCCTGCGCTAACGCTACGCTGGCGGGGCACCAATGATGGGTGATAGATGAGAATGAAAACAGGCCAGTTAGCCTATAATGATGAATTCATTAGGAATTAACCGTGATAGTTTCCAGGGGGAACCGCGAGGAGGTCGACCTGGTTGGATATATTGCTAGCAATGGGATTCTCAGTCTCCATTACTAACAATCCCTTTCCCCCCTAAATAAAGGGGTTAGAATTTAAGATATCCATTTATGGAGAATAAATATCCATACGGATATAAATAATTATTGTATAGGTATCCATATTAATAGAATAGATTAATCATATTAATTGACCGAAGAATGCTCTTCAATTTGCGTCGTAAACTTATATGTTTATTTTTATACTGCACTATGATGCAATGCACATGATGATAATGATGTGCTGCATAAAACCTGCTGTTATTTATTTATTTATTGCTTCTTATCTGGGGGCATCGGACGTCTCAATGATAAGCTTCTTGCGAGTCAACTTGAAAGTAAATTACCAGAGGGAGACTTTGTACAAAAGTCGTTTGTTTGGCTACCTCTGTCCTATCCGTGTTTTAACCGTGAAGCAGTTGTGTTTGCATGGCTGTGTTTCGGTTTGAAGGGTGGGATATGGCGTGAATTTACTGGGTACAGAGGAATAACACCTGAGTCCTCAAGAATGGCAACGCATGGGGGGTATCATGGGCGAAACAGTATACTCTGTTATGTCCATGATACTGCTCATGTCTATAGGCGACGGTTACCACTTTCCATCAGGTGGACCGTCAGCTTGTTTGCCATTCTAAGTTTATAAAAAAAAAACCCAAACTGGGAAAATTGCAGTTTGGTTACGGTTAACAACGGTCAACCCGACACGTATCGCTAAACGTGCGTGGACGAAATGGCAGTAACAGATTAAGGGCTAATATGGAAGGTTGTAGAACTTCTGGTAGTAATGATGGTGGTCAGTCTTCGAGTATTGGTAGTAACACGCATGCTAATGGCAGCGGAATTAAGCAAAATAATTCTAATCAAGTAATTATTGAGTGACCTATCATAATTAAATATATAGTTTTAAATCTGTTGTTTTTTCTATCTATTCCGTTGGGAACTTAGTGTAAAGATGTTTACTTTAAAAATTGTGATTTTTCTTGTCTCAAAGTATACAATAACTGTCACTTGAGACGTAAACAAACAACAAAAACAAAAATGCATCCATTAGCGTTTCGCGCCAGAAATAGGTGGTAAGATGAATTGTGGTATTTACCCAAGCTACATAAAATTGTAATATTTCCATACTTTTGACATTTAGTCTTTTAATATTGCCACAAGTGTAGCATTCTTAATGAATAAATACTGTTGACTTAAAATCCAGTCAAAGAGTGCATCTGTGCAAACAGAGTTTATCTTCATTTCGATATCAGAATAAATACGTCACAGTGATAGTTGTAGCTAAGTATTATTTTATTACCATCATTTTTGGGGTCCCTTGATAAAAGAAGTCCCATATAAATTCGTCAAATTTAAATTCCCGTGCTCTTTTAGTTATTAAGTAACACAAGTAGACGTTGGTCCGTAAAAAAAATAGCGACTTCAATTATGAATCTTTACTAATATTATGAATGTGAAAGTGCGTAAGAAACTATATTCTTTATCCCGATCGATAAATTGGTCACGCAGACGAAGTCGCGGGTAAAAGCTAATAAATTGATATGGATAATAATCTTATTATTCCTATTTTAAAACAAAACTTACCGAAAAACATTCTAAACAATTTTTAGATATTGGATTTAAAATACCCATTTGAATTTGGATTTGGAACATAGAAGCGTAATTTGAATCGATTATCGTATTGCGAATTCGATTAACACTAAAAAAAAATGTTCTCCTATTTCCTACTTGCTGTGTTTAACAGGGTCTCTAATTAGTTTTAATACCTAAAGACCCTTGAATTGTTTTAATACCTACTATATAGCAATAGTAGTAAAATTTAAGATAAAATTTTAAATTTAAGTGAAATGTAAGATGTTTTCAACTAACGCTAAAAACCGCTTTATTTTTGACTAAATTAATTTTATTGACGCATAAGAGAAATCGAAAATTGTCTTATTTGTAAATTATGCTGTAATTTAGTATTCAATTGAATATGATGTTGATTCACATACGATATGTACAGCTGTACCAATAATTCGGCACCTACACAAATTCGACGCTGTTCGTTTCAATGCAATCATACATGTGCACGGAATGATTTTTATGTGACGTTTATACTTGATGATTTTCGTACTGATTCTTGGTCTCATTCTTAGCTGATTTTTCATTTTCAAATGTCCGTTCTATACTATATTATTTCGCAATATGTATCCCAAACTGTTTGACTAATTTTAATAAATGAGGTTTTGTTACTGATTGTAGTTAGTTGTAGTTGATTAGATGGTCCTCTCGTGAGAATGCTCGCCGAGAGGACTAGATCATTATTAGTCATTAAGTATTAATATAGTTTTTAAGTACACTTACTAACGAAAATGAATCCAAGTTATCTAAAATAAATAAATTAAAAAAATAGGTTTGTGTTTTGAGGCTGCTGTAGACTACATGACGACACCGTAAAACAATAAGGGGGAAGGGATTGTTCGTAATGCGACTAGCAGGCCCATTGCTAGCAATATTCCCTGTCAGGGCGACCTTCATATGGTCCCACCTGGAAACCATCGTGTTGAATCCCAGGTGTATTCATCACGATGTGCTAACTGGCCTGCTTTTTCATTCTCACCTATTACCACTCACTGGTGCCCCGCCAGCGTATACTGTTAATGCAGACGGGGCTACCATTCCAATGTTAACCATTAAAAAAAACCCTTGAAATGAAATATTATTTGTTTTAAATATACGAGGTTTGTCCGGAAAGTACGTATAAAAGTTTTTTAAAAATTTTATTTTACAATTATTCAGGTAAATCAATTTTATCCCCTTCAAAGTACTCCCCCTGTGACATAATGCACTTGTGCCAACGCCGTTTCCACTGTGAGAAGGCTCCTTGAAAGTCCTCTGGTTGTAGGTTTCTCAGCTGCCCCGTCGTAGCTTTTTTTATCTCATTTATGTCCCCCAAATGCCGCCCCCGAAGTACCAATTTGGTTTTTGGGAACAAGAAGAAGTCACACGGGGCCAAATCCGGCGAATAGGGGGGTGTTCGGTCACCGTAATGGAATTTTTACTCAAAAACTCACGGAACGATCTTGGCGCAAATTTTTTTCATTTGAAGTTCGTTTCTTAGAATTTCGTGGACCACGGTTTTGCCCAAATTAAGCTCTTCAGCCACCTGTCTGACCGTTAAACGACGGTCCCCATTAACACAAGTTCGAATTCTTTCCACGTTTTCGTCGGAATGTGAAGTGGAAGGACGTCCTGAACGTGGGTCATCTTGAACGCTTTCTCGGCCCTCTCTGAATCTTTTTAGCCACTTGTGGACGGTTGGTTCCTTCACAGCATCATCCCCATAAACTGTTCTGAGATCGGCAAAAATTTCACGGCCATTCTTGCCGAGTTTCGAGAGAAACTTGATTACGACGCGCTGCTCTTCAACGGAAGCGGGCTCCATGCCGACGGGGTTTCGTTAAGAGGTAACTTCACAGATGGCGTGACAAGCCAGTTCGCACCGCACGGCGGTCAGACCAGAACTGAAGCATTGTTAGGGACATAAGGAAGGGGTCCTGCGCTTACCTGGCCTCCCCACTCCTCTTTCTCGCATTCCAGAACACTTTTATACGAACTTTCCGGACAGACCTCGTACATTTGACATTCTAAAGGCCATGTGACAGAACTTTTTGGCATCTGTTTAATTGCCTTAAAATTGTAGGCATGCAAAACTAATTATTTTTTTAATTAAGGATACAAATTAAAATGTCTTTTTTTGGATGCCGCAGATTTTTGGCACAAGTAATATAAGTATTCTTAGTCATAAACACTTTGTTGCAATTTTGTTACATCTACATCTATTGTGTATATAATTAAACTGATATAGTATCTCGTCTATCAATTCAAATCGCCATCGTATCGTCCACGTCTCGTAAACATTAAAACACCTCAAATCTTGAAATTTGAAATTTGAAATGAAATTTATTTGCTAGAAACATTGTAGATTGCCACTACAGTACATTGCTGAATATTCAAAGATTTTTCTAACCATTGTCTAGCCTCCTTTTAGCACTGTGTCGTAATGTTTGTATGTAAATTACGTCTATACGGTGTTGGGATATGCGTGCCTTAATTTCGTAATTTTAGATACTTGTGATAACGTAAAGATAATATTTTGGATAACAGTAAATTTTTTAATGTAATAAATACCTACTGGTTTAACTTATATGTAATTAGATCGTGAAAGCTCGACAAGTATCCATCTGGTGGACGATCACTGTTTTTTATTATTCTGAGTAGCAAGGGCGTCATATTGTACTCAGTGATGTCTAGGAAGCTGTTCGTCTCTATAGGCGATAGTTACTTTCCATCACGTGGGCCGTCAGTTTGTTTGCCATTGTGAATTGCATAAAAATACTTTTACCAATAATGTAGTTTCTAATATTAATTTAATCCTTCACACGGTTCCCCCTGGAAACTATCGTGGTTAATTCTGGTGCAATTTGTCACGATGGGCTAACTGACCTGCTTTCATCCTCACGTGTCATCCCTCACTGGTAGCCCAACAGCGTATACCGATAGCGCAGGCGGTGTTAAAATTTCATTATTATCAAAAAAAAAAAAAATTAATAAATTTAGTAGTTGTTTCTAATAAATTCAGAATCGTCTCAGACGTGACCTTTCTCTAAGTTCGGCGCCATATTCAATACGTGGCGTGTTCAATATCTCCCAAGGTCTCAATCGGTACTGTTACTCAACTGGATCAATAAAATGGGTAATTATGAAAACAGGCGTTTATTTCCTTTTATATCGACCATTACCCGTGTACGCGTGTATAGAATATTGATTTAGTCACTTGTTTCCGTTTCGCGTGACTGTCGGAGAGGTCGTTTTGTAAATCATCGTTTGATTTAGAGATTTTTTTTTATACAACTTTGAATGGCAAACAAGCTGACGGCCCACCTGATGGAAAGTGGTAACCGTCGCCTATACACATGAGCAGTACCATGTACATAACAGAGTATACTGTTTCGCCCATGATACCCCCCATGCGTTGCCATCCCTGAGGACTCGGGTGTTATTCCTCTGTACCCAGTAAATTCACGCCATATCCCACCCTTCAAAACGAAACACAGCCATGCAAACACAACTGCTTCACGGAATATTAGTGATCCGCCCCGGTTTTGTATCGGTAAATGGAAAGATACATTTGTATTTTATTTTCCAAAATGGTTTACAACTGTCTATGTTAAGAGGTAGCAAATATAAGAAAAAAATAACCGAATTGTTTTAAAATCGGTTGATAAATAAAATTTGTAATGCTGTTTGAATGTTTATTATTCAATCAAATGTGATTGAGTAACAAACGGATGGATTTAGTTAAAATTGATACGAATACAAAGATAGACTATCTATACTTATAATAAATCTGTAGAGAGGTCAATTCTATACATGAAATATATTTTCAAAATAACTATTAGGTCACTAAATATAGATCACTAATCACCCGATTAGTGATCGATACTTATGCCAAAAATGCAATCAGTAAAATTTTTGTCTATCTGTCTGCATGTTCGTTATAGAAACAAAAACTACTAGACGGATTTTAACGAAACTTGGTACAATTATTCTTCATACTGCTGGGCAGGTTATAGTATACTTTTCATCACGCTACGATCAATAGGAGCAGAGCAGTGAAGGGAATGTTGGGAAAATGGGAGAAGTTACTCCATTTTTAAGCCTCCGTCGCGTGTGCAGCCTCAATGGCCACGTTTTAAAATGTAAAAATGTCCACCCGTGCTACGCCGGGACGAGCCGCTAGTTGAATAATAAAGTAATGCCGAAATAAATAATTACAATAAAGATAGATTCTGTAATGTGGTCAATAATTGGGGGGAAAGGGATTGTTAGTAATGGAGACTGAGAATGCCATTGCTAGCAATATACCCGACCAGGTCGACCTCCTCGCGGTTCCCTCTGGAAACTATCATGGTTAATTCCTGATGAATTCATCATGATGGGCTAACTGGCCTGTTTTCATTCTCATCTATCACCCTTCGCTGGTGCTCCGACAGCGTATCCCGTTAGCGCAGGCGGGGTTACCATACCATTTTCACCCGTCAAAAAAAAAATGTGGTCAATAAAGAATAAATAAATAAATACACTGTCTGTCATTAGTATGATTTGTTTTAATATGAACACGATTTGTTCTAGACTAGCTTTTACGCACGACTTAGTCCGCGTGACCGGTATATGTTCACTGACCGACCGTGAAGGATAAAAAATGTCTATAACCTTCTCCGTGCCATATAGTACGTGTATACCGAATTTCATAGTGCTCGGTTAAGCCGTTAAAACGTTACCATGTAACAAACAAACACTCACTTTTAATTTTATACTATTTAGTACGGATTAACTCATACGATAATTGAACAAAAACTAATAGGATTGGTTTCCATCAGGTGTACTGTGAGCTCTTTTGTCTCTCTACATATATTTACATCACACTTGTTTCTTGTTGCGGTAGCCAAAAACAATAAAAAGAGCAAATATTTTAAATTCTAATATATCGTCATAGTCGTAGAATACTGACGGATCTGACAAATATTACATATATGGATCCGTCAGTATTCTACGACTATGACGATATGTATTTAAAAAAGGAAGTTTGTGATTAGTTTATATTGATTTTTTGTCTATGTTACACGATTGCGCCTCGAATTCTAATCGAAGTCTACTTCTATGTTGGACCCATATTAACCTTGCGATACGTGAACCTATCGTTTTTATTTACCGAGTGAAAACTGCATGTTGCGATGTAAAATCTCTACGTGGACGAAAATCTCGATGTTCTGTGTTCTAAATTCAAATATTCTCAATCTAGTGCACTTATTATGTATTATGTTATTACATAAGTCGTTAATTGTCCACTGTTGGACATAAGCTTCCATCATAAGGGGGGTTTTGCTAGTAGTTGCCACGCTTGGCAAGCTATGTAGTCTAGTACTTGATGTTAATTTTCTTGAATAATCTTGAAATTTTTTATTTTTTTTTATTTTGGAGCAATATGTATTCGTGCCAATTAGTGTCAAAGAGTTGTCAAAGCTAATCAACGAGCAGCCGACCCAAATAACATGAATTCATTATGTAAAAGATACATTGAACAAGTCTGTATTTGCACAATAGTGAATAATTAATCAGCAATTAAAATTCAATTTAATCAGGTCATTGACCGACCAAATGTGGCATAGATTTTCCCTTTACCTTGAATGTAGTATTGTGGTCACACTATTTTTGGTTGTGGGCGATTAGGTTTTAAGTTGGATGATATTCAGAGCACTAATTATTGTACAGTTACAGTTGTGTACCGTTGGTTTCTAAGTTACATAACAAATGTTCGGAGTTACGAAGTACCAATAACCGGTCCTTATATGCACTTCAATTCCCGGTGGTTTCAGATTTTTTTTTTTATACAACTTAGAATGGCAAACAAGCTGACGGCCCATCTGATGGAAAGTGGTAACCGTCGCCTATAGACATGAGCAGTACCGTGGACATAACAGAGTATACTGTTTCGCCCATGATACCCCCAATGCGTTGCTATTCCTGAGGACTCGGGTGTTATTCCTCTGTATCCAGTAAATTCGCGCCATATCCCACCCTTCAAAACGAAACATAGCCATGCAAACACAACTGCTTCACGGTAGAAACACGAATGGGACAGAGGTGCCCAAGCAATCGACTTTTGTACAAAGTCTCCCTCTGGAAATAGAATAGGCCACCCTTTTCCCGTGGGTGTCATAAAAGGCGACTTATGACGAGGGATGGACAGCAGCGTCCCTCTTGAAACATCTCTAAAGCCTGACTGCGGTTGTCAATCTGCCTGCCAAGCGTGGCAACTACTGGCAAAACCTCCCAAGGGGGAGGCTTATGTTCAACAGTGAACGGTTAAGAGCTGATATGATGATGATGATTTGAAATAATTATTACTGTGAATAGTAAGCTGACGGTATAACTGATGGGTAGTGGTAACCATCACCTATAATCATCACATATATAGATACTGGTCATCCAGCACAGTTTGCATGGATAGAGAGAATTTTCTAAAAAAAATTGTAGCCAGTGTTACTTTGCTGTTAATGTACCTTTCTCTAGGTAAAAGAATTACTAAAATCGCGTAGTTTTCGAGTTTATTTGTGATAAATAAATATACAAAAAATAAAATCTTTTCTCTTTACTGGTTATTTGATTAGAGTTATTTAGTTTAATTTCACTACCATTAGTATATGTGTGGCTGCCAATACTCGAAGATTGACTACCATTATTACTATTAGAACTTCCACAACCTTCCATATTAGCAATCAATCCTCGGCTGCCATTTTGTTCACGCACGTTTTGCGACACGTGTTTCACCTTTAAACGAGGCATCTTCAGGCAAATTATTAGATTGCTGCTCCGAGGCTAGTGTTTAAACTATTGGCAGTCAGACATATATAAATGGTATCGGAATTAAACAATATTAATTCTAATTAAATAACCAGTGATAAGGACTTCCGCAAGATAACACCTAGTTCAGTAAAATATTTTGTTTTTACAATATTAGTTTTGAAGTTTAAACAGAAAACTGCAAAGTCGAGGCGGTTCGCCAGTTTGACTCTAAGACCAGACTGATTCGCTAAAATATCAAGAGAAAATTAAGGTAAAAATTTTGGCTGGTACCGATAAGGATATGACATGGTAATTATCAAGAAATAGGCATGCATATTTTAAAAGGTCGATAGCACGTCTGCAGTTCGTTCGGTGTTGCAGGTGCTTATGGGCGGCGGTAGTTACTTACTATCAGGTGAGATGCATGCTCCCTGTGTTAGGAAAAATAAGTAGTACTAGTCTATTCTCAATTATAAAAATTTTTTTTTTCTTCTTATACAAAAAATAAACACAGCCTTGAACCAAAAAAGTGGTCAGATCCAGTTCGTAGTTTCTTCCTCTGTCAAACCTTGTGCCCGATAGGGCTGGCGTCCAGCCAGTTCCATGAGTCTGGATGTGATAAATGCTCGTTATTAATGACTACTAGTGAAAGTTTACTTTTGGGTCTGTGTTGCAATTAGTCGTTTTTATCCGACTGCTGGAAAAAGGTGGGTTATGTTATATGGTATTATAGGATTATAGAGCGTGCTTCTCACAAATGAAATATAGTGAATATATTTTGTTAGTATGTAGGATCTGCTTGCATCTGTTTAATTTCAATGCCAATCTCTATTTCGTTCATACTTCTAGGTGGTGAAAAAGTCTCCTGTCTTTAATTTTCCCCTAACTATATAATATAGGACATTTCAAAATAGGTGCCTACATACATTGACAAGGCCAGCAACGCACAAGCTACTCCTTTCGTGTCGCAGACTCGCAGTTGCTCATGGGCGACAGTAACTGCTTTCCATTAGGTGGACAGTTTGCTCATTTGCCTCACAAACATTAAAAAAAATCTATGCCAATGACAAACCTGCTGATTTTTGTTGCTGATCAAAAAAACGTCTACTATTCTGCACTATAAATTCAAATACCACGCTAGCGGATAGAAATAAATAGTTTATTAACTTAACTAAAAGTTAACCAAATTTAACAGGGTCTGTGCTGAGCAGTGAACAATAGCTGATTCGTAATAATAATGATCGAACTGCTTTCCTTAAGCAAAGTTGATATAATATTCACGAAAATTATATTTGGTTTTTGATATGTTATATTAATTTTATTACACCCTGTATATATTTGCCATTGTTATTGTTTTGTACCTTTAATAACAAAGTTTAATCACTGGTTTAATCAACACTATTGTTTAAATGACACTTGGCCTGTGTACCATTTGTGATAAAAAGTTCGACTGATAAAATTGTCTTCTTAACATATACAGAATGAATTAAATTATTCACGCCCACTATCTTATGTGTATGTAGCCAAGGTCATATTTGGCATGAGTGAAAGTGGGTCATATGTGTATTATGATGGTATTTGAAACCATAACATTACATTTGGGATTTGTAATAATGAAGACGAGTAATTTCATTGCTAGTGATATATCCTGTAAGCTCGATCTCCACGCGGTGATGATCCTCCAAGAATCAATTATGGTTTTTTTTTTGATGGGTGAGTTAGCCCATCACGATGAATTCATCAGGAATTAACCATGATAGTTTCCAGGGGGAACCGCGAGGAGGTCGACTTAGTAGAGTATATTGCTAGTAATGGGATTCTCAGTCTCCATTACTAACAATCCCTTTCTCCCCAATCAATTATGGTTAATTCCTAGTGAACTCTTAACGATAAACCAACTTATTGGATATCATCCTCATCTATCATCATTCATTGGTAACTCGCCAGCATATCCTGATAGTGCACATTACTATTCCATTTTCATTCCATCAATGATAATTTCAAATATCACTGACAAGTCAGTGAATGCAGCTGGCTCAGGACCGTTCCTTATGGTAGTCTATAGGGAAAGCCTCTGCTCAGCAATGGATAGATAATGACTAAAATGATAATGATTATGATTGATAACTTGGACAGCTGAGGTTTCTGCTTGAGCATTCATATACAAAAATCTTATAATTCTCATATGGTTTAGTTTCTATCTACTATCACAGTTCACGTTTTAGACATAGCGGCTGTCTAAATAAGGCTTTGATCTGATCTTTAATGAACGGCCAAATTTCACAACACTACCTACGCCATAATCGCTCAGTGGGACAAGAGTGGGCGGTATAATTTCTTTAATCTTTATCGATATCGATTATATCCGTTTTGAAGCTATTATGAATACATTTTAGAGATTCCAAAATTTATGTTACTAAAAGCAACGATTAATATTCGTTTAGTATCATGGTTACGGGATTTATATAACATTTAATATCTCTCTTAATATGATGGTTTGTTACTTGGCCCTCAATACTACTAATACCAAAATCGTAAACTTCAAGTGGTCGTCTTGAAATCCTTCCCTCAAATCCAATGTTGGAAAAGAAGTTTGATCGAAGCGAAAAAAAAAATATGAAATAATTATAATATTAGATTAATGGACTTCTCATAGACTATCGAGAAATACAAAAGAATTGGGGACGAGATTAAAAATCTTACTGCTTAACCAAATACTACTACAACTACTATAGTGTCCACTAGACTCGTAAAAATTTTATCACGTCTCGTACGAACCACATCCTGTTGTTTATAACACACGAAAACACTTTCGCAGTTCGCAAACGCAAATTTATGGGTTCATGTGATTTAGCTATTGCGATGCCTCTCACGAAATGCATGTCAGTACAATGTCGATATCGATCTGTCGATATGCTGATCACGTGCGCATCACTACGGTTGCGTACTATCTCTTCGTAGTACTAGGTATTGCTTATCGATTTTAAACTCATGTGCGCGGACATAAGAGTTATAAAACCAAAATGCAGCTTTCGCTAAAATGATTTCAGATGGATGCTCGGCATGTTGAAAGTTTCTCCCAAAGGAAGGTAATAATAGACTTTATAATTAGTTTTAATGGAAAGTCAGGGAACACGGAATAAAGGGTGAAATCAAAGGGTATCTGAACAAAATGTAACTTCTTTTGTTAGTTTATTGGCTATAAAAACTGCGTTTAAAGTCTCTTTTGTGATAATCATTAATCAAGGTATCTTTGCTTCCTACGAAGAAAGAAACATCTATATAGAGTTTTCATATAGAAATTATGAAAATGTCTGCTCTAGGTATGTTTAAAGAGTATTTGTTTCAAGTATTATATAATGCTGGCCATCACAGACGACATTTTTTATATACAGAAGCCTGCCATTTTAAAAATAGAATGTGTATACTTTTTTAATTATGACGACATGGTCCATGAATGAATGAATGAGTATACTTTATTTGCATTATACAATATAGGAAATAAACAAGACAATTTACAAACACAACGATACAATTGTATAAGTACAGTAAGGCGGTCTTATTGCTGAGTGCAATCTTTTCAAGACAACCTTAAGGTAATGGAATACTATGTCTCTCCTAATGTTGTACGGATTATACGGATGTTTGACAGTGCATTTGCTGTTTAAATTTACAATAGTTTTGAACTTCAAAGGTCTTAAATTCAACGTCAGCAGCAGCGTCCCTCTTAAAACATCAGAACAGTCTAACTGCGGTTGCCAACCCGCCTATCAAGCATGGCGACTACTGACAAAACTCTTTCTTATTGGGGACGCCTGTGTTCAGCAGTGGACAGTTAACTGCTAAAATGATGGCAAAATATTTAAGATGTCGTTTATGATGCTACTATTTCTTATACACTTACGGTAGTAGGCACGATGTTGTCATTCTTTTGCGTCATTAAAATGGAACGTACCTATAATGCTTAAGTTCAGCGCTTTAAAAATACATCCACGTCGTCGGTGGGCCGCTGACGGTTTTTATTGGGTTAATTATGACGATATTTGGGTTGCGTCGCTACGTGTAGATACTTCAATTTGAGTATTTGCAGGATGACAACACGTAACATTAATGATTTGGCTAAGCTTTGTGTGTAAAGTAACAAAAATGCCATACTACTTTTGGAAGTGCTTAGAGATTATATTGCTAATAAGATATTATAATCAAGAGCCAAATTAAAAGTACCCGTAACCGGCGAGCGTGTATTAAAAAATTGATGAATGTGGAAGAAGCGAAAGAGGTTTGTTTGAATCGATGCATTTTGTGGTCCATTGTTTCTGCCTACCCTAATGGGAGACAGGCGTGACAGATATGTATGTAAGTATTATTATAAACCATTTATTCTCTCTTCACATTTCAAAACAGTGAAATACAATGAGACACGCTTATATTGAAGTAATCAAATTATCATGTTGAACTTCATATCATTTAAAATGTTATCTATTAACCCTTTCCACTCCAAGCCTTTTTTTCTTTTTATTCCACCATCTCTGTTATGTCCATGGTACTGCTTATGTCTATAGGCGACGGTTACCACTTTCCATCAGGTGGGCCGTCAGCTTGTTTGCTATTCTAAGTTGTATAAAAAAGAAAATCCACGCTAAAATTGAGTTTTTTTTTTAACTTTTAGGGGTTTTTCGTATTTTGTAAATAAAATTATTTTTTTCTTATATGATAAACTTTATTTTATGAGTAATTACAGGATATTATATTATAATTCTTAATTCTAATCTTTATAATCCCTTTTGGTATGGTATAAAATGGAGTGGAAAGGGTTAAAAGTAGTCTAGAGTAGCGATTAACTATTTTCATTTTTTCGGTTTTTCAGTTGAACTTTAGGGCTTCAGGTTACAGTTAACTTTCCAACTCTTTTTATCTTTAAATCATATATGGGTATTATTTATAACGAACAGAACAAAAAAAAAAAGTATCCAATTCGGTCAAGACGTTTTTGTGTTTTAGTGAAAATAACGAACAGCAATTGATTTTTATGTTACAGATTATGTGCCGAATATGGTCATTCTTTTTTTTTTATAATGAATAAGCTTTATTGACACTATAATACTATACTAATACTGTAAAGAGGAAAGTTTTGATTGTTTGTTTGTTTGTAATGGATAAACTCAAAAACTATTGAAATAATTTTAAAATATTTTTCACCTGTAGAAGCTTCATTATCAAGCAGTAAAATATACTGGATATTTAGTATGCAATATTATAAATCTATAGTAGACATATTGTTTAAAAATAAAATTTTGTTTCATATAATACTTTATTAATGCATTAGTATTTAAATAAATAAAATAAATTATATTACGTCAATAAATTGTTAAGTACTAAATAGGCATATAGTACAAAGGCAGTTTTATGGCTATAACATCTAGTATTTAAGCTCTGGTGATGTTTTAAAAGGGACGCTGCTGTCTATCCCTCGTCCTTCCTTAGTCGCCTCTAACGACACCTGCAGGAAAGGAAGGGATGGCCAATTCTATGCCGGGACAACACGATTTTATTTATTCCACCAAACAAAAGCTTCAATATCGCTCTTTAATTCATTCACGTTATCAGTGTATCGGCTAAACGTTATCAATTTTGTCGTCAAAACCAATATTAATATATAAAAATCCCATGTTACAGTGTTTGTTCTCGCTTATCTTCGAAATCGCTCAACCGGTTTTAATGAAATTTTGCAAGTGTGTATTGTTTTTTCTAAATTTTTATTTTATATTTACTGACCGGGATAAATAATAACCTATGTCATCCACCATTCCATATAGTACGTGTATATTAAATTAGCGCAAGCGGAGTTGTCAACTATTAAAAAATACATAAGGTATCCATTCTATGTCTTATGTAGGACATAACCTATTCCTCTAATAAATTTCACTCAAGCTTACCAAATTTTATTCACATCCATTCATTAGTTTTATGTATTGTATGTAGGATTAGTAAAACCTAGCGAAATATTTTCTGCTGCCACGCCATCATACGCAGCGTTGCACCATTGTTCAAGTCCCTAAATAACTTCGATTTATGATCGGAAGTTACGTCGCTCGGGATATATTCTTAGAAGTAACTCTCCGATCCATTGAGGAGCTCTCAAGAAACTAACGTATAAATACGATATAATCTCCCTATATAATTCCTGATGGGTTGTCAAGAGACTTTTGTAGACTGATATCGTTATTGTGAATAATATAGAATAGGCCTTATGAAATTCTACCGTTGCTTTTTTTTACAATTTTGAGATGGTAAGCAAGCATACGGTCCATCCGATAGTAAGCGGTTACCATAGCCTAGTTACTCTTTTAAAATAAAAGTTGAATTGTATGAATTTACTAGCTTTTAACCGTGATTTCGTCTGCAAGATCGGTAAATGGCACTGACAGGGGTAATATCAGTTCATAGTTGAGAGATGGACAATCTCACAACTATTCTCTTAATCGCCTCTTACGACACCCACGGGAGAGGACGGGATGGCCCATTCTATGCCGGGACCACACGGCAAGAAAGATAGTAAGGATTAAATTCTCCTATATTAAGTTTAAATCTACATCTTTTTACCAGAGACTTTGTACAAAAGTCGATTGCTTGGGTACCTCTGTCCCATTCGTGTTTCAACCGTGAAGCAGTTGTGTTTGCATGGCTGTGTTTCGGTTTGAAAAGTGGGATATGGCGTGAATTTACAGGGTACAGAGGAATAACACCTGAGTCCTCCGGAATGGCAACGCATTGGGGGTATCATGGGTGAAACAGTATACTCTGTTATGTCCATGGTACGGCTCATGTCTATAGGCGACGGTTACCACTTTCCATCAGGTGGGCCGTCAGCTTGTTTGCCATTCTACGTAGTATATAAAAAAAAATCTTCAGCATATTTTTTTTCAATCTGCCTCGGAAAGTTATACCCGGGATATTAAATCCGCGTGTAATTTTGATACCGTAATGAATTTAGCGAAGCACTTACCGTGCCCGGTGCCATCGGAAAATTGTGTTATCTCTTGCAATTATGATTGAAATTATACCTGTATACTGTATATAATTTTCAACCGACTTCAAAAATAATGGTCTCGAGTCGACTACATTTGTGATATTGACAATTTTTTATTCAGTTGTCTTGAGTTGCTTTATGTTTGCAACTTCAAAAGTGTGGATTCCAAAAATAGTAATATTAATGAAATAGAACACTGTTATATGGCTTATCAAGACAAAACATATACCAATTTTTAAGACCTTCAGGGATAGAACTGTGAAAATCGCATCCATTTTGTTACAGTAGTTTTTGCGATACGCCAAAACAATCGTAGATACATACAAAATTTCTAAAAAATTTTGTTTTGGCCATTTGGCCAAAATCTATTGGTCTTGGATCTAAGATGTCTCACATTAATTTTCCTTAAATATCTTCCATGTGCAAACTTTGATCCTTTAGTAAAATTGTAAATTTTATTATATTTGTCAAATAAGAATAGCTGACCCGGAAAACCGTTGTTTTGTCTACCTGACTTATTTTTTATGGAGAACCACTTATTGGGATACTGTTCTATATCAAACAATACACTTTTACAAAGCTTCATTAAAATCAGTTGTACGGTTTCGGAGGTTAGCGTGAATGATACCAACTTTTTATATATTAGGACTAGTTTTTACCCGCGACTTCGTCGGCGTGACCAATGTTGACTGAGCGGTATAAAAAGTAATTCCAAATACTATGTGTATGCCAAACATGACTATTGGTTAGGCCATTACGGCGCCAAGAGGCAAACAAACAAACAAACTCACTTTCACATTTATATTTGTAAGGATTGTCAAGACTTTAAAGCAAAGAATTTCCATACATGGCATGTACACCGATGAGGTTAGTATGGGAATCTCCAAATTTCTTGTAGTTTTTTTACCCGTGATCTTTGGGAAAACTATTCGATTTCACTGTTAGAGCATTTCATTCAAGGAATACCAATGATTCCGATTTCACATTTTATTGTAGTTTTTGGAATTCTTATGGGGTTTTTGAAGACAAAAGTTTTAATATTATATATGGAACATAAGCTTTATCTAATCTTTTCTTGTAATTGTTTGTATTTGTAATAAATTTACTAGTGCAATCTTTTGGAGGGAAAAGAAATATTGTGATTAATAGATTTTATAGCAGATTTACAAGACATTTATGGGTGGCGTCTGTACTCGTATGTGGGCATTGGTAATATCTGCACCGTTACAATATCTATATATTGGTTTCTTCTGGGCATTGATGATTAAAAAAGTTCATCACCTATTTTAATATAGCCCATACCAATCGAATATGTATATTTATTTAGAATAGAATAAGAATAGAAATCATTTATTCAAATAAACTTACATTGAAGCACTTTTGAATAGTCATTACATTTTTTTTAATCTACCGCTCGTTCGGAAAGCTGTCTCATCACAAGAAGAACGAGCAAGAAACTTGCGTGTTGCTCTTTTAAATAATTTTATTATTACTTTATATTTTTAAGTTTAATTGTGTGAATACAAACCACCAATTACGAAAGGATTCTTCATTTCGATATTAGATAACCGATATGTAACATATCCATATTTATATAGATATAATATAAACCAATATATAGATACTGTCACTACAATATATAGATACTGCTAACTAAATATTACCGACCCCTACTCGTATTCTCCTATTGACCTGAATTGATTTCGATATTAGTATACCTAGTATAGTATGATCCTATTATTGTTCTATTGCTTATTCAGTTGTATCTCTCGGAACTAAATCCCTCATGTTAGAAAATAAAAAAAATATTGGATTCCTCTACTATATATTGAAGAGGATAAACTGATCCTTAAACATATAGGTAAAATACGTTCTAAATTCAAATCCTTTAAAATTTATTGTACCTGTGAAACTCTTTTTTTTTACTCTTGGTGCATTGGCCTGTAGTAATGAAGTAATGATGTGGTCTAAGATAGCTTGTGGGCCCACACCATATGGACTTAAAGTAAATGTAAGTAACCTATTTACATTTACTTGTGAATTGTGAATGTGTGATTCTGTGATGTGCCCAAAATGTGTGATTGGAAAAATGTACAGACTTCTCGCCGGTTATTGGCTAATTTTTCTCAGTTTTTTTTTGTGTTGAGCGGAATATATTTTGTCCGTTTAAACGCATGGGATATTACCAAAGGAATCGTTGACCAGTCACAGCTTCCCTCCGCGGGGCCAACAGTTTCATCTATTTTTAGCCACTTTGACTGTGTTAGCGGGATTGGTGCAAACGCGTAAACTAATTATGAACGTAAATGTAGAATTGGAAGCGTATTTAGACGACTGGGCGACAGCGTGTCAAAATTTGTTATTATGGGGTTTAAGAGTCGCTTAATATGTCTTTTTTAATTGATGATAGATAGGTATATAATTTATTTGCATTACTTGCACACAAATGAAAACAGACATAGATAGACATACACAATAAAAAGAGATAAAAGAATATATGTACAAAAAAGGCAAAATACTATATGTAGCTGATTGGATTCTTTATTTTTTTTTTTCTATTTTTTTTATGGGTGAAAATGGAATGGTAATCCCGCCTGCGCTAACGGGATACGCTAGCGGAGCACCAGTGAAGGGTGATTGATGAGAATGAAAACAGGCCAGTTAGCCCATCATGATGAATTCATCAGGAATTAACCATGATAGTTTCCAGGGGAAACCGCGAGGAGGTCGACCTGGTTGGGTATATTGCTAGCAATGGGATTCTCAGTCTCCATTACTAACAATCCCTTTCCCCCCTTTTTTTCTATTTGTTAATGTTTCGTTTTATTGTTTCAGGTAAAGGGAGTGCTAGTTTACAGCGACTTCTACGAAGTCACAAGGGTCTGTGGGCCTGTGTGCCAAATAAAGTTACTAACAAACTCTTCAATGATGGAAAACCTTCAGTAAACAAAATTGCAGATAGGTAGACTCGGCTTCTGTTACATTAGAGTCAAATATACTCTACTGGGCATGTTAGGTTATTTTATACTACAAAAGCAACAAGCATATAGTCCATTTGATAGTAAACGATTACTGATAGCTTACGCGCGCAATATCGATCTTAAAGAAACCTTAACACCCCATTTTGAAGAACTCCATACTGAGTAATGGTCTCTGGGGAAAAAATATGTAAGTCGTGTTGTTTCAATCATTAATTACATTAAGACAAAATTGAACGCCATTAAGACTTATATTTAAAGTATTATATCAGCGAGAATGTTTATTTATTTTTTATTAGTAGATAGGTTTGCGTTTGATCTAATCGCATCTGATTGTAAGCGAAGATATTTATTCATTATCGACTTGAAGAGTCTCTGATTGTATTTCTCCGGAAACAGGAAAAGTCATTATTCCATTCCTTAGCAGTTCGCATTAGTCATCAAGAGGCACGAGAGAATAACTACGTGCGGATCTGTAGATCTCTACAATTTTTTGTCTATTATTTTAGTATTAACTATAGTTTACAGATTACTGTTTGTACTCTTTCCAAGTTTGTTACTCATAAAGATGTATTCATATTTTCACCAATTGCCAACAGTATCTTTCTAGCATCAGCGTGTAGGTGTCTACTATGTTTTCGCGAATAGGAGACATCTACAGTCTGTTTCGAGGGCATATCTAATGGTAATATGTGGTGTCGACGACCGAACAACGATCTTATTGTTGGCCAATCTAGACGTATCAGACGGCAAGGCTTTTACTCGCTCCACGACTAAAACCGCGTATCTACCAAACAATATACGGTACCTACTGTATATAAGTGTCTATAAGATTGTTGTTAGCGATAACACCGGCCTTTTGTAATTGCAGATTTTATGTATATTTCAAATTTTGTGGACAACAAAGAATTTATTATGTGTAATATATTATATCACGTAATATATTTAAATATAGTTAGAGGCTTCAAGAATGACCAATTGCCAAAAACAACAACATATAGGATATATACACAAAAATGTAAGATCCGACCCCAGATAATACGAGAAGGACAAGGGGTGGATACAAATGATGCTCGTAATGCGTTTATATCAAGTTTTATCTATATTTACTATTAATATTATAAATAGGAAAAATCTGATTTTTTCTGTTTGTAATGGATAAACTCCAAAATTATGGAATCAATTTAAAAAAAAAATAGTTATAAAGCTATGTCAGCTATGTTTATTATAGGTTATAAATTATTATCAAAATATTTATTTATTTATTTATATGCTTAAATAATTAGAGATTTCTACGAAAATAATGTAATCCAAAGTATAAAAAATTTGCTTATTAAAGCTAACATTTTTTTATGCAACTTAGACTGGCAAACAACCTGACGACCCACCTGATGGAAAGTGGCCGTCGTCGTCTATAGACATGAGCAGTACCATGGATACAACAGAGTGTACTGTTTCACCCATGATATCTCCATGTGTTGCCATTCCTGAGGATTCGTGTTATTCCTCTGTACCCTGTAAATTCACTGCTATTCAAACCGAAATGCAATCACAACTGTTTTACGGTAGAAACACGAATGGAACAGAGGTGCCCAAGCAAACGACTTTTGTACAAAGTCCCCCTCTGGTTAAATTATTTTTCTATTTATCTACCCGTGCGAAGCTGAGTTGGATCTCTAGTACATGTATAAAATATGAGTTTAAGAAAATGCCACCGTCTCACTAAAATACGTGTTTTGAAAACAACGTGTTTTGCGACAGATATTTTGGTGGAAATTATTACGGAAGATTATTCAGACTGCAGTGTCTTTTGTTTGTTTCCAAGGAGGGTTGATGTCAGGCAGGCGGCCGGTCGTAAAACTAAAAGCCAAAATCTTGGGTAATATGGATAAAAACATATTACGCCGACCCTAAATAATTGGGATAAGGACAGGAAGATGAGTGTCTTTTGTTTGTATGGATCGAGTGAATGAGATGGCGCCATCTTCATCTTAAAGTTTTCATTTCAAATATATACGTGCATACAGCGTGATGAACCGTTAGCATGAGGGAGTGTTTTATCAGTAGAACTGAACATTTTTAAATGATTTAAAAAAAAGCTGACATCAATTCGGTTGTCGAAATATGATAAGTCGAAAAACGACAAGAAACTTTTGAGACTTTTATACTAACCTGACAGCTGTAGTCAGTGTGAGTTTGGAAGGTTCGAAATTAAATTTTCTTTTTTCTTTTTTAAAAACAAAAGTGTTCCGTTTCATTATTAGAACACTAAAGCTCTTAAAATAATGCCAATGTTTCCCTAGAGACTACAGTATGGGGTTCTTCAAAAAGGGTATTTTAAGATTTCTTGAGGGTTGGCAATGCGCACGTGATACCTTTAGTGTTGCAGCTACAGTGACCGTTTACCATTAAGCGGACTGTATGTTTGTTTGTCATCTTTGTGATATAAAAATAAAGAAAAAAAAAAAGATTTCACTCTATATATTATAAAGTAAATTATCTGCTAAAAATAAATATAAACTAAATCTATCCATGCCCATTAGCTCTGCGTCCAAATTTCCGTGTTAACGATACATTTGCGGTGCAATCAAAATTAGATCAATGAAATTGGGACGCGGCAGTGGACGCGTGACTTACGCTCGTTTACCGTCTGTGTTGTCTCTTGGGACGTCTAGTTACGTAGAGCGTAGATTCCAAGTCTTTATTTAAGGTTATGCTCCGCAAAAAACAGGGACTTTAGTCGTAACAAAATTAGTATGGGACTAAAACGAATGTAAACCCAAACGATTGCTAAAACAATTGTCAGAGACAGTTCAAAAATCGCGAACAACTCGCATGTATACAAAATAATATAAATACATTAAGAAGGTCCTTTATTTTAGTCGCTTCTCGAACAAACTCAATATGCGCGTGGTTATTCTGAAATTCTTCGGATACATTGTCAAACGAAATCAGGACCGTCTGGAAAAGCTACATCATCGCTTATGACTAGCCCTTCTAGGCGGTCTTGATTGGAGTACTGTGTGCAGGGAAAAAGGAATAGAGGACGTACACAGATGAGATGGATGGACATAATTCAGAAGGCAACTGAAGCTATTTTGCAGGAATTTATCTAGAAAGCCCAAAATCGTGGAGCCTGGAGTAAGTTGGTGGCGCAGACTTACCCACTACAATCATGTCTTTCAGTTATATGGAAAAGATATAATAATGAAAATGTAGTCTAGACCTGTCCTTAGTTAAAACAGTTGGTTTTAAACAATAAAACTTTTTAGGACCTCATTAAATTGTGATGAAATAATTAGAATTTTGCGTCCGGAAATAAGGATTATTGTTTACTAAGATGTACGACTAATTACACAGTCGTAAGAAAATGATTCCAGGAAATGTACAAACCAAAAAATTGGACTTTAAGATTTGTCCTTTTATAGGTCAGTAACGGTATTAGTGGGGTGCGCGATGTGGTGGCGCCGAGGTCTGAAAGTAACACCAAGTAATTAAATTATGGGAGACTCGTCATTTAGTTGACGAAATAAGTGAGGATGAATTCAATATATACCTAGATTTTGAACTCGGTGCACGTGTTATCGATGACCTTTTTTTTAGGAATCCGATATATAGATATCGGACCAAGAGTGGGCGACATCCAAAAGCATGATTACTTTTTCGCCAGAAAAAGAGATTTGAATATCTTTTTTACGAAATCTTGACCACACGAATCATCTAAAATAGGATAAATCCTGAGCAATCCTGCACACTCGCAAGCTTCTGTTATACTCGTATTTTTTTTTATACCTGCCTTTAAACAGGCGCCATTTTTCATAAGTATCTGTTTATACGGTAAACTAAAAATGCGAACGGGTCCAACTGACCGGACGTTGGCCGTAAATTATAAACGGGAACAGATTATCTTGCATCGCTCTCTCATCATGAGCGTATCGTAACACGTCGGTTTGTGTACTTTTAACTGGTTCCGACCGGTTATAGGGTTGGCTTATACCATGTAACTATGGATTTATGATTAACACCAGTTACTTCTAATGATAGATCCACGATATGTGTACCGTAAATGGATTTTTCCCAATAACATAGTTCTAGTAGTGGCGTTTTTTTGGGAAGTTTTTTTAAGGGAATGTGAATAGAATGGTAACCTTACCTGCACTATTAATATATTCTGTCGGGATATTAATGAGAGATTACCGTGCGTTTTTCAAGGCACTTTCTCCCACGCACAACCACTCTTTGGAATCAACTTCCAGCAGCAGTATTTCCGAACCGATACGACAACATAACCTTCAAGAAAAGAGCATATTCCTTTTTAAAAGGCCGGCAGCACACCTGCAATGCCGTAGGTGTTGTGGGTGACCATGGGCGGCGGTAGTCACTTACCATCAGGTGAGCCGCATGCTTGTATGCCCCCTGTGTTGTAAAAAAAAAGATAATAAATAAAGATGAAATCAGGTCAATCGACCTATCATTACAAATTAACCAGAAAATAGTTACGATGGTTTCCAGCAGAGACTACGTAACCTAATGTGGAATATTTTTTTTTAATGAGTGCCCATGAAATAGTGACCACACTTGTGCTATCTGAATACACTGACGGGACACCAGTGAGGGATGATAGGTGAGAATGAATGTAGGTCAGTTGGCCCATCGTTACGAATTGAACAATAATTAACCATGATAGTTTCCAGGGGGAACCGCGTGGAGTTTGACCTGATTATATATCAGGTATCTACACTACATTGCTAACAAGGGGGCAGTTAGACCCCATTAATAATTTTATTATTAGTATTTTCTCGCCCTGTTTTGTTTTGAAGTAATAATTGTTGTGAGAAAGGTTTGTCTCCATTTGAACAATCCTCACGTAAGGAATAGGTTATTGGTTCATGATTGTCGAAGATATTGTGTAATATCTTCGACAAAGCTTCAATGTACCCGTAGATTACTCTTATTTAATCGAAAGTATTTACATTTGTATTGGTAAATAGGGATCCGACCATGTTTCGCACGGGTAGATAGAAATTTCGAAATATGTTACTGGCTGACGAGGTAGCTTTTTATAGGTGAATGATTTTTTAAAATCGGTTGCGTCGTTTTTGAGTTTATCCATTACCAACAGTCAAATCTTTCCCTAATAATATTAGTACAGGTACATAAATGTATTTGTTTTTATCAAAATTGATTTTTTTTTAACAGTAAAGAATTAAATTATAATTTCCCTAATTATATTCTGCGAGGCACACCCCTAATTGTTGTTGATGTACATTTTCCTTTCGTTGTATTTTTATCACATCGCTGCAGGTGAATGAACATCCACTGTTTACGGGCCTGGATTATTTTTAACCCATTTTCGAATTACGAAACCGATAGGTGTAATCCTAATATTATAAATGTCAAAGTGAGTTTGTCTATTTGTCACTTTTTGACGCTTGGAGGGAAGGGATTATTAGTAATACGGGCTACCAGTCCTATTGCTATTACCTTGTCAGGTTTTTTTTTGATGGGTGAAAATGGTATGGTAACCCCGCCTGCGCTAACGGGATACGCTGGCGGAGCACCAGTGAAGGGTGATAGATGAGAATGAAAACAGACCAGTTAGCCCATCATGATGAATTCATCAGATATTAACCATGATAGTTTCCAGAGAGAACCGCGAAGAGGCCGACCTGGTTGGGTATATTGCTAGCAATGGGATTCTCAGTCTCCATTACTAACAATTCCTTTCCCCCCTACCTTGTTAGGTTAATTTCCATGTAGTTCCCCTTGGAAACTATCGTGCTGAGTCCCAGGTGTATTCATCGCGATAGGCTAACTGACCGGCTTTTTCATTCTCACATATCCCTCACTGGTGCCCCGCCAGAGTATGCCGTTATCGCGGGCAGGGTTACCATTTCATTATCATCCGTTGAAAAACTTCTTGACGCTTATATAGCTCAAGCAATCGTCATGAAAATTTGTATAATACATACTATTTTGTTTATTTGATTAGAATTACTAACAGTATGTTGTGGTGCCCAAACTGTGAAAACATTTGCGAAAGTTTGAGCGCCGAACAATCAACACTAAGATCCGAGAAGCAATCTAATAACTTGCCTGAAAATGCCGCGTTTAGAGGTGAAATATGTGTTGCAAAACGTGCATGAACAAAATGGCAGTCGAAGATTGATAACTCATATATTTATTTATTTTTTTGTTGGATGAAAATGGATTGGTAACTCCGCCCGCGCTAACGGGATACGTTGGTGGAGCACCAGTGAAGGGTGATCAATGAGAATGAAAACAGGCCAGTTAGCCTATCATGATGAATTCATCATGAAGAATCAATCATGATAGTTTCCAGAAGGAACCGCGTGGAGGTCGATCTGGTTAGGTATATTGCTAGCAATGGGATGTTTAGTCTCCATTACTAATAATCCCTTTCCTCCCAATGACTTATATAGAAGGTTAGAGAACTTCTAGTAATAATAGTGGTGGTCAATCTTCGAGTGCTGGCAGTCACACACATACTAATGGTAGCGGGATTAAACGAAATAATCCTAATCAAATAACCATTGATATGGACTTCCGCAAGATAACACCTAGTTCAGTAAAATATTTACATACTATTTTGACTCGAGGAGGGCAGAGCCTACTTTTTCTTCCGATCAGTCGATCATTCTAATGAATTTGTGGCTATTTGTCAATATTGAGAAGAGATTCCCAATTGGCCTGCATTTTTAAAAAAAACATTCTAAAAAATTCGGAATTCAGAAGTGTTTTAATTCTCTATATATTTATTGTGGATATGTTACGCCATTAAGCATTCCAGCGATTTTGGACCAATTATAGTATTATTTTTTAAACCGATAAAGTTTATTTTCCCTCTTTTCACCTGTGTGATCAGGGTTTTGAAAATCTTAACGTGTTCACGGTTCATTCACTATTGATGCTGACTGTACACATCGTACTAGCCTCCCCGTTTACATCAGAAAATGATGATGGATGGTGGGAATTTCGCAAATATTAGTTTAAATCAAGCCTCGGACAGTTTTGGGTCAGGTGTGGTTTCTGTTTTCGTTAAATTTAGAAAAACAATAGTTGCGTATAGCGGCTTTCGCGTGTTCTATTTACCGGTTTATTATCTGGTTGATTGATTATTGTTTTTGATCCGAATCTTAAAGAAGGGCTTCAATTCGGCTCAAATTGAAGAGCAATTTGAAGGGTGGGCTATGGCGTGAATTTACTGGGTACAGAGGAATAACACCTGGGTCCTCAGGAATGGCAAAGCATGGGGGGTATCATGGGCGAAACAGTATACTCTGTTATGTCCATGGTACTGCTCATGTCTATAGGCGATGGTTACCACTTTCCATCAGGTGGGCCCTCAGCTTGTTTGCCATTCTAAGTTGTATAAAAAAAAAGTAACGAAATAGAAGAGAAAACAAATTCGAAATAAAGGAGATTTTCTATTCGTCTAGATTTTTTTATGGCTACGTTGAGTTCTATATATATTATGCGATAATGTCGCCAATTCTGAAAGTATTTTTATAATTATTTTTACAATCGATAATTATTTGTTTCCATATCGGTCCCATATTCCTTTTTTTTACATTTGAAATTGACAATGCGAAGTAAAAACCTACTCAAGTCATAAGTCTACTATTAGCTAAATATGTGCAGCTGTTCTGAAGTACATACATATATACATACATATCTGTTACGTCTGTCTCCCACTAGGGTAGGCAGAAACAATGGAACGCTAAATGATTCGAGTCAAACAAACTTCTTTCGCTTCTTCTTCCTTTCTGAAGTAATACGTTTACATATACTCGACAATTGATTTTCATTTATATAAGATTACAGCAAACATTCTAAATTCTGAAAAATCAAGTCCCAATGACATTAATTAACCTTTTTGACAGATAATATGTAAGTAATATTATATAAATGTGTCCACGAAACATCTTGTCATTCATCGGTGTTCTAGCTTTGGTTTTGGCACAGTTAAAATTGCCATTTTGTTTTTAAATATATTGATTTGTGGCTGTTATATATGACGTCGGACAGACAGACTTTTAACCTATATCAATTTTATTGCGGTTCGTTGTACGCTTCGGACTAGCCAGTGGTTTTGTTTTACAGCCATAATTAATATTTATTTAGGAGATGAATCATAGAAATAGCTAATACACATGTGTGTGGAATTATGAAATTGTAAAAATTATTTACGATTCGGTAATATTTGTTCGAGGCCGTATGGTCCTGGCATAGAATACGCCGCCGCCCTTTCGTTTCTCGTGGGCGTCGTAAGAGGCGACTAAGGGAATTTAATGGTCGAGAAATGAGCACCATTGTTTCTCTTAAAACATTATCAAAGCCTAACTGCTCTTGCCAACCTACCTGTCAAACGTGGCAGCTACTGGCAACACCGCTATTGTGTGAGAGGAGAGGACTTTAATCAGCAGTGGACAGTTAACAGCTGTATCTTCAATACTAATGTTGTATATATTTATTTATTTACTCAGTGCTTTTCTATTAATCGATGACGGTACATTCGTAGCCATGTTGGATCCTAAAATGCATGGCGAATTGTGAGGATAACGAGTGTAGTGTTACGTTCACCACAGCGGTAACAATCGACAACTATTGCTAACGATTATATAAATGATTATAGTCGTGAACATATAATTTAATTTTCAACCGATTTCAAAAAGGAGAAAGTGTTTAATTTGGTCGTTTTTTTTATATTACTTGATAAGTTCGTCAGTTATATGGCGATTTGGAAAACTCTTTATTTATCTGAAAGGATATACTTACAGATTGGTCACACGGACTTTTTTTTGTTGCAAATTTGCAGTTGCAAAATTGATGCAATAGTTTAATTTGTAAATCAAAATACCAGTTATTTTTGCCACAACTGAAGGCCTTTTTTTGTGGAACACACGAGAGTACCAAATTTCATGACGATTTGTCGAGCCATTAAGGCGCCAAGAGGCAAGAAACACACTCACCATAAGTGAGGATAATGATAAGAAAAAGGTTGTCTTCGTTCCTATGTCAAAAGCGACGAGTGATATAAACCTCGTCTCATCTCGAATTCAGGTGCCGAAATAGCTTACAGTAATCTCTAAATCTTATCCAATTACGAGCAGAGCCGGCCATTTGTAATGTCGCGCCGTGGATTTGTTCCCCTAATTTGTTTTTGTCGTACTTATAAAATACACATATGTTATGCTATTATGATATTTTTAATGGAAATTAATTAAAAGGTAATTAAGTTTTCAACCGGCTTCAAAAAGGAAGAGGTTCTCAATTCAGTGGTATCTTTTTTTATGTTTGTTACCTCATAACTCCGTCAGTTCGGGGGGAGGGGGATTGTTACTAATGCGGACTACCAGTCCGATTACTAGCAATATACCCTGACAGGTCGACCTCCACGTGGTCCCCCCTGGAAACCATCGTGCTGAATTCCAGGTGTATTCATCACGATGGGCTATCTGACCTGTCTTTTCATTCTTATCTATCATCTCTCACTGGTGCCACGCCAGCGTATACCGTTACCGCAGGCGGGGTTACCATATCATTATCATCGATTAAAAAAAAAACCTCCGTCAGTTCTAAACCGATTTGGAAAATTCTTTTTTATCTGAAAGGATATACTTGCAGATCAAAGAATCAAAATACATGTAAATACGTGATTCTACGGTCTAAATAATTTTAATATAATCTGCCATAATATCTCTCTCTCTCTCTCTCTCTCTCTGTGTGTGTGTGTGTGTGTATGTGTGTGTGTGTGTGTATGTGTGTGTGTTTGTGTGCGTGCGTGCGTGTCTGTGTTTACGATTGAAGTCGGTTTTTTTTGCAAATCGATAAGTACTTTTGTTAAACATCATAGTATTTTACGTAAAAGTGTGCCAGCTTTTTCTGGCATGCTACTTTACAGGTCAATGATCTCTATTGTTTATATACAACCCGTTGACGATACGATGACGATTTTGACTGCAGATTTACGGTGCGATTCTTGTAAAGAGCTATTTGATTTTCAAATCGTATAAAGTTATTACAGACGAAATAAAAAAAAAACAGTCTTTATGTATCAGTAAAAAATCAGTAATGAACGTTTTAAATTTTTTCTTTTTTATTTTCTGTTTTATAAGGTCATTTAGTATAATTGTGTACGGAAATTGTTTCTTTGATTATTTTAATTTCATTTGGACCTGACCTTCAAAATACAGCAATAATAATCGTGACATAACCAAAACAATATTAGCGTGACCTTATCGATTACAAGAGAACATTTAAATATATTATTTGGCGTAGACAATATATACACAAAAATACCTCTTTCTTTTTGAAGTCACATAAAAGATGAAATATTACCTTTTCTGTGTCGTGTAGCATAAAGAGTAATGAGATATCGTGTCAAGCGGGCATTACACGGTCGAGTGGCTCGGACATGACAATTCGACGTTGGAGGGGTTAGCGCACGGATTCGAGGGTTATGAGGCCGGTGAAAAAGTGCCCACTCGGTGGCGGGGTAATTGTCAACGCGAACATAATATACCACTTATTTGGTCGGTTTGACCTCTGGAAAAAATTTAGTCTGTGTATGAATTTTAAATCAGTTAGGGTTTATGATAACTTTTAAATAATTGCAACTATTATTACTGTATAGAATCGGCCATCTCTACCTTTCTTTTGGTGTTGTAAGAGTCGACAAGGGAAGTGCGAGAGATGGTCAGCAGCGTCCCTCTTAAAACATCTCCAAAGCCTAACTGCGGTTGCCAACCTGCCTTCCAAGCGTAGCGACTACTGCCAAAACTCCCCTTATGGGAAAGGCTTATGTTTAGCAGTGGATAGTAAACGGATGAAATAATAATAGCAATAATTGTTACGGTAAATATAGTCTACGTCATATTGTTTTAATGGTGTGTGGAGTGGTAACCTCGTCTGTGGTATCAGTAAACGCAGGCGAGGCACCAGTGCCTCGTGATGATAAATATACGGCGAATTATTTGCAATGGAGCTATTACATTCGCTCTACTAATAATCCCTTCTTACCAGTGAGGGATGACAGGTGAGGATAAAAAGGCAGGTCAGTTAGCCCATCGTGATGAATACACCTGGATTTGACCGTAGAAGGGATCACGTGGAGGTCGACCACTGTTAATGGGTCTATTAGACCCTATTACTTACAATTCCATTCCCACGACGCGATGTAAGAGAATTAAACGTCAAACTTTAAAGAATATTACTAATCCATTTGTGAACATTAACCAGACATGTTAAAATTCTAAGGTATCATGTCCATTTATTTGGAAGATTTTTCCAATTTGAAAAATTTCGTTTGCTTTGCAACTCGAGCAAAAACTAAAGATGACGTTCGAACTCGCTATTATTTCACTGCTATTTTCTAAGCTTTCACTTAAAATAACAATACGTATTTAGTCCACCATGGTATCCGTTGTCGGGTATTGACACTTCGCTATGGTGTCGTTTACAGTTACGTAAACAAAGTGTAAAAGGAGGTGGTTTTCAGATCGTCTATAGATTCTATGTTAAGCGATTATGTTGCCAGTTTTAAACTTATTTCAGTCATTCTATTTACAACTTTTTTTTTTATACAACTTAGAATGGCAAACAAGCTGACGGTCCACCTGATGAAAAGTGGTAACCGTCGCCTATAGACATGAGCAGTACCATGGAAATAACAGAGAATACTGTTTCGTCCGTGATACCCCCCATGCGTTGCCATTCCTGAGGACTCAGGTGTTATTCCTCTGTACCCAGTAAATTCACGCTATATCCCACCCTTCAAACCGAAACACAGCCATGCAAACATAACTGCTTCACGATTGAAATACGAATGGGACAGAGATACCCAAGCAATCGACTTTTGTACAAAGTCTCCCTCTGGTACTAATACTGTTGATTCCTCTGTTTGTCTCATTATAATTTTGTTATGATAAAAGTTAATGTTTTCCTTTGCAGAGCAAAAATACCAAACTTCGTTTTGAAGCAGAGCACTCTTATAGAAGCAAAATCTACTTGTAGTCGCACGTTCCGAGTTCTAAATTCAAATATTTAAATTGTAATACGTCTACGTAACATTACGTTGATCTTCGGTGTGTTATATCGTGCTTGTCGTGCCTTGAGGTCGCTGCTTTGTTCAGATTCTTATAAACATCTAGCTGAACTGGCAATCACGTTCGCCCCTTCTATCACCTACTCAATACATTATTTTTATGGGGACAATTATTATTATCTCAGGTTTGGAGCAAATAATGCTATTTTTAAAATGTCATTAAAATTGGTTGCATCGTTTCGGACATTAACGTGAGCTAATATCGGGATTTTAAACGGGATTTTGATATATTAAGATTGTAACCGCAATCCACGAACGCTTGCAACATCTGAGATGTCGTTTGCTCGTAGTCATTCCTTGTAACATGAAGGTTGAGTCACGGTAACCAATAATTTCAAATGCCAGTATTTCATGGTTGGTCACTTCATGATGTAATCAACTCAATCGAGCCACGATATACACATTGTCTTTATTGGTCATTAAAATATATTGACTAGGGCAATCACTGATTTAGTATGTACATAACAAGTAACAACCCATTAACATCCCAGAACTAGAACTACGCATGGGTCTTTCCTCAATAAAAGGAGTATATTGGACAAATATTAACGAACTCCGAGGCGCAACGGTGGTCACGTTGCTTTGCCTAGGTCCCGGGTTAGATTCCCGGTTATGTCAATGTAGGACAAGAATTTTGGTGTGATTGTGGTCAAATGGTTTAGTTTGGGATTTGTTTCTTTCTCTTGTATTGGTATATCTTTGCTTATCTCCTTGTTTGCCTTTTCACATCTCAGGGGTGAAAATGAGTGATGACACTTCGTGTTCATACTCTGTCAACGCAGTGGGTAATATGTATACGTAAGTAAACATAATTTTACAAGCATAGCTGGTTGAGGTCAAACGATACTTTCTAAGTAATCGGCGTGTTCAGAAGTGACTAAAGTCAATACTTCGTCAGAGTTTTAATCGGGTAAACAAGACGTGTCTGGACAAATTAATTGTGTTCAATTAATAACTTTGTTGGCCAAATAAAATTTATTGCTATATTCTAAATTACGTATAGTCTATACTAGAGTTCTTTTGTCACGTTTCTGTTAGTATTTCCAAAAATGCTGTTCTAATTCTTTATTAGTTTAGGCTTAGGTAAACTCGTAGAATCGTCTGTATCAGTATCGCTTTCTTTTTACTAGTTTCCGTCGCTAAACAGTCTTGCATGTTGTTCTTATTCAAAAAATGAATTATGGCGATACAGAGAGCTATCACATAATACAGGCGATTTTTCTATAATAGGTTGTGACTTGAGCTGTGGTCCTAAGCGTGCAATAGGAACAGTACGGTCCATGAATTTGACCAACTGAAAATAGAATGATGAATTATTGTCTTTAGTGAACTTTCGTAATGCGGTTGTCGATTCCATCAATCAGACCTTATTCTTACCCTTCATATAAAAAAGAAATATCGAATAAATTCAGACTTCAAATTCTGGTAATATAATATTATTAAATCTTGGATCTACACTTGGAGTACGAAGAAGGACCATTGAATTTGTCTTTCACTTAATCACTAGTAAAATATTCCATTGTTTCTTGCGACTGTTATTGTATCGATTTGGTAATAACAAAGCTAGTAAATAAAAGAAGTATATGAAATATTGAGATTTTTTATCAAATAAGAAAAAAGAAGTTTATATGGTCTGTGTAGTGTAGTGGCCAGTAGCCACTCAACGTCCGCTGACCTGTGCAAGGGGTCATTATGTTTCTCCAAATTATTTGAACATTACCATCCACTAACGGACCCGAGTGTACGTTCGCCACTCCGGTTCAGTGTGACTCGCCGAATTATCTGTATTTGTTGTAAAAAAAGCAAACAACATGTTAGAGTATATGTACATGGTATTTCTCGTCAATACGACGTTGGACGTCGAGTGACTGCGATGTTCGGCAAAAATTAAATACGTTAAACAATCGAGGTACAGATGCATTTATTGCTATCATCATCACATCAGCCGTTAACTGTCCACTGATGAACATAAGGTTTGGGGGTTTTGCCAGTTTGCCGCAATTAGGTTTAGAGATATTTAAAGAGGGATGCCGCTGCCCATCATTCGCCCTCCTTTAGTTGCGTCTTACGACTCCCACGTGAAAGGATAGGGGTGGCCTATTCTATATCGGACCATATGGTCAATTATTTATTGAATTACTATACAAATTATTTATTGATTTATGTGGCATTACAATATTTAATTTTACTAATAAACTATATATAATATAATAAACTATAATAATATATAATATCATCAGATATATAATATCACTAAACCATGACTGTACATGGAAAATATTTAAGAAAAATTGAGGAATGAGAAAATATGAAGAGTCCCTAATTAGAGCATTAGAAGCCAAAATTGTCCCTCTTTGTGTATGAATGTATTTTTGTTCCGGCGCGCGGCATTACGTAAAAACTGCGGCATCAAATTGGTTGCGGTTTTCACAGTTATGTTCTTTACGGGTTAATTTCAAAACTATATATATGTTTTATGGTGATACGCCATCTAGAAGTTATATTTTTTATACTATTGAAGCGGTTTTCATTGGTTTTCCTATAGCTGAAATTGACGCGATCGAAGTAGCAGGAAAAAAACTATTGATTAATAATAATTTGCTAACTCATTGGTTAAGACCTTATGGTGTTATCATCTTAATAAAAACATTTAGTTAAAAATCACCTGTAGTACAAATCACCAGAATGTGATTGTTAGAGATGGGCATCCAATAGCCCCATTGCTAGCAATAAAACTATATCAGGTCTATCTCCGTGCGGTTCCCCTGGGAAACTATCTTGGTTAATTCTTTATAAATTCCTCATTATGGGTCAACTGGCTTGGTTCATCCTAACCCATTACCACTCACTGGTGCCCCGCCAGCGTATACCTATAGCGCATATGGGGTTACCATTACATTATCACCTATTAAAAAAAAAACAATGTTCTCTATCGTTACATACATATGTCACTTCTACTACCTTATGTGTCTTGAAGAATGTTTAAGAAATGCTGCGTGTATACACCCTTATATAATATAATTAACATGAATTTTTTTTTTATGCATGTTATGTTGTATGACTATTATGTCAGTGATACCGTTTAATATATTTTGTGGTCGATTGAAAAACTATTACACACTGTTTTACGAGGCTTGTGCAAAATTGGTCATTACTTGTTCCCATTGTACGTTTGCGTATGGTAGTATAGGCTTTCTCTTGAAGACATGAAATACACCGTTCCATCTTCACCCATTGAAATAAATGCTAAGTGTATATAATCCAGTCTTCAATCGATGGTGGGTGTATTCCCATGTTCATTCATAAAAAAAAAGAAAGGAGATGACAGCTCCAGATCCAAAATTGATCTAAATCTTCATAATAAGCCGCCAGTGCTCTTAAAAGGCGTCATAAAACTTACACCCACCGACGGAACGTCGCCATCAGCTGTGATTATAGGGTAATAGTGGGAGCGAGATGGCCGCTAATTATCACATTCCACAGAATTTGAGGGGAGTTTTTTGTTGGTCGAGGATTTTATACAATCGACCCACTCCAGATAGCTGAAAATGTTATGGCAAAAAAAAAAAACGTTGGCAATCGTGACAAAATACACAAATAAAAGATGAGAATATGAAAATATTTGAATTTAGAACACAGAATCGCGTTTGCGAAAAAAAAAATGTTTTTTTTGCTGCGCAAAGAAAAATGACAACTTTAACCACACAAAATTAATTAGAAGCCAATACGACAGTAAACGTTGACGATTTTTTTTATAACACAGGGGGCAAACGAGCATTCCACGGCTCATCTGATGGTAAGTGACTACCGCTGCCCATAATCACGCGCAACACAAGAAGTATTACAGGTGTGCTGCCGGTCTTTTAAAAATTACAAAAGAACGGAGAAAGTCGATGCAGAATTGGCGTAGCTCCGTAATATATTAAAAAGAGACTAATTAAAGCGGAATGATAAACATACTAACGGTCTACCTAATGGATGGTGATAACCGTCGCCTATAGATATGATACCTATGGTATCCTTAATACGTTGTCATTCCTAAAACTGTAGCGTTTCACCTGTTATCAAACATTACCTATTTAATTACACATTGTAATTTCACCATTTTATCTACATTGCCATTATTTATATAATCTATTTTTCTATTTCTCTTCGAGATTGTGTATTGTATTGTATAGAAGCGAGTAATTTTAGGAAAAGTAACCGAGTCGTATTTGTCAAAAGCTAAAACAATAGCTAGCGTGAAGAATACCCACACATGGTAAATATCTTATGTCATGACGGATAAGCGGACGAAGTAATTTGTCCAGCATTATCCACCATTCAGCGCAGCGTCTGTAATTGTTTCGTGAAGGACTGCCGTTACAAATGAATGACTTGAAAGCGTATAGTAATGGATGTCATTCTATCTGGCATGAATTTACTAAATCATGTTATTCATAGTTTCATTCTTTTTTTTATACCACGAAGGTGGCAAACAAGCTTGCAGTCCGTCTGATGGTAAACGGTCACTGTAGCCTATGGACGTCTGCGACACTAGGGATGTCACATGCGCGTTGTAGACCCTGTAGAAACTTTAATATACCTTTTTTGATAAATCCCATACCGTAGTCTCTAGGAAAAACATTAATATTAATAATAATACTTAGTGAAATCTAATTCATTAGTAATTTAAAGGAAGCTCTATAAAAGATGATCTCCATGATGAACTGGTGGACATGTCTCGGGTTCAGTTTTCGGTGGGACCAAATTAGGAAACGATTTGTTACTAATTGACTCGGGTCTGGGCGTGTGGTTGTGGCCTTAGATGTTCGTTACCAGATTTCTCATAATATAGGGTATTCTAGTTTGAGAATCAGGCGATTGGAGTAATTGTGTAGCACATAAAAAAAAAAACCTGTCACATTTTTTTTTCTCATAGAAACGTAAGTGGACAAATGATAAAAACTGAGCAAATCGAGGAGTAGGCTCAAAATTTTTGTTCTTTTCTCGATCTATTTTTCTTTAGAAAAATGTTCAGTTTCACCGGTAGAACTTTTTTATTGATTCTTCTGAATTTTATCTCGAGTTTTACGTTTCTTGTGTTGGTACTAGGTATTCTAAATATTTGTTTCACATGAGTTTTGATACATTCTTACACCTTCACCACATGGTTGTTATTACAATTTACGTCATAACCCAGTGGGGTTGTGACGTAAAAGTCCTAGTCCTAATTATATCGTTATATTAGACTAATGTGATTTTGTTTTTCTATTTACAGAACAGTGCGCCGATGTGGGAGGAGTTTATATCAAAGGCCACCAAGCTTCATTCTGCTTTGAAGTGAGTATTGATTATATTTCTTTTTATAAATTGATACAAATATTATAAAGAGGATAGATTGGATTTGTAATTGATATATTTAAAAACTACTTAACCGATTTTAAAGATTCATCTATAGAAGAGCTATGTTTTCGAAAATTATATCTTTTTTTTTATACAATTTAGAATGGCAAACAAGCTGACGGCCCACCTGATAGAAAGTGGTAACCGTCGCCTATAGACATGAACAGTACCATGGACATAACAGAGTATACTGTTTCGCCCATGATAACCCCCATGCGTTGCCATTTCTGAGGACTCAGGTGTTATTCCTCTGTACCCAGTAAATTCACGCCATATCCCACCCTTCAAACCGAAACACAGCCATGCAAACACAACTGCTTCACGGTTGAAACACGAATGGGACAGAGGTACCCAAGCAATCGACTTTTGTACAAAGTCTCCCTCTGGTAATCTACCGTGCGATGTACGTATTATATTATATAAAAATATTTGTTTGCCACAGAATTGCCTTCGGTAACTAGTATTTCTTGTATATATTAGTTTTTTTTTTTCATTCGTTTCTAAGTACTCATTTACATTTTTAAGTTCCATATTTACTAGATTTAGCGTCGTATTTTCAATATTTCTTCTTTGAATAACTTTTAAATGAAAAGGAGCTTTAAATTTTTTCCATCTTATAATATCTTTTTTATGGTGTAATTAGAAATGCGTTCGGTTGAAAGAAGCGACTTTGAAGTCTGTTTCTGTATATAAAAAGGTTTTTATACCATTTTAATATTCTTAATAGCAATATATACCATACTTGCTAGTCCACTAATGCTAATTCTCTAGGAAAATATAGAAATACTTATTATGTATGTATATCAAATCTTCGGAATAACCGTGTACCTATGCATGATATGCTTTATGAAAGTGGACAAAGAGGGATATATGTAAAAGTGGAGAGTATAAGCATCCGAAACATTTTAAACGAATCTTGCGAGCAGATATACATCTGATTATCAGTAAGACTGAAATGCCCCCATGATGACTTAGAAATAGATAAAGGAAACAATTGACTCAAAAAGACGGATAAGCTGTTTGAAAGTAAATTTGAATGTTCGTTGTGAAACAAATAAGACCTTACCTTAATTTTAATTAGGATTAAGATCAGAATTGCCAACTCGCTTACCAAGCGTGGCAACTATTGGCAAAACTTCCTTTTTGGGGGAGGCTTATGTTCAGCAATGGTAACTGTCCAGAGCTGAAATAATAAAAAAGGTCAGAATACAAGGCAAAAATTGCCTACTCAATATAATAGAAAAGTGCCTGAAGGAATAATAAATAAAAACTCTTTATTGTTTCTTCTCAAAGAAATTACATTCTTTCTTTCTTTCAAGGATCATCGTTGTTCTTTTGAAAGCTCCGTACAAATTTAACTAAAAGAAATGTTTTGGTCAATTTTCAGGTCGGCGTTGGTAGCGATAGCGGCCTTCTTGGACGCATTTCAGAAGATTGCTGATGCAGCGACCAATGCCAGAGGTATATTTTATAGTGGTTTTACAAACGATATCGTTTGCCTGTCAAATTTTCGTACTTTCCCATAAGAATAATTCATTTTATCGCAGTACAAAGTATTTAATATGTTGAACTAGGAAATAAGTTAATAACACACCAAATTTCATCAAAACTAAAAAGATAATATTACAAATGTATGGAATTTATCATCCCAAAACTGCGTAGTATCTTCCAATTTGTAACAAAGATAGAAATCCTGATAAAAAAGTGATTTGCGAATTCCCACTAATCTGCAAGTGTCAAACATTCAAGTATATATATAAATGTAACACGTTTCTGCCGAAAAAAATTTTTGTCGACGCTTTAATATTTTTCCATAAAAAACTTTGCCAATTTATTAACATAGGTTTCGATACGAAACAAAACTGAGAGGCAATATTTTGATCAATAACAAAGTTTTTTTTGTATTGTCAAATATAAATGGAATTTGATTATGTTATTGGATGCCTGAGTGTATTTGATCAAGCTTTTATTCGGGACTTTTTATCTATTTTTAAACTTATTGGAATTTAATTTGTTACAACTTGGTTCTCCCATCGCATTCGAAAAATCATTTTCTCTATAGTTCTTACCATCTTTTTTCTTTACTTGCATGTGTAACCTTAATGTATTCAATATTGAAAATGAATTCAAACGGCTGAGGTGCGTGACTAACTAACTGAATCAAGGCACGTTTCACTACTAAACGATAGACTAGTAAATAGTAAACTTAATTTAGTATCCGTTCCTTAATAACTTTGAAATTTATTGAAATTACTTTGAGATCCCGATAGACCGGGATAATACTTTGAAACAACAGTGCACTATGTAACAGCAAAAGCAAATGGAATTGCATTTTTTTTTGTTTAGGTTTACAGGAAGAGAAAGAAAGAGAATATATTATATATGTTTTATTTGAACCGCACTTATGTTTATATAAAAATTCAGATAGTATTTGTTTAGTGATTTGGCTCTGCTAATATATGTATCCAAATATGGCGAGGCTCAATTTAGCATAATATGATAAATATTTAGTTGGATCTGCAAGATATACTGGGGCTTATTTTATATTCTGATAGAAATATCTTAATTAACTCTGGTCTAGCATTTTTATGTCAGTTAAGATTAACGTTATGTGGGAGTTATTATTTTACAAAAGCTTCAATTTAGCGTATACAGAGTTGCAAAAGTTTGACTATTAATTTGTAAAATACAAAACTTGTATTAAACTATTGCTGCTATTGACATTTTAATTATAATCGTCACATTATTTAACTTTTAGATAATGAATATAAATAAATATATATCACCACTACAACCTATTTTTATCCTAAAACTGTGTTAACTTTTGAGTTTGTACTGAAAATAATGTCTAATATTTTGCAATTGAATCTATATTATCCCAATAATTACTATTATCATAGAATACATATCTTCTTCCTTTTATTCTAAATCCTTTACTGTTCAGGCAGTTCGTCTATGGAACTCACTGCCTACCTCTATTCGGTGCGCTCAAACTCTTACTAGCTTCAAAACCTCTGTTAAATCTTACTACCTCTCACTTTAGTACTATTTTCCTGTGTTCTCTCTTCGTTTTCCTTCGTCATTTTTTTCTGTTGTATGTATGCTGTTAAGTATGTGTATGTTATGTATATATTTAATTGTGTATATATTATATATGTATGTGTATGTATGTATGTATGTATGTATGTTATGTATATATTTAATTGTGTATATATTATATATGTATGTGTATATATGTATGTATGTATCTATATATGTTTGTATTTGATAATATTTATATAATAGTGCGCCACCTACTCTTTGTCTTTTTCTCAATGTCCTCTACCCAAAGGTTGTCTGGAAGAGATTGCTTAGCGATAAGGCCGCCTTTTGTATCACTTCTCATTAATATTTACTGTATTTGTTATTCCTCTTTTTACTTGGTGCAATAAAGTGTGAATAAATAAATAAATAAATAAAATACATTAAAGGTTTAGTAAAGTACGAAATTAGTTACAAATATATTTGATTCTCTATAGACTGACTATTGTATTGTGGTTATTTTATATTAAAAATAGCAGAGTTAGAACTCTCATCAAACTGAATTTTATGTCAACGTCATAAAGTTAATTTCGATGCGTTACGTCTACCAGTTAATCGGGCATTCGATTTCTAGCTCTTCTGTTTTACGACATAATTTGGTCATTGTTATGATGCTTCTCAGAATGCTGTTCGAGTCGTTCAGTTCGAGAAGTTTGAAAATGAATCAAATTGTAACATACTCGTATAACAAATTTATAGAGCACTCAGTTTTATTTATAGCTTATTGCTTTTTAATTGCCAAAATCATAATATCGGAACAATAACCTCGATCGTGTCACAATTGAATTTTTATTAAGGCCTATTAAATGTACTTTTATGTCATCGAGTTGTTGGGCAATGATGCCAATGTATAGTTCTCTAATAAAACTGTGAAATAGTAAAGTAGCATATATATTTGTATTTTTGGATTTGCGAGATACCTATGTCCAGCAATGAATAGCTTTGATTTGACTAATAAATTCAATTATATTTTTTTTTGTCAAAGTATCTCGCGACTGGCTCTTGGCTCTTGGCCTCAACAGAATATCAGTATTTTGCTCTTCTGAGGTCAAAGCGAGAAACTGAGTTGTGATCATTTCATGTTACTATGCTACACCCATGAAATGAAAAATTATGTTACCTCTTTTATGTATTTTTCTTTTATTTTTTAATTCCTTAGTTTCTTTTTTTGAGTATGTACCAATATTATTTGTGTACTGTAAGTAAAGCAAATAAAATATATATTTATCTACAAACATATTCGCTCACAATTTTATGACCTTGTTAATGTTGTACACTATAAGAGAATTGTCGCAGTTAATTTGATTTATATATCTTGTGTTGCCACAACAACCTAAAATGTTTATTAGCAAATGAAGCCACTGCGGATAATTCTCAGGTACCGTATCTCGTTACTTGACTATTTGGATGTCTGACTATGACCTACACCGATGCACTAAAAGTACCACGTCCTTATTAAATTAAAGTTCTTTTTTTATTTGCAGCAAAAGTGCATAGGCAGTTAGTAGTTCATTATGAAAAAGATTTCGGTTACCACTTAAACTCTTTATTTCTTATTATTATAAATCCTATAACAAAACAATATTGTTCCTTCTTAATATTCTTTCAATTGTTTACATTTCAAGGTGTTATCGCATTATGTATCCAAGTGATGTATTCATACACTTTAATGTACATTTTCGGTATATTTTCAACTCCACGATGTCTCGGAGCGAAGTTCTCCACTCCGACAATTTCGTACTTTCTTCCATCATTATACATTAGAGGGCCTTCAATAGGGGCGTTACAAGTTTTCATATTGTTTTCACCTCCGGAGCATAACTGTTTGTTCCATAAAGTGATATTCTGCTTTAGGCTGCTGTATGCTTGTGCACACTCCTAGAAATATATTGAAATGATTATTAAATTCTAAATCAATCATCGTAATATCATTATATGTCGTTCTTTCTATAGTATGATTTAAATTGTTGAACCTTTTTTTAATCTTATTATGTAAGAATTTTATTTTTCAGATATAACTATTCCTTAACTTTCATCTAAGTATTCATTTTGTTATTAATAAAAAAAAAATCCAATTTCTGCATCCAGTATTTTCACTACTATGTCCCATCTAACCGAAACACCATGCAAGTACAATTGCTTGGCAGCAGAAACACTTGGATGTTTGTAATATTATAATTTTGTATATAAAATATAAGTAGAGAATCTTTTTAAAACGATTTTAAAACGATCATCTAGGTATGAAATATGATCAGATATACTTCTGTTATATTTATAAATTAAAGGATTACAGTCGTCTAGTCTGATTAACAATATGAAATCGTTTGTATCTTTTGAAGGTAGTGTTCTATGAGTGAAACTTTTTTATCTTTTGGTATCTTTTGGTAACACTGAAATAATTTTAGGCACTTCTCTTCCCTGTACACTTTAGAATGGAAATAGATTGTTTCAAATTACTGAAGAAAATAATCGAGTCATAGACACTCACCGTATTGTTGACGAATGGAACAAAAATGTGTTGTATATTATTGGTACTGTGGTCACCGTTATTGAAAGTTCTCCACCCTGCTGTAATTAGTGGCTAGTATCTATCTTCATCTGAACGAGATGCAGTGACGTCCACAGTTGGAAGACAAATGGGCTGAATAAAATCTGTAAAAAGTACATTATATTAAAGATTTTTTAATTTGAAATAATTGTTACTGTTTTATAGTTAACTAGCGGCCCGTCCCGGCTTCGTACGGGTGGACATTTTTAAAACATTTTAAAAAGTGGTTGTGACATAACGATAATAATTGGACATATAGTATCGCGAAGTTTTTTGTAGTTATTAATATTTTCTTCAATATTGTACAACATACTTTTGTTCCATCACCAATTTTGTTCCACAGCGCACGCGACGAAAGATTTTTTATAGCATTTTATTACACCTTGAGATACGTTACTAAAGTTTTAGTAAGGATCCTTAATTTTGTAGCAATAAATGTAGCCTATGTTACCCAGGCTGAATGTAGCTTTCTAATGGTGAAATAATTTTTGAAATCGAGAAAGTAGTTTTGAGTTTCTTCATTACATGCATACACACAAAAATACAAATCTTTCTCTTTATAATTTATAGTTAATTTATTTATTATTTTATTTCTTAAGTTTATCTGTTACAGTTTTTGCCGATAAGACTTTATGACTGTTCTCCAATATGACTGAAGAATGTTCAGATTTGTTTTCATTATGTATTGATTTTTATCATTGATTTTTGTGCAGTATTTTACAAAACATACGATTTGAAAAAAACCAATTTAGAAAACCAAACATTTTTGAAGATTAATTCTTATATATATCAAAACTAAATTTTAAAAATTTTTCGATATGTAACAAACCTGTAAAAGGTGCATTCTGTCTCATCCTAATTAATGCGATGTCGTTTTTTCTGCTATTGAGTTCGATTTGAGGATGCAGGATGGTAAGTTCAATTGGAATGACGACAGGAGGATCAGTACAGTCCACACCGCCTCCTTCTATATTAATACAATCGCGACCATCGTTAACGGTGTCGTATTCTCCCAAACGAATATTTTTCCTGAAAATATTGAACTGAAATTAGATTAATGAGCCCTTGTACGTAAGGTTTACCAAAACGATGCAATAGGGAAGCAAAAATTGTTTTATGGTTTCGAGTCTTCAGAAAAATTTATATTCCCTAGAAGGTGTTTTATAAAATGATTCCTTCTGTATTTCGGGACATCGGCTTTACTGAAACTGCTTTTATGCAATTTCAAAAAGGAGAAGATTCTTATTGCACCTGCTATTTGACTGAGTTATGCAAAATCATGGTCAATTTATATTATATTACTAGCTGACTCGGCAAACGTTGTTTTACCATATACATTATTTCGAGAACTATACATGAAAATTTATCCTACTACAATTATTAAATTCGATTGCCATCTTGCAACCCGCGATTTTTATATTCCGCAATAGCGGAATATAAAAATCGCGATTAAAAAACAGAGGTTGGTCTTAAAAGCGTGAAAATTTGGATTTGTATGTATTTTTCAATGCTAAATCATAATAAAATAAAAATAAAAAAAATTGTCAAAAAGGCAAAAAAATATATTTAGGAGTAGGTCACCCTTATCATTGAGGGGTATGAAAAATAGATGTTGGCCGATTCTCAGTCCTACCAGATATGCACACAAAATTTCATAAAAATCGGTAAAGCCATTTCAGAGGAGTTTGGTAACAAACACCGTGACACGAGAATTTTATATATTAGATTATATATGAATGTTCATATACTAATATTAACTTACGGAGTTCCTACATTTAAGATGGGCCCAACGACGCAATGTCCAGGCGTCAATACGTATTTGCCACTTATAAGTGCTCCGTTGCACAACGCTTTGATGACTCCGTCTTTTTCGTATTCTATTAGTGCTAACCATGGGTACTCGTCGATTGCTGCTTCTGTTCCACCTAGAATAGAATAGAATAACGATCTTAATTACTAGACAAACCCTTTAAATTAATATGGACTATACTAATAGGTAGTTTCCTTTTTATTAAATTTGAAAAGGTGTTTATGAAATTTTGATGCGACAACTGAAATCTAAGAGATTGTGATGTGATCTCACTCAGAAGCAATATTCACGTTATCAATGTTTGTTGCAATGGCTTTGCATAAATCAGGATGTTATTTTAATTCAATAAAGAATATGCTTCATCAAGTTTAGTGCCTAGTCATTTTTAACTTTTTAATATAAAAACGCCGTGTGTGCTCCGGTAATGGGCCTACCCTTCCTTTCCCGTGGGTGTCGTAACAGGCGATTAAGGGAGGGCAAAGGATGGGCAACAGCGTCCCTCTTAAAACCTGCTAAGCGTGGTAATTACTGGCAAAGCTCCCCTTATGGGAAAGTCTTATGTCCAGCAGTGGACAGTTAACGGCCGAAATAATAATATAAAAACCCTGTTTTACGGTGATCGCTGTAAAGGCTCAATTGAATTTAATGAAGTTTTATAAACAACGTTTGACTGTTTATACATTTAACTAAACTCACGAATAATTTTATTGCCACTACGCAATCCACAGCATTCAGTTCTTGGGTCTGGTGGGAGCGCGTTCATTCTGTTCTTGCAATTGCCAACCTGAGTTTCTTCTTTAAGAGGACCGCAGCACACGCTGTATTGTTCTGGTCCATCGCATCTGTAATGTAATGTAAATTTAGACTTATCCAAAATGTATTCAGTATCATTGCATGTCCAATTAATATCTGATTTTGATTTTAATAGCTAATTAATAAATAATGACAATATCACGGAGGTTGTTTAAGCAAAGTAGAAAGTCCGTGTTTTTATTTATACTCGTACTTGTGAAAAACTTGTAACTAAATTGTTTATGATTTTGTTTTGGACAACGAATTTACGGACCCTCCGAGCGATGTTAGTACTAATAATTTTTAAATGATCCAAACATCCATTGAAAAAGTTGACTTGATATAATTGGAAGGATTCAGAATTTTATATAGGGGTTCCCAGACCGTCGTCAATTCGACTGAGCTATCACAATTATTGCTCGGTTGCTCTCTGCTTGTGCTGAGCTTGCAGATCGTTGTGCTTGTGTTATTAAGTATCGAAATAGTAACAGCAACGTTTGCGCATGCATCATTTTCCTGAAGAGTTTTGATCTTCATTACAGTAGGATTATATACAGAAAAAAGTTTTATTTTTGTAAAGACTACTTGATGGGGATAGTTCTCCACACAGACAGCTCAATCCGGTCGATATCGGAATTTAAACATCTTTAGTTTTGTTACTAAATCCGAATTTGCAGGAAATTTGGAATATAAATTTAGTATATTTTTCGCCTGTATTTTTATAATAATATACGCCCTTATTATTGTGTATTACTATTATATTCTTGACCAAACGAGTTTTAGGAAATGGGCCGTCGATGGATTTGTTATAATTGTTTTTTTTGTTTTTGTTTAAATTAAAAGTACCCGTAACCGGCGAGCGTGTATGAAAAGATTGATGAATGTGGAAGAAGCGAAAGAGGTTTGTTTGAGTCGATGCATTTGGTGTTCCATTGTTTCTGCCTACCTTAATGGGAGACAGGCGTCAGATATGTATGTATGTTTTTGTTCAGTATTTGTATATTATACATATTTTTTATATTGCTTGTATTTAATATCATTAGCATATAATAATTTTTTGTAAGACTTTTTTAAATTCTTATAGACAAAAATTTCATAATTTTGTACTGCAAATGCTATCACTATAGGTTAACTTACATTGAATTTTGCAAATATTGCACATCTTCTTTCGATATCGATTGTTTGACCATCGCTGCTAAATGTGGGCAAGAATGTACACCTACGCATGTACCATGATTACCGTCAGGAGTCTTACATTGCGGTCCTGGGCAGCATACCTGCAATGTTATTGTTGTATTTGTAAACATGTAATGAAATATTGTTTATAACGTTATATATAAGGAAGAATTAACGTGATCATAAAAAGTGATATCGAATCCGATGAAATCACCACTGGAAAATTAATTCAGAATTATTGAAAAGCTTACGTATGATTTTTGTTTAATAAATTTTTAAATTTTTAAAATCTTTACTCCTAAATTTACACATACACACGTGTGTGTGTATGTGTAAATTTAGGAGTAAAGAAAGTACTTTACTGTACAGTAAGCATTTTGTTGAAAAAGAGTACAATTTGTGGCTTTAATATATTGGGTCATAACCTCAACATAAAAACATGAAAAGAATATCACAATTGCCATAGAATATTTAAAAAAAATTTAGTACCTTTGGTGTTTTTCCCACATAGCCACACTTTGATTTTCTTAAAAAATCTATGTCTTGTTGTGTTCTGTCCTTTTTATTTATTATTGTAACTAAAGATAGACAATTCAGTACAGAAATGCATTGTCCTCTTTCACCACCAGGAGTAAAACATGACAATTCTGAAGAAAAAATTAAGGAATTAATTCAAATTATTCTGAGTAAGTTCAAAGTATTTGAAAATTAAAGAATTGAAAAGCATTTAAATATAAATATATAATTAAATTTATAAGGTCCAAATGATGAATGACATGACAAAAGTAACATGATGCCCAAATAATGTAAGTAGTCCAGAATTATCTTATAGATGTATATATATATATATATATATATATTTGCATATGCGTTCGTGCTCGGTCTTGCTTCACCCGATGGATCATGACGGTAACACCTAGGATAAAGAGCACTTATGCAGAAGATTATTATTTCCCATCGACTTGCAGATTTCTCTGTATATCTCTTATCTTTGTATTATTCTGTGGTAAGAGGAGCTTTTTACTGCTTACAGTTTACAGTTTGTGTAACATCCACAACGTAAGGTTTCATATAGATAATCTCAGATCTTTGAGTGCGTCTGATTTTGAGGTCTGAAGTTGTATATAAAAATCTTGTTTGTAAGGTATCTAATATCAAATGTCTCATTCTTTATACTCACCAAAACAACTAGTAGGTATACCTCCGTTATTGGACCCGGGTTTTCCCTTTAAGAGATTTGCATTTGCTTACTAATGCTGTTATCGCACAGGTCAGGCAAGTTGTTAAAGGATTTTATATTGATTTTTCCTTCTTTTGAGCTTTAGTATTGTGACTTATTTATTTATTGACTTATTTTTTACTTATACTTATTGACAACATGGATTTTAATTATTTTATATATCAATTAACTTAACTTTATGGACACTCACTATTATATATGGTTTCTTTCATACATGTGTTTATATTACTTGCATACACCCACTCTAACTTGCCTACCTCGCTTTGAAATCAAAATTATTGTTTGTATAAATAAAATCCTTTATTGGCTGTATTCATAAGAGACTTAGCATGTAAGTTATTTTTTAAGAGCTGTGGATTTTTGTATAAAATAAAATAAAAAAAAATCCTTTCTTTGTACGTACTTGTCTCGGTATTGATTTTGTTGCCCATCATCTTACCTGCTGTATTTTAGTGGAAAGTGAGACAGTAGCGATATTACCAAGTATTGTAGACTCTATGTCACAAGGATTAGTAACGAGCAAATGATACCTTTAGCAAGTATGGAAAAAAGTGGCCTCTTGTCATCAAGTGAACCTTATCCTACTAGAAGGTGACTTTGTGTAACGTTATCTGTAATGGGTTTATTTATCCTATATTTCTGCTATCGATAACCTAAACTTTAAAATTCGAACATCATAATTAGTTTCTGAATATATAACTTCTCTCCATTTCCGCCTATTCATACCTCTTACACGCCACAGCTGTCACTCTTCATTTGGTGGGGTGGTCGTTTCCCATTTTAAGTTGTATAAATACCACTAGATTCTAGTCAATTTATGTAAAGTTATGTTGAATGGATATATCGTAAGAAATGTAAACTTTTTTTGCAATGTCAACAAAAGGAAATGCAGTTAAGTATTACTTTTTTGTTAAAGAATTAAAATCAATGTTTTTTAATTATAAAGCATTACTAAATACAAATTCCCCAAAACCATAAACTATATTGCTAACAGGAGGAAAACACTTACGTCCTTGCACCAAACGAAAACTCATTAAAGATGCGAACATTAGCAGAATAAAGTTTATGTTGTATATCATTTTTTCACAAATTAACACACTACACAGTATTTTGTATTATTATTTATCCCGCAGACGTCCGGTATGTTTGTAAGCCGGGAGTGGTCTGTGTGTTTTCCTCAATACAGTTTTATGTGTAAGGATGTTTCTTTATAAATTTAAGTTTGTAAATTATTTCTCTTTGATTGCCATATTCATTAAAATAATAACCCAATTCAGATTAAAATTTAATTTTTAATATCCCTTATTAATTATTGCCTAATTGCAACTGAATTCTTAGAATGTGTAATCACTACTGTTCTCTGAGATACTGGAAAATATTGAAGTGTTACAAATACTTTTAATTTTTTTTATACAACTTAGAATGGCAAACAAGCTGACGGCCCACCTGATGGAAAGTGGTAACTATTGCCTTTAGACATGAGCAGTACCATAGACATAACAGAGTATACTGTTTCGCCCATGATACCCCCCATGCGTAGCCATTCCTGAGGACTCCGGTGTTATTCTATTATTATTAAAAGGTATTAATTACATCAGTATTTTTCAAAGTGTGGGTTGGAACCTCTACAAGAAGGTTGCGGAAGGTCGCCAAATAAAAAAAAAAGTTGATATTTAAATAAAATCAAATAACAAAGATATTTTTATTAAGAAAATGTTTAACAAAGAACATTTTTTGTAGCTAGGCTAACACAAATTAACGAAATGTACGGATTTGATGTTTGTAATGAAATAAAATACATGCAGATTAGGAAGGGGTCGCATTAATAAATTCATAACATTAAGAAGAAATAAATTTAAAATACTTCACATATATAACATAATATAGACGGATTAAATTTAGTCTTTATAGTTTGAGCACTTCAATAAGCACTTTTATTATATTTCAACCCATTTGTGTACCACTGACATCAAATTATACCTATCTTTTGATTTTAATATATCATCATGTCTTTCGTGCTTAATTTAATAAAGCTTTATATTTTAAGGTCTTATTGTACTACGGATCCAAGTGTTATATTCATATACTTTGGTATACACCCCTGGAATATTCTCAGCTCCACAAGGATCCGGACCGAAGCTGACGACCCCGATGAATTCGTAAATCCTTCCGTTCTCGTACATAAGGGGACCTCCAGAGTCTCCTTTGCAGGAGTCTCTATCCGTTTCACCGCCTGCACACAACTGTTTGTTCCATAAGGAAACGTTTTCCTTCTGAGAACTGTATATCGATACACACTCCTGGAAATATAATGCAGTCTTATTAGACTCTCAATGAAATGATTAACAAATATTTTATACTGTGAAGAAAAAATTTGCCTTTGAGATATGTTAAAAGAGAATGATAAAGAGCGTTAACTGGACCCTAAAATTAAATAAATGGACATTGGAAGTTGTATTTTGAAAAATTCATGTACCAGGAAAATGTGTATACTGGGTATACTAAAGGATGAACTAGTCAATATTGGTTTAGGAATGGACTACGGAAGACGATAAGGAGTAGGAAGATTGCGAAAGCTGTTGGACAAAATGGTATACCAGTAGAGGTATGGAAGTTATTGGGAGATGACGGATGTAACTGGCGGGTTTTAATTCTTCAACAATTATACAATTTAATACTTCTACAGACAGAAACGCCTTGGTGCATGCTGTTCGCCGACGACATTATTCTTATTAATGAGGATGGAGCTGCGGTCTAGAGTAGGTTACTATAGTGGCAATAAAGTCTAGAGAGTTTTGGCTTGAAAATCAGCCGAACCAAAACTGAATATACGTTTTCTGATTTCGGCGCTCTCTCTAAATCTACAGTCATACAGTTTGATGGTGCTACTTTATCAATGTGCTCCAATTTTCGGTACCTCGGTTCATTTCCTTCCTTCATAGTTCAAAGCGACTGTGAATTAGACGAAGAATTAGAAGATGAGTGAATGCGGGAATGACTGCTAACAGAGAAGAATGAAAGGAAATCTATCATGTTGAACTCAAATAATAATTGGGATAAGGGTAAGAAAATGGTAATGAAAGACATTAACTGGAATTAGAATTAGTAATGATCATCCTACAGAAAGTTGATAAAAAATAGTAGCAGAGCCGTAAAGAAGGCAAAGTGTAAAGATTGAGAGAAAGACCAAGACATTTGATAGGTTATTGTCGATAAAAACATAAAAACTTGATTGATGACTGATATTCATCTTTATTTCTACAAGCACACGACATACTTAGTCAAAGCTATTGAAACAGACTCAGTGTTAATAGCCGCCATATCAATATTCAGACAGATGATATTAGATCTTATTGAAAAACTTTAAATAGGAATAATAATTGTTGCAACCAATCAACCTGATTTTGAGTTTTTTTTTTTTATACAACTTAGAATGGCAAACAAGCTGTCGGCCCACCTTATGGAAAGTGGTAACCGTCGCCTATAGACATGAGCAGTACCATGGATATAACAGAGTATACTGTTTCGCCCATAATACCCCCCATGCGTTGCCATTCCTGAGGACTCAGGTGTTATTCCTCTGTACCCAGTAAATTCACGCCATATCCCACCCTTCAAACCGAAACACAGCCATGCAAACACAACTGCTTCACGGTTGAAACACGAATGGGACAGAGGTACCCAAGCAATCGACTTTTGTACAAAGTCTCCTTGAGTACACATCTTTTTACATAATTAGGGAATGTCATACTAGTTTATTGTACTCGTAACTTCAGCCTCTTAATAGCCTGTTCTAAAATTTATCTCGGGTCATATTTGATTGCATTTGTTCTAGTATATTAGTAAGCCCAATTTATAGAGTGATAGACTCTCACCTTACTGTGGACGAATGGAACAGACACGTGCAGTTTAATATTGCTTTTCTTGATGGTTTCGTTAACTGCCCCCCAACCCGCCACAAATAGTCTGAAGTTCGGTGGAGGGGTTAATGTAATGTCCCTTGTTGGAAGGCAAATGGGCCGAATGAAATCTGTAAACAAGTTCATTAAACGTTTTAAGAATTTCCAATAATGTAGGAGGAAAATATGGATTTGTATACAAATTTACTTAAGATTTAAACGGCCTATGCAACGCGGACGCATACGCATTGCCGACTCTAAACTATTATATTTTTCTCTGAGACCCTCCTTTGAGAAGTTCTAGGTATGGTACTCTACTCAGTACAATGTAATAAGTACCTTACATTTACCACATTTTATTTAGGTATCTGCAGTAAGTAAGAAAGCTACCCATATCAGATATTTGTTTACATAAGAAACTGAATAAACTTAATTTTGACATTCGATTTCAGTTCTTTTCTGCAGCAGTTGATTTAGTTATCTCAATTTTTTCAACAAGAAATTCTGATATAGCCTACTTTCGATCACTATGACAAACCTGTGAAAGGTGCGTTTTGCCTCATCCTGATCAAAGCGATGTCATTCTTCCGGGTAGTGGGGTCATACTGAGGATGCGGGATGGATCTTTCAATAGGAATGGTAACCGGAGGATCGGAACAGTCCTCGCCGCCGCCTTCTGTCGCCACACAATCGCTTCCATTGTTACTTGTGTCATATTCTCCTAAACGGATGTTCTTACTAAAAAAGTCCAATTTAAATTAAGTACATAGAGTTTAGTCTTTTGGTTGTTTATTAAAAAGACTTACCTCTTTTAACAGTTTAGTGACTATTTTTACATTATACATTTTGTTTTGCTCGATACAATGGGTTTAGAACTATATGTCATACAGTTTATCATGTATGATCCTCCATTTAATTTGAGTAAACAAGTTCTTTAAATCTGTACCTTTATGCAATCAGAAATATCCTCGTCAGAATCATTGCGGTCACAGAGGAAGGAACTTATTTTGCAATATCAGTGCGAATTGAATATTAAAGATATTCAAATGATGATTTCGTAATAGTAAAATTATATCAAAATATACTTGTAATAAGCATTTTACATTATAATTATTATATATGTAACTGGAAACTTACGGAGTCCCTGAATTTAGAATAATACCTACGACGCAATGACCAGCCGTCAATACATATCTGGAACTAATGAGGGCTCCACCACACAATGTTTTGATGACACTATTTTTTGTGTATTCGATAAGTGTCAGCCACGGGTACTGATCGATAGCTGTAGCTGTTCCACCTGATGTCAAAGAAAATACAATTTCAGTTTAAATACTATTAATATTATGTATGTGAAATTTTGTAAAGATGTTAACATGCCTGAATGGTTATTACTCATACACGCTTATATAGTTGAAATGGATTTAAATGCAATTTGATACACATTATTCATAAATCCGTCAAACTTCTCATAAACCCATTTTAGCTATTGTATTTTCTCTCTTTGGTGCAAAATTCCTAATTAAAAAGAAAGTGACAAAACAGTGTAAATGTTAAAATAGGATTGTATATGGATTTAGTTTCTATGAATAAGATATTTATTTTTAATGGATGGTTTTTCTTTTAATATCATTTTCTTATACCTAATAGTCATATGTAAGAAAATGTTAAGCTTCTTGAATACGAAATATAAATCAGAATATTCACTTGATGAAGTAGCCACTAGATCTAATATTTTACAAGTTGCACTCACCACTAATTTTATTTCCGGTTCCACTGTCAACTCCACAGCACTCAGTTAATGGATCTGGCGGGAACGCGTTCACTCTGTTCTCGCAATTTCCAACTTGTGGTTCCTCACTGGGAGTACCACAACACACGCTGTATTGTTCTGGACCATCGCATCTGTAATTGCAATGTATTAATTTTTAAATTTGTCTTTATTTACCTATGGGCTCTATCAATCATTAAATTATTTAAGTATGTTATTGACTTACTTGGAATTCCGTACGTGTTGGATGTTTTGCTTAGATGATGGTAGTTTGAGCATAGCCGCTAAGTGTGGACACGAATATATACCAACGCATTTCCCAGGTTCACTATTAGGTGTGTAACAGTGCTCTGGACAGCATACCTGCAATGATTTAAAACTGCACATAGCTACACTAATGTTATAAAAAGGAAAGGCTTGATTATTTATTTGTAATGGATGAAACTCAAAAACTACTCAATCGATTCTAAAAATTGTTTTGCCTAAAGCGACTTTGTCTGTAACATAACCTATATATTATGTGCTTATATTCCATGTACTCGTGCGAAGTCAGATCGAAATGCGGGTATTCGGCTATAAGTTTTCAGAGTTGGTTTCAGATATAGACGGCACCTATATTTATGAAATTAGCAATAGCACATTTTTTTATTTTGTACTCTCTGAATATGACGTTTAAAAAGAGATGGAACTGAGAAATTATTCAGAGAAAGATTTCAAACGAATAACAATATTATTATATCTAGTTAAATACTTTTGGGAAGTTATTCCTCTGAAATCAACTCCTAATAATTTGAAAAAAATAATTCTGTTTTCTTGGACATCTATCGGGAAAGTCTTGGTCACTCCATTGTCAAGTTTGTGATACTATCGTCTTAGTTTAGTTTTTAGTGTTTATTAGTTTTTATTTTTTAATGTCGTTTTATGAATTTGCATTTAACATTGCTTCATAATGTACAGATTCATGATAATTGTATTTGTGGGTAGCATCTTATTTGTCATGTACATACTTGTCAGAGTTTGCACTGACCCTACTGCGTTGTGGATTGTCAATGAAGTATTGTTTTTCTATATATTTTTTCTTTATAATAGGTGAAAATGAAATAAATCCACCTGCGTTATCGATTTACACTGGTTGGTCACTAGTGAGAGATGATAGATGAGGATAAAAGCAGGCCAATTGATCCATCGTGACGAATTAACCATGGTGATCTCCAGGGGGACCTCGTATATATAGGGTATGTTGCTAGTAATGACGCTGTTAGACACCATTACTTCTGTCTTTTTATATCGGATATTATCTCTCTGTCCATTACTTTGTACGTATAGATTTATAAGTAGAAAACTTAATTAAATGGACCATTTCTATATAGCATATTGATAATTATACACCAGTTCTCAAGTTCCAAAGTATCCCACCCTTCAAACCGAAACACAGCCATGCAAATACAAGTGCTTCACAGTAGAAACATGAATGGGACAGAGGTACCCAAGCAATCGACTTTTGTACAAAGTCCTATATTCCATTCAAGAATATAATTATGAAAACACAGAAAAAAAAATCTAAAAGTATTGTTTTGGCATCTATTGATTTTATTAAGACCCCTTAAGAAGATGTACAGACATCGACTGTTTGCAATTTTATCATATCAGTTAGATGATTGTAAACACCTTTGGTGTCTGCCCCTCAAAGCCGCACTGTGACTTCCTCAACAGATCTATGTCTTGTTGTGTTCTCTCCTTTTTGTTTATTACTGTGACTAGAGGCGCGCAGTTCAATATAGATTTGCATTGCCCTATTCCACCGCTGGGAGTGAAACATGATTCTGAAAATTAAAATATCTTTTATGAAAATATTGATCTTTCGAATGCCTTGATGTTAGTCTTAAATCGGTAGTATTAAAAATATTTGTTATGTCATCCATTTCGGCTAGGTTGTTTTAGATTTTTTCTCTTTTTAATTTAGAATTAGGAGGGAGAATTAAAGTGATTAGTATTAACAATTAGAAGAATTTGAGCATGATTGGTAAACGTGTGTAATGGATGCAGAAATGGCGAGGTTGGATTAATGAAATCCGGGATATGAGATATCAGAGAATGCCACCTGCTAAAGTAGAAGTTTTTTTTTTTTACTATTAGGATTCTCAGATATCGTAGTTTGAAGACCAGGAAATTAATTTGACCGTTACTCGTATACGAGGTTTGTCCGGAAAGTACGTATAAAAGTTTTTTAAAAATTTTATTTTACAATTATTCAGGTAAATCAATTTTATCCCCTTCAAAGTACTCCCCCTGTGACATAATGCACTTGTGCCAACGCCGTTTCCACTGTGAGAAGGCTCCTTGAAAGTCCTCTGGTTGTAGGTTTCTCAGCTGCCCCGTCGTAGCTTTTTTTATCTCATTTATGTCCCCCAAATGCCGCCCCCGAAGTACCAATTTGGTTTTTGGGAACAAGAAGAAGTCACACGGGGCCAAATCCGGCGAATAGGGGGGTGTTCGGTCACCGTAATGGAATTTTTACTCAAAAACTCACGGACAACAAGAGAGGTGTGGGCAGGGGCATTGTCGTGGTGAAGAATCCAACGCCCCTCTCGCGCCAATTCTGGACGAACTCGTGCCACACGAGCTTTGAGGCGTCTGAGCACATCGACGTAGAATTTTCCATCAACTGTCTGGCCTGGAGGGACGAATTCTTGATGGACAATCCCCCGAACATCGAAAAAAACAATCAACATTGTCTCGACCCTCTCTGAATCTTTTTAGCCACTTGTGGACGGTTGGTTCCTTCACAGCATCATCCCCATAAACTGTTCTGAGATCGGCAAAAATTTCACGGCCATTCTTGCCGAGTTTCGAGAGAAACTTGATTACGACGCGCTGCTCTTCAACGGAAGCGGGCTCCATGCCGACGGGGTTTCGTTAAGAGGTAACTTCACAGATGGCGTGACAAGCCAGTTCGCACCGCACGGCGGTCAGACCAGAACTGAAGCATTGTTAGGGACATAAGGAAGGGGTCCTGCGCTTACCTGGCCTCCCCACTCCTCTTTCTCGCATTCCAGAACACTTTTATACGAACTTTCCGGACAGACCTCGTATATTACTGTTTGAAGATTTGCAATCAGTATTTTTAGTTACAGCAGTAGAAAGTATATTGATATGATTATATTTTATTTTAGTTGGGTGGAGGGATTGGATGCAACGTATGTTCAGGTACATTCTCTGATAATGATTATTTCCTCATTTATATGATGTTTTAAACATAATTTTCCAGCAAAATCATGGCCACAAGGGATGCATAGGTCGGTTTTTATCCTGAAGCTATTAATGTAGTTACTACTTATTGAATTAATTAATTACTTAAACATTCCTTTCCTTTCCTACATTCCTAACATGAATAATATTTAATCTTTTCCCCATTACATGCCTATATTTATAAAATTGTAATTGTTATATTTGTTGTAAATAATTTAACTTAATTGTCCGACTTTAATATTGTTATGAGATTTAATGTTTACTGAGAATTTTTATAGTCTTAGTTATGGCAATGTAGGAGTCTTTGCCATTCGATTTCGAAGTATGTATTTGTTGCAATCTACTATTATTAAAATGCCAATAGTTATTTTTGTAGAAAATGGTTTTTATAAAAAAATACTATTGTAATAAAGTAAAATAAGTTATACAAATAATCATGTTTTACTTTTGATCCATGTAATTTAAGAAATACTTTAATATGCAATAATAAATAGAAAATGTATGTGAACAAGGAAGATACAGTCTACTCAGTGCCTTATTTGCCTTAGATAATATAAGGAATAAACGGCAGCAATAACTACACTTGTACAAAAATAATAAGATTATCTTATAGCTGAAAACAGTCTTTTTAAAGTAGCCTTAGGAATGGGTTTATTTCTATATAAATACATTTATAGTTTTCGTTTAGTCTCGGCAAAGAATAGGCCACCCCTTCCTTTTCCGTGGGTGTCATATAAGGCGACTAGAAAGGACGAGGACCGGGTAGCAGTGTCCCTTTTAAAACTGCGGTTGGTAATGCGGCTGCATAGCGTGGCAACTATAGGCAAAATCCCCTAAGGGGGAGGCTTACGTTCAGCAGTGGTTGGAAGGGTTGATATGATAATCATGATCATGATGATGATGATAGTTAATATGTGAAATTAAAGCTAAAGTAATACACAATACATTGAATAATTTACACGTACTTGTGTACACACTATAATGGCTTGTATATAATTATTATGAATTAGTGACGTATAACAAAGGTAATAGCGTAGTAGTAAATTGATACTGTTTATTCCATACTTTAACAGGTTTTTGTCCTTTGTTATAATGCACTTTTATAACAGGTTTTATCTCAATTAAAAAACCTAACAGGAAATGTATGAGCTGGTCGACTTAGGCTTGAGAAAGATCGTTTATCATATCTATGTAACTTTGCATTATTGGTACAAAATTTAATGAAGTTGAAGGCAGTGTGTATGTTTTCATGATACAGTACAATTTGTATAAATAAGCGTAATGTCATTTAATAACGTTATTGTGTATTATATATATATATATAGTATAATCTGTTAAACTGGAAGTAAACCTGGTAAAAAATATACCCTATCAGGTCGACCTCCACGCGGTTCCTCCTGGAAACCATCGTGGTTAATTCTAGTGAAATTAATTACGATTGGCTAACTGACCTGCTTTTATTCTCATCTACTCGTATTAGCACTCACTGGTGCCCCGCCAGCGTATACTGATAGCGCAGGCGTGGTTACAATTCCATTATCATCCATTAAAAAAAAACTGCAAAGCTATCTTAAAATAGAAAATTATGATAATTATTTTTCAAATTGATAGGTTTTACTTTCGTGTTTTTCATTTGCGTAATAAAATTTGTTTATTGATGGGCACGCGAATCCTCTTTTTAAATTTAATTATTTTAAACGTATTCACAAAACATTTCCTCTTTTTTTACTAGTATTCGTTTTAAAAGTTTAAACGTTATTTAGAACACTATAAGTTATTAGTTATATTAGTTTTGTCATTATTATAGTTTATATATATATGGATATATGAATATAGATATATATTCATATGGATATATGAATATAGAGATGGGATACAATCAATAAACTAATTACTGCTTATAACTACACCCATTAAACCGGTATAATTAATCTTACATAGTACTTAAGATGTGTTAATAATAACAGGTTTTTATCTTGAATATAAGTTAATGCTACGTTTGTTAACAACCTGTGATTAAATTATAACAATCATGTAGTGATAGTGGACAATGGATAGGTAATGATGATGATGAATTATGTAATAAAAAAACTTTATTTAATTTTAGATATTTTAATATAAATACAATGCGATGCTGAGTTCGTCTTGTATTGACGAGCTTGTATTAAAATGAATATGGAGGAAGCGAATAAGCTGTGTCTGAATCACTTATTAATGAATGAATGAATGAATGAAAACTATTGCTCTCTTCAAAGAATGATACTGATTGTAAAGATTGACGATATGTACACAAACAAAATTGATACTTAATTACATAAAAGCATATCTTGCTTACGAGGCAACAATAGGCGGCCATATCGCAAAATAGCGATCTCTTCCAGACAACGTTCAATTAAAAAAATTCTATATACCCCAATAGCAGCCGGCATCACTCATTGTATCGTCATCATCATCATCATATCAGCCGCTAACTGTCCATTGCTGAACATAGGCCTTCACAGTGCTAACAAGACGAAATGTATTAAAGTATTACTTTATTATGTTAAAATGTAAAATCAATGTTTTAAAATCATTAGTACCATTACCATCATCTCAGTCATTAGCTGTTTACTGCTGAACATAGGCTTCCCCTATAGACAGCCATAAGGAACGGTTTTCATCCACCGACTTCCTGCAATACATTTGAGGTCGTTACTCCATCTAGTGAGGGGTCGTCACATTGCATTTGATCATATGGGGTCGCGACGCAAGAACCTTTCTTCCCCATCAATAGTCGCTTCTTCAAGCTATGTGATCAGCCCATTGTCATTTCAGTTTGCTTATCCTTTGGGCTATGTCGGAGAGTTTGATTCGTTTGCGGATATCCTCATTTTGGATTTCATCGCGCAAAGACACTCCAAGCATAGCCCTCTCCATAGTTCGCTGAGTAGTTTGAGTAATTTTCTTACTGGCAACCGTGTAGGCCCATGTTTCGGTTCCATAAATCATTACTGGCAGTACTTACTGGTTCAAGATCGTCGTCTTCGAACTTTGACGTATTTTGGATGATCATGATTTATGAACGAAGAAAAGAACAGTCATCATATCATGATTGATATGATATGATATCATATCATATGTTTTCTCCGTTTAAGTTTTCGTCGTCGAAGTTATGGTTGAGGGGTAGGCAGCAGCGTTCTCCTTAAAACATCACCAAAAGCCTAACTGCGGTTACCGACCCGCCTGCCAAGTGTGGCAACTAGAAATACCCCCTCCCCCAATGGTAAACACCAAAAAAAAAAGAATAAAACCTGAAGAAAGATTTTAAAATGCAAATTCCCAACACCGTAAACTAAATTGCTAAGAGAAAAATACTTACGCCCTTGTACAAAGCGTAAACTTGTGAACGTTAATAAAATAAAGTTTATTTTGTATGCCATTTTTTCTCAAACTAGCGCACTAAACGGTATTTTGTATTATTGTTTATCCAGCAGACGTCCGGTATGTTCGGACGCTGGGAGTGTTCTGTGTGTTTTTCTCGATACAATTTAAAATGCAAAGATATTTCTTTATTAATTTGAGTACTTACAGACATCATGTATTTATATATGCAATAAGGATAACAGTGCATTTTATATTTATCGTCATGCCAGTCCATTACGAGGTAGACAGAAATAGAGTAGACGATTTGATGACGTTACCATGTAATTATATAGAGCAAGTTATATTATATGGAGATACCTTTACTTAATACATGCATGGTCATTGTATGTTTCAATTTAATTCAATACAAATGTAAACAAAAAAGCTGGTCAAGCGCGAGTCGGGCTCGCGCAACGAGGCTTCCGTACAAAATCATAATGTTTAAAAACTATTTTTTTGTGAAACAACTCAATATTTACGGTTTCCAGATTTTTTCCTTTACTTGTGCTACATGACATTGCTTCTTGCCAAATTTAATGATTTTAGGTCAACAGAAAGTACTCTATCCCTTTGAGAATGTCACACTATGCGATATAAAATGATCATAAACTGCCGTATCTTTTCATTATGTCGAATTAGAAACTTGATTTTTTCACTGCTTTAAGATATTGCAGATCTGAGTATATGATATTAATTTCATCTCGATACCTTTAGATGTTCCTAAGAAAAAGGATCTTGACAGACGGTCGGACGGGCAACGAAGTGATCCTATAAGGGTTCCGTTTTTTCCTTTAAGGTACGGAACCGTAAAAATAACTGACCTTACTATAGGAAAGTTTGCTGATGTTCAATAGTAGTACAATTAAAATATAGGTTCCCTAATTGTATGTTTCTATTTGTTACTACGAGTAGTTTAATTGATGCATTGTTTCTGTGATAATTTCAACAAAATTTGGTTACCTTTTCATTAATGTCTATTGAAACGGATTATAACAGTAATTTATCTATCAAGATATTTCTTTGTCATTCGTTTACGGGAGGTAATGCAACTAACTATACCTTGTACTAGTATTAATAGTGACAATCCTTAGTCGCGCATCAAATACATCCGCGGAACCTTCCGTGAACACACCTACACACCGTACACACCGTCCCCGCCGGCGGGGACGAAGACACCGCACATCCGGTATGCGTCCTCGATCCGTCAGGTATCTGCCTGAAAGCATTTCGTCCGTCTCGTCCGCCAACGTCTACGGCGGCGACTCCCCCTCGCTACACCGACCCCCGTCCCTCGATGGGAGTCGAAGTGCGATGGCCTGAGTCGAGGTTCGAGTCATTAGGGCGCCCTCGGGCGCACACACCACAGTCCATCTGTAAGAGCTGACGCTTATCGTCGCTCCCCTCTCGCGGGCTTGGAGTGCCTTTTGCACTCGCCCCTGCATACGCGCTCGATGAAGCTGTAAAGGCCATTTGCGGCCAACAGCATATACAGTACGAAAAAAAAAACACACTCACACATGTATCAAAATATAGTATTCTCTGTTTAGTATCAGAATTAATTTATTAAGTATTTAGTTGCATCTGTAAATTATCTATCTTTGATTGCTGTAATCATTAAGTGATAACCTCATTCAGGTCAAAATTGAATTTTTATTATGTCTTATCGAATATTAGCTTTAATGCAACAAAATTCATCTCAATTCTTCAAATAGAATGCGTTATCACTACTATTCTATGAGAAACTGGAAAATATTGAAGTATTACAGATATTTTAAAAAATAACATGAATCGATTCTTAGAAGTGTTTGTAGATTTATTAATGTTACGAATACATTTTCGTGCGAATGTATGTATTGAAATTAATATTTTTTTCTTTAGAAGACTGAATACTATTAACAATGACTTGTTTTATTTTTATAATCTCAAAAAACTATTATTTCACTTCTATTTATTAAACTTTCAAATAATTATGTATTGTTTTTGGTCAACTTTTCTACTCGCAGGCAAATGTTTTAATATAGTGCCTACGTGATTTCTCATTTCGTCAATTAAATTTTCGTTCATCAAAAATTACTGTTAGTAGTGAGTAAAGGAGAAAAAAATAAAAATAATATATAATTGTCATGATGTTGCATTGATTTAATATTTGACTTCAATGTCTTTGTCTCTTTCAAATATCAAATGAAATAACAGAATTAAAATAACATTACGATCATGTTAGCAATAAAATTCTTAAATTTAAGTAGTTAAAGTACATAAAATAGAGATCTTAAAAACACTGTGAAAAGTGAGCGATGTCAGTGCACCAAAATAAAATCAGTCTCTGTTCGTAATTTTGTTGGCAAAATCTACATTCAGTGCGCAAATAATTATAAAGTTTAAAATTAATTTTCCTTCTCAAGTAAAAATTGCAATATCAAAATAAATAATTTTAAAAATGAAAATATTTTAAAAAGTAATTATTAAATCAATGAGATCATATTAAGAAGAAATATAAAATACTTCAATTAGAATAAAGACGGATTTCCATTGAATCTTTATAGTTTGAGCACTTTTAATATTTCAGCCCGTTTATGTACCACTGACATCAAATTATACCTATCTTTTGATTATAATATAACACAATCTCCTTTGTTCTTAATTTAATAATTTACATCTTTACATTTCAAGGCCTTATTGTACTACGGATCCAAGTGTTATATTCATATACTTTGGTGTACACCCCCGGAATGTTCTCAACTCCACAAGGCTTTGGACCGAAGCTGACAACCCCGACGAGTTCGTAGATCCGTCCGTTCTCGTACATGAGTGGACCTCCAGAGTCACCTTTGCAGGAGTCCTTATCCTTTTCACCACCTGCACACAACTGCTTGTTCCACAAGGAGGCTCTTCGCTTGGGATGACTATACACTGGTACACACTCCTAGAAATATAATGCAGAGATATTAGAGTCGAATTGAAATGTTTTACACACATATTGTACATTGCTGGGTTTAGCTTGATACGCTTGGAAATTTTTTTAATTTTGCTTTGGCATATGATGTTAGCGAACGATAAAGAGCGTTAACTGGAATTAAAATAAGTTATAAACATCCTACAGAAAGTTAAATATAAAAAGCAGTAGTAGTAGTGCTGCAGTGGAGGAAAGATGTAAAGACGAAAGGGAAAACCAAAGACATTTGTGGATTACTGTCGACCAAGGTATTGACACTTGATTGACTGAACATTATTTATATCTGTCTTTAATTCTACCAGCGCAGAGAGATTCTTGGTTAAAGTCATTCAGGCATATTCATTATGATACAAATATTTAGGCTTTTTAAATTTTGATTAAGAATCATAATTGTTGCCATCTTTTAACGTCTCACTTTTGGTTATTGATCTCTTTATATAAATATCATCACATTATTATCTGTTGGATATATCCAACAATTTTTCTTTGCATTACAATGCATTTGCATTGCACTTGTGTGTTGTACTCATAACTTTAGTTTCTTAATCGCCTGATATACAATCTCTCTCGGGTCATATTTAGTTGCATTTGTTCTATAATATAAGTAAGCCCAATTTTAGACAAATAGATGCTCACCTTACTGTTAACGAATGGAACAGACACGTGCAGTTTAATATTGCTTTTGTTAATGGTTTCGTTAACTGCCCCCCATCCTGCCACAAATAGTCTGAAGTTCGATGGAGGGTTTAAAGTAATGTCCATTGTTGGAAGGCAAATGGGCCGAATGAAATCTGTAAAGAAGTTTATTAAGAATTTGCAATAATGAAGAAGAAATATTAATTTGTACACAAATTTAATAAAGTTTGTAAGCAATGAACGCATTGCTGGCTTTGAACCATTTTATTCCTGTTGCAGACAGGTATAAAATGGTACCTCATTCGATAAGATTCGAGCTTTGTACTTTACTCGATATAATACAACAAATTCTTTACATATATCACATTTTATTTAGGTATCTGCAGTAAGTAAGAAAGCTACCATATTAGATCATTGTTTATATACTGAATAGACTTAATTTTGAAATTCAATTTCAGTTCTTTTCCGAAGTCAATGGTTTACAGATCTGTACTTTTCCAACAAGAAATTCTGTAATAGCCTACTTTCGATAACTATAACAAACCTGTGAAAGGTGCGTTTTGCCTCATCCTGATCAAAGCGATGTCATTCTTCCGGGTAGTGGGGTCATACTGAGGATGCGGGATGGATCTTTCAATAGGAATGATAACCGGAGGGTCGGAACAGTCCTCGCCACCGCCTTCTGTCGCCACACAATCACTTCCATCGTTACTTGTATCATATTCTCCTAAGCGGATGTTCTTTCTGAAATTATCAATTTGAAATTAAATGCACAGTATTCGTTGTATTTAGTCTATAGTCGTCTGTTAAGGAAAGAATTTTATAACATGTTTATGCAATCAGAAATATTTTAGTCAGAATTATTGCAGTCACAGAGGAAGGAACTTATTTTGCAGTATCAGGGTGAATTGAATATTAAAGATCAGTAGATTGAGACGATGATTTTGTAATAGTACAATTATATCTAAATATACTTGTAGTAAGCATTTTACACTATAATTATAGTTTGAAACTTACGGAGTTCCTAAATCTAAAACAGCTCCTACGACACAATGACCAGCCGTCAATATGTATCTAGCACTAATTAGTGCTCCACCACACAATGTTTTTATGACACCATCTTTTGTATATTCGATAAGTGTCAGCCACGGGTACTGGTCGATTGTTGTAGCTGTTCCACCTGAAATAAACGAAAATTACTACTTCAGTTTAAATCCTACTAATACATATGTGAAAGTTTGTGCAGATGTTAAGATGCCTGAATCGTTATTACTTATACACGCTGAAATGGCTGAATGGATTGAAATAAAACTATTGGTTTATTCGCACCGGGTAAGCAACGGAGTACATTTGATATAAAATTTTCATAGTTGAAAAGATAGAAGTAGATTAACGAATATGTAAGAAATATCAAAAAATCTCTGGTAACCAATTTTGATAATAACAAGAACTATTATCAATATTATAAATTATTAAAAAGATATCATATTAAAGTTTACCATAATATTAAATAAATGCCATTTTTTTTTAATTAATAAATATTGGAATAAAAATTATAAAGATTGACGAATATAACCTCCAATACTTCAAATACAATATGACTCGATTGACACTTGTCTGTAATATCTAATTAATGGGTTTGTGCGATAGGATGCGATAGGATTTTGAATTAGCATTATAATTTATTTTTCATTGAATCACAAACAGTAAGTTTAGGTGGGTACAAAAAAATTAAGATGACATGGTTTCTAGGCAAATGTACCGATATTTGGGGTTATTTTTCTTTTAATATAATTTTCTTATATGCCTAATAGTAATGTATCAGAAAAGGCTAAGCTTCTTGAAATAATGAAACATAAATCAGCGTATTGATGAAGCAGTCACTTATAATTTTACCTTAATATTTTACAAGTTGCACTCACCAATAATTTTATTTCCGGTTCCACTGTCAACTCCACAGCATTCAGTTGATGGGTCTGGCGGGAACGCGTTCACTCTGTTCTCGCAATTTCCAACTTGTGGTTGCTCCCTGGGAGTACCACAACACACGCTGTATTGTTCGGGGCCATCGCATCTGAAATTATAATGATTAAATTTAGACTCTTTCTAAATGTAAATCCAAGTTTAATGCGTATCAAATCAATATGTGTTTAATTTTAATTTTATTTTTATAATTGATTTTGAGCGGTGTTTCTAAAAGTGCAGTATTTATTTTTGTATGATAGAAGAGTAACTTAACGAGTAAGAGAACTGATGACCTACTCGATAAAAAGAAGTAATCCTAAGACATGAACAACGTAGAAGGCACTGTGACGTCCGTAGTATCCCTCGAGCATTGCCATTCCTGAAGGCAATGGTCTTATGCCTTTGTATCCTTCTTCATTGCCATATCCCATCACAAGAGCGATAAACGCAGATAGATTTACTTATCATTTAAACTTTATTCTGTACATAGTACATAACTACGTGCTCTATCTATTAATCATTAAATGAACATTTTAGTGTTTATTAACTTACTTGGAATTCTGTACGTATTGGATGTTTTGCTTAGAAGATGGTGGTTTGAGCATGGCCGCCAGGTGTGGACACGAATATATGCCGATGCATTTTCCTGCTTCGCCGTCAGGTGTATAACACTGCTCTGGACAGCATACCTGCAATTCAATTCAAATTCATTGATAACGAGGTCAACAAATGTTAAGTGCAGTGTAACTGTGAAGACAACAGACAAAATTTCTAAAAAATATTACTTTGGCATCTATTGATCTTATTAAGAAGATGTACAGACATCGTGTGCCTGCAATTTGATTACATTAGTAAAATTCTTGTAAATACCTTTGGTGTCTGCCCCTCAAAGCCGCACTGTGACTTCCTCAACAGATCTAGGTCTTGTTGTGTTCTCTCCTTTTTATTTATTATTGTGACTAGAGGCGGGCAGTTCAATATAGATATGCATTGTCCTCTTCCACCGCTGGGAGTAGAACATGATTCTGAAAATTTATATTATTTCTATGAAAATATTGATCTTTCGAATAATTTAACTTTAGTATTAAATAAGTAGTATTAATAAATTTTGTTACGTCATCTATTTTAGTTAGGTACATTGTTCTTATTTTTTTATCTCCTTTTAATTCAGTAATTAGAGAGGGAGGTAAGGTGATTAGTATAACAGTTAGAAGAGTTTGAGTATGATTGATAAACGTGTGTATTGGACGCAGAAATTGCGAGGTTAGACCAAGGAAATAATAATGACATTGATTTGGGTGTCTTAGGATTATGATCCCAGTTACTAAAGTAGAAGGTCTTTTGTTCTCTAGCTTCACTAGCATATTGGTCTGATTGTTTATGTGTTGTAATCGAAGATTTACAAGTGGGATCAGTACTCTTAATTACAGTAGTAGAAAATACATTGATATGATGATTCTTTTGTATGTTTTTTATTCGTTATTAATTGGATGCAACGATTGTTCATATACATTATCCATTAATTATTATTTCCTCATTTATATCATATTTTAAACATAATTACCTTGTAATATCATGGTCACAGGGGATGCCCGTGCCAGTTGTTTTCCTGTATGTAGGTACTACTTATTAATCTCTTTAGTACTTAAGTAATCCTACGTGAATAATACTTGACCTTTTTCCCGTTATATGCATTTATTAGCATTAATCATTAACAATTTTGTCAATAACATGTTTACTTAATTGTTTTATTTATACATTATAATGGGATTTAGTGGTCAATGAGAATACTTATAGTCTTGGTAAAGTATTCCGTAAGACTTTGTCATTAGCAGTTTCAAAGTATATATTAAATGGAATTCTACTATCATTAACATTGTAATAGTTATTTTTACAGAAATTGATTTTAGTTAATATCGGTTTTTGAAATTTGCTTCTGTATTTTAAAATTGAAGTTTTCTATATTCTGTATTTTGGCCCAGAATTGGTATATCTCCTATATTATTGTATGTTCTAGTTCAACGTGTAAAATTTGGCGAAATAATCTAACTGTGGGTTGAATTGTCTAAATCCTAATACTATATTTAACTTAGAATCACTAGAATAGTTTGCCTCTTGAATTTCCACTAGACGTTATTCTTGAGATTGCGATTAAACTTTAGTGGCTTTTTTTAATTCTACAGAAAGATGTGATGTAATTTTTGAATCCAATGATCCAAATAATCCTTTAAAAACAGTAAGACATACAAACAATATAATTACATTTGATTTATGTAATTTTGGAAATATGCATACATTTTCATTGAATTTACTATTTGCCATTATACGTATATTTTTATATATTAGGTGCAATAAAGAGTTAAATAGATAAATCAATTATGTCAGTTGTTTCAAATCATGTAGGCATGCAAGTTTTAGTAACTTTTTAAATTATTGTCAATTGTCAAAATCTATTCAGAATTGGCGATGAGTATGCGTAATAAAAAAAAAATGAAGTGATTTAAGACAAGTTGGAATTAATTAAAAATGTTTAGGATAGATTCAAGTTGTTTAGTTTCATAAAGTTTATTTAATGCAATATTGTTTAGGTATATTATGTTATGTCAACTGCACTAAGACCGCATTGCCCTATTATGAAATTATGATGCAGTATATAATTATGATAAACTTTGACATAATAATAATGAGTACATGAAATAAAGATAATTCTTGCATAGGTTTTTTTTAATATTTTTATTTTTGTTTTTATGAACAGTACCATATTGGATAGATTTTCATCATCATTATATCAGCCTTTAACTGTACACTTCTGAACGTAACCGTTTCTCTTGAAAGGTTCTGATAGTAGTTGCCTCGCTTAACAGGCGTGTTGGGTACCGCAGTTATGCTTTAGAGACACTTTAATCAGTGCTTTGCTTTTAAGCAAAACCATCACTGAGCTGTACCCTATTTGGGTCACTGCGACACACTTGGTGAAAACATATTTTATCTTTTGTTGTATATTTTATAAAGTGTAAATAATTTGATTGTATAAACTCATTTGTAAATTTACGTATGTCATAAATGACTCAAATAAAAAGGTTATCTATCTATCTATCTATCTTTAAATCTCTCGCCCCCCCCCCCCCTTCTTTTGTCGCCTTCTTCGACACCCACGGAAAAATGCCGGAACCACACGGCCAATATAACATATTGATACATAGTTATATAGTCTTTATTGTTTCCTCCAAAAGATTACAGTTTAAAAGATTGTATATTTGTTATGATAATAATCGGTATTAATATAAATTAATATAATTCGATGATTTCATTAAATTATGCCATCTATTTTACATTTAAAATAATCTTTAGTGGAATAATAACATTTGGTACATAGTCATTTGATTAATTAGTTTTTAAACCATTTTAAATAGCTTAAGTTTAGGTAGTTTGCACCAGATTTTTATGAAAAATTGTTACGGTATTGTGGTATACGCGTGTTTAAATTTTTGGTAATATAATTTTCACAGGATGTCTTACTGAAAATATAAATAGGTAAAATCTATAAAAGATGACTTTTACCTATTTAGGTATGAATGCATTTTCGCATACAAGCAGCCCTCGAATATGTACATTGATGGAACTGATAATAGCTTTTCGCTGTCAAAATAGTGGTGCACAAAATAGCATAACTTTCCGTTCTCTGTTTTATCCTGGGAAACCAATATATCCTGGTTATATACAATGGTCGTGTGCCCCCGACATAGAATAGGCCACTCCTTCTTTTCCCGTAGATGTTGTAAGATGCGACTAAGAGCATTTAATGGTCGAGGGATGTATGTATGAGGATGTATGTATATATGAGGGAGGGATGTATACGACTGATATGATGATATATATAATCTCCGCGTAATTGGTAAAGGATCATTATGTAAATGTCCATGCAAAAAAATTGTTCATATATTTCTAATTTATGTTCCATTCGTATCAAATAAGTAGCCAATTTACATGCTGGAGTCAACACACTGTTTGCGTATACACAGATTTTGTATATATTTTCCTTATATTGTGAATTCTGGTCTATATTAACCGCTTTAGATACTTGTAATATTGTCTACATCAGATATTGGAGCATGTTATTTATATTTCGCCCTCCAAAAACGACATCAAGTATACACAAACATCTATAAACTATAAGATGTTGACGTTGAATATACCTATTTGAATTTAGAATGCGTTATTATGTGTTTACTAGTATATTTTGCTTCGCAGCAAGCACTTACAGTGCTGTTTCTGCCTAGAAGGTAGGTTCTACTTCAGGTGGGCCGTCAGCAGTTTTATAATCTGGTAAATTAATCCGATTGATACGGTCTATAGAAAATCGCTGAGTGATTCCAGCATAGAATGGGATACCCTTCCTTTCCCGTTGGTGTCGTAAGAGGCGACTAAGAGCATTTAATGGTCGAGGGATGGACAGCAGCGTTCCTCTTAAAACATCACCAAAGCCTAATTGCGGTTGCCAACCTGCTTGCCAAACCTGGCAACTACTGCCAAATCTCCTGGGGAAGGCCAATATTCGACAGTGAACAGTTAACGGCTGATATGGTGGTGATGATAGAAAATCCTACTAGCAAGGTGTTTGAACTATTTTATCTCTTTAAAAATCTAGGAAAGTATGAGCTTTGTTTATTTATTGATTTATCACATCCTCTTGTCACAGTCATGCCCAGCTGATTCCGTTTTCTTGAAAATAGGTAATGCAGATATTAAAGCGTGTATCAATAATGCATCTCTCGACATGTTTGGATGTTCATACGATGCACTTTAGTTGTTAATTTAGATTCAGGTAATGTTGGTGAATAAATATTTACGACGTTTACCACGATATTGCACGACAACATACACTTTAAACTGTGGGAGTCGGCAAACTGGATATCAATCAATAAAGTTTTTTAGTGCATAGTTAGATTGAACATGTATTGCGGAGACCAGACAATTAATCCTTGCAAGGTCTTAAGGAATATGCGAACGGTAACAGTAGGTCTTACTAATCTGGAACAGCACAGCATGTCTTCACGAAACACTTCATAATAGAGAAACGATGTCATTCTAACATGTTGTTTTCGTAAAACTGGCTCACTAATTTAATTTATATTTGTAATCACCGTGTCTTGGTAATCCCTTATGGACTCCCGCGATACAGGTTCGCCTAGTGCGGGCTCCAATGTACTCGCTGTTGTAAATTTCTTGTATTTAATAAATAAATAAATAGATGCAATCATTTGAGAAAGAGTTGCGTTTGTCTCAGCTAGAATGTTTTGGAACTTATTACAATGTCATCACAAATGGAACTACCCTCAAAAGTATGCCCCTGATGAGGAATGACTGAAAAAGTCTACATCTTAAAATATACTTAGAATTTAAAGTGAACTGTTGTTTATTCTAGATTCTAAGTATTAGTATAGGGAGGAAAGGGATTGTTAGTGATAGAGACTGAAAATCTCATTGCTAGCAATATACCCAACCAGGTTGACCTCCTCGCGGTTCCCCCTGGAAACTATCATGGTTAATTCCTGATGAATTCATCATAATGGGCTAACTGGCCTGTTTTCATTCTTATCGATCACCCTTCACTGGTGCTCCGCCGGGGTATCTCGTTAGCGCAGGGTTACCATACCATTTTCACCCATCAAAAAAAAAAAGTATTAGTATAAGTGTTATCAAAGTTTAAACGATTTAATAATTCATTTAAAGTTTTAAGCGAGTTTAAGTAATAAGTATTTTTTTTATTTTATTCTCTATTTTATACGGGCGATTATTATTGTCTGGTTTATGTAAGATAATTTGTATATAAGTTCCGTGCATTATTGAAATATTTTCCTTGTTTACATGTTTTAGATGAACAGTTCAATAATGTCAAGGAAGTTCAACGGAGCGTAGTAAACTATCTTTACAATGTCGATGAAAAGGAAACATAAGAGAATATTTAAGTCATTAATTATATTAAAGATTAAATCAAGGCTTTAAAATTACAGACGGCGATTGAAAACTTCCCCACAGCAAAAACTAAGAGGAAAAATATTAAAATAATACTTACGCCCTCTTACGAAGCACAAAGTCGACACAGACGCAAATATAATTAAAATAAACTTCATTTTGTATATAATTTTATCACACATTAATACACAACACGTTATTTTGTTTTTTTCTTTTTATTTTTCTTTCATATATCGTCCATCAGACGTCCGGCACGTACGGACGCCGGCAGCGTTCTGTGTTTGTTTGAATATAGTTTTTCTTATAATGGACGCGTCTCTTCGTTATTTTGCGTACGACTACAGTGTTTTTATAGGACAGTTTGTTTTAATTCTTATCTCTTAGTCGTTATTGGTGAATTTTCAATAACAAGTATAAACATTTGCGGCTAACCGGTATTTCAAGTGACTTCACCTGATTCTCGGAATGGCCAGTATGACCTGTGCGTGGTGTTCTTTTTTAGCTAGGTCTAGGGTTGTCACCATACTATAATATTTTATTTAAGTCCCAATACTCGGCATGGGTCTTTCTCATTAATAGGAGAGTATAGTTGTCTAGGCGGCTCGGTATGTGGTTTAATTTTAAATTTTTCTTTTCTAGCACCAATATTTGGTGTTTTGTTCCTTTAATCGGCTCTTACGACATTCCGGGAACGAAAAGACACTTGTGTTCTTACTCTATCGACACATATATAATACCTATTTGTTACCATTATTTTTATTTTTGTTTTATTTTTTTATAATGACCATTTTTTTTTCCATTATAACAGGCTTACCAAATATATAATTATTCTAAAAGAAAAATATTTGACAAGTTTTTTTGCGACTATATTACACGATTACGTCGCAGTTCAGATATATAGGGCAATTTCACAATTCTTTTTTGCAATCGACAGCGTTTACTCCGGCGTTGGTTCCATATTATTTCTAATTTCGAGTCAATTTCAATAAATATTCTCGAAATCGACAGAGTTTACTCCTGTTTTGATCCCATATTAATTTTCTGACTATTAAAGATATCTTTTTGCTTCTTACGAAGCAGAGTCTACTTCTGAACACGCGATTCCGCGTTCTAAATTAAAATATTTTTGTATATATTCTCGATTAAGGTAATCTTTTTTTGCTAAGCAATATTTATTCGTACTTCGATTAATTCATAAATAAGATATGACAACATTGGCAACCCTAATAGCGTTTGTTGATATTGTAGTTATGCATTTAAGATAATAATATCTATAAAGTATGTGTATAAATTTATCTTCACAATAAGGTCCACTACGGGGTAGGCAGAGAAATGTGGAGCGTTATAATTTAAGATTTTGTACCACAAAAAACACCGACTTCAATAGTGGTAAAGTTATTTTGATTTAAAATGGAAACACCTGTACCGAATTTGATAAAGTTTTTTGGGGCCAATCCGAAAGTGTATCCTTTTAGACAAAAAAAAACATTTTCCCAAATCGTTTGCCATGCCATTTTTACCCATTAAAAAAACCCTCACTGGTATCCCACCAGTGTAAACAGTGAGCGTTCATTAAATAGTGACCACTCTATTACCAGCCATAAAAATACATACATATATAAAAAATATACGTATCACAGACATGGTGTCATTCCTTCTTAAGCTTACTGCATTTTCCTTTTTATATATTTCTTTTTTTTTCTCTTTTCATGTATGTCTGTATATATTTGTTGTTATTTGTATGCAAGTAAATTATCTATCTGTCTAATAAATTAGTGTTTCATCTAAACAATATAATTATAATCAAATAACCAGTTAGAAATTTTTTTGATGTTATTATATAATTAATTATGTTTAGCAATTTGCGTTGTTGACTGTACTTCTTAAAGAAACAATACAAGTACTAATTATTTAATGACGTTCTTCTACTGACAATCAGGACTACAGGATTTACCATAATAGTGATATTAAAATGTCATGCGTCATCATTTATAAGAAATTAATCACACGAGTATATCCATGACAATGGGATCTTGCGGTAGGAGTTTCTCAGTTCGTTTGATTTTTTTACGACTTCGTTATGCGATCATGTTATCGATAGTTATTTATTTTATATATTTAGACTTTTATTTATATATTTTTATTTTATTTATTTCAATTTTTATTTATTTTATTTTGTTTCTTGCCCGTTCTTCTCAGTTGTAATTGCATTCCGAATTGGGCAGTAGATTCATAAAAAAATTACTGTTCAAAAATGCTCATTTTTAAGTTTACTTGAATAAAAATTAGTTTTATTATTATTTATTCATTAGTACATGTATGTGTACATGGCGGACTTAATGCTAAAAGCATTCTCTCCCAGTCAACCATAGGGAGGTGTCAGAATACTCGAATGCGGTACTAGTAATAATTTACAATTAAATATTGTTGGTTTCGTATTAATTTTATGTGGATTTTTATTTACGGAGAAGCAAAACTTCTTGTTACAAAGTAAGAGGTACCATTTTACGTTCTGTAATCGTAGTTAAATATTTTCTGTTGAGGTTTATTCAAGAAACTACAGCATGGGGTTCTTCAAAAAAGGAGTAAAGAGTAATGCCCTTAGTATTTCAGGCGTTCATAGGCTGCGTTTACTGCTTACCATCAGGTAGGCCGTATGCTTGTTTGCCACCTCAGTGGTATAAAAAAATTCAATATAATATGATGCGGAAATAACATCCCATTATTTATAATAAAAGTACCTTACTTTTTTCTGCAGAGCAAAATGTTGGAGTTTAAAAAAAATGTTTTTGCAACTATTACAGTTTACTCTCGTTTGAAGCTATGTATTTTTGTAAAATATATATTGTTATTGTAACCTGAATGATGTTGTTACAGGAGCGACAAAAGAGATCGGCACAGCGCTCACGAGGGTGTGTCTTCGGCATCGAGCTATTGAGACCAGGATGAAGACGTTCATAAGGTAAAGTTTGGCAACTAAACTTACCACACGTAACTTACTGCTTCATGTTTATTCATATCTGCAGAGTGAAGTCCAAGTTGTTTCATTCATCATCATCTTAGCCAATATAAGTCCACTGCTGAACATAGCCCTCCTTCATAGAGTACCATAAGGAACGGTTGTGACCCACTTGCATCCACTGAAATTGTTTGTTATGTGTAAAATTAAAAATCTACTCAACCTGTACAAGAGGCCAGACGTTTGGTGAATCAAAAATTAATTTTTCGACCCATTTCATCTTTGGTGAAAGTCAAGCTTCGCGGCTAGAGCTCTCCTTTTTTAGTTATTTTTTAACCCCTGTGTGGATGTTGTCGTATAAAATAAAGTTTAATTGTTTCTTCTTCCTTTCTTCAAAGATTGCCAATGATTTCGTTTTCACCCTAACGGTTACCACTTTCCATCAGGTCGGCCGTCGGCGGATTAATTGCCCTTCCAAGTTGCATATAAAATATAAATACAGCTTGACATTCAATTATTCTTGTTAATACCGTCTTCGGAAGAAAATAATTCGTATTTTTTCCTCTTCCGATAATTAATAATTTAAACCTTTATTGACTGTATAAATAAAGTGGGAAGCCTATGTTTGGCAGTGAGCAATGAAGAGGAAAGAATGAATGGAAAAATGGTATTACCTTTTAAATAGCTGAGGCTTAATATTTATTATCATTTAATTTTTTTTTTCATGAAACTTAGATTGTCAAACTAGCTGACGGCCCATCCTCTTTTTTGCTTTTAAATTTCATAAAATATGTTCTCAATACGGTTGTACTTTTTTTTATGTTTATTTATGTTTTTTTATATCAGTTGTAAAGCGATTTGGAAAATTCTGATTTGTAAAAAAAAAATATCTAAAAGGATATGCATACAGATTAGTTTCATAGAAAGTTTATCAAAATCGCTTCAAATGTTTAGTTTTTAAATCAAAATTACTGGTTTTACCACAATTGAAGTCGGTTTTTTTTTTAGAGCACGGGCTTAATTATTTTACTCGTATGAGACGCCTTTTATTAGCACTAAATTCAATTTGGCGACCTACGAGCTTGGGACCTGGATATCACATTAGGAAAATAAAATGTTTATTACTAAGGATCAAATGGTTTATGTAGTTCTTGCTTCGGGACTTAATACAAATTTAGCTTTGACGTATCGTCGTTGATACGTCAATTCCTCATTAGTTCAAGGGACTTCACAAGAGAACTTTAATACTATATTCTTATTCAATTCATCATATTTCAGAATGAGGGGACTTCTCGTATAGAATTAAATACAATGTTCCTGTGGTTCTAGTAATCAATTAGTCATACTATTTCAAGGGACTTTTCAGGTGGTCCAAAGACAGTATTCCTTTTAATCGACTTCAAATAAAAAAAAGTTCATAATTCGACTCTAATTTTCTGATTATTTCACGCGATGTCGTTACCAATCGGTTCAATGAAAGTTTTGAAATCGATATGGTTCATCATCTAAGTTTTCATATATCAACTCTAATACTTGCCATATGTTCCCGAAATAGATTTGGTCACCCCCCTTCTTTGCCAGTGGGTGTTTGAAGAGGCGACTAAGCGAGGGCGAGGGATGCGCAGCAGCATCCCTCTTGAAACATCGCCTATAAACTAACTGTGGTTGCAAATCTGGCTGCCCAGCGTGGCAACTGTTGGCAAAACCCCCGCTTATTGTGAAGGCCTATGTTTAACAGAGAACAATTAATAGCTGATTTGATGATGATAACGATGATGAAGTCTAATACTAGTTAGTGGTAAGGTCTTATGACTTATGTTTGTTTTGTTTTGGATGGACGCTAAGATAGTCGGCGCAATATTTGAACCAAATATCCCTAGTACTTAGAAGTGACAACGTTAGAGCTTTGCTATGGCTTTTGATTTTCTCCCCTGCTTCTTTAAGAATTCTGAAAATTCCATATTTCATATATCAGGAATTCACGTGTCGTTTACAGCGCTTTAATGGATACGCTGATTACTCCGCTATCGGAGCGGGCGGACGACTGGCGCCGGGGTGGCTGCGCGACCGGTGCCCTTAGTCGGGAACACGCTCGCGAGTGTAAACGAGCGCGGGCAGAACTCAGACGGAGGGTTCAAGAGGCACAACGGCATGCCAGGAAAGCGCGTCGTGCTCAACCAGACGCGAAACGACGGGCTGATGTCTGTATGCAGGTGAGATATATGTCCATCGCTGTACCAGAAGGAGATTTGGAGTACTGAGTCGTTTGAATTATAATGTACTAAAAGAATATTGCGTAGTGTTCTGTATATAGCCTTCTGGATACTTCGATTTCTTCTATGAATTCTGCCGGCAAAAAGTTTGCTTGCATGCTGTTATTTGATTTAGCCAGATGCCGGCTGGCTAGAATACCAGAGAAGGATGATAGGTGAGGATAAATTTAAGTTAATGGCCTTGTCATAATGTATGTATTTAGTATTCCCCACGGCTTCGTCCGTGTGTTTCAGTATACGAAGCATTCTATGTGCTAAGTTAATATCGTGTACCAAATTTTATTCAAATCCGTTCAGTAGTTTTCCATCCAAGCATCCTTCCGTCCTTACAAAAACATGCATTTATAATATAACAAGCATTATACGACTATATTTTTTAATTTATCAGTATAGGTTTCATAATTCAGAATAACGATTTGATAAGGTGCTCGCATACAAGGTTAACAACGAACCTGCTAATCCTTATCGCCAATTCTCTCGGTTCTTTCATTATTTGAAACCAGAGCTTATCTGGTACACATGTGCTATCACATACGGATAAAATGCAACTTACCTAATACTGAATACTTGATAACTTACAAATAGTAGTAATGATAACAAACCATATGATAATAGTTAAGTCTCTATGTCCAGGATGTCCAGGAACGCAAACAACAGTTGGAAGAAATGGAAGAGAAGGCGGTTAAAGCCGCTCTTATTGAGGAGAGGAGCCGCTTCTGCCACTTCGTATCGTTACTCAATCCCGTTGTGGTAAATATATTTACCTATTTCTTCAGGTAGTTTAAAGATTGGCATAAAGAACGGACTTCCGAAGGCCTCTATGTTTAGGCATAACTTTCATTTACTAACTTTGTAATAAACGCTTAGTTGAAAATGAAGTTTTGCATCGGTAAGGTGAAGTTAGTTATTAAAAGAGTTTACTACAATTCTAAAGTGATTTGAAGATATTGCGAACTTTTATAGCGAAAGGTAGGTCTTAAGTACAAAAACAAGATGCACAGGAATCATTTTATCTTTTTTTTTTTTTTTAAATCCGTGGAGTTTAAATTTATTGAGTGTTTGAAAATTTTACAGTTTTTGCCAATTGAACCTTGGTGTTGTTTGCATCTATAGGATATGAGTCCCTTTGTGGGCTATCTGATTCTTTGCCCATCCAGTGAAGAATTTTCCCGTGAAATGTTCTCTTCTAGAAAAAATTTCTTTAAAGGTCACGCATTAGAGACTGTTGTTGATGTTGATGTTTATGGGCAAATGGGTAGCTCGTTTAACTCTCCTGTTTCGTGAAATCCTTTTATGCTTAGTTATATAGGTAATTTTGTAAAATACCTTACGTTTGATAATAAGGTAATTGTGTTCGGTCGCTTATAGGAGAGTGAAGTAGCAATGCTAGCGGAGGTCGGCCACCTGCAGGAAGGCAGCGAGCAGCTCGTACGCCACACGGCGGAGCCTAGAACTTTACCAGCGGCCAGCTTACAGGTACAAAATTTGAACCACTATCGTTAAATTCTTTCATTAAATTAGGTACCAACTCCTTAAAAATTTTAAATTCTAACGGGAGCTTTTCTAAAAAAAAAAATTAATTAGACAATGTATGTATTTGTTTATTAGACACCAATGGCGTTACAGTAGTTAATTAAAATCTTAACGCTAATATCAGGTTTCTTTATATATTTATTATTTATATTCTCTTAAATATACAAAATAGATGTCAATCGAGAGTGTCAAATGTCTCAATTCCAATATCGATCTATTATAATTTATTTCAAGAGTAACCGCACAGGAAGAGGAAAAATACGTGTACTTGTTCGTTGCAAGTCGAGTACAACCCAATATCCTCCTTTTATAATGATGAGTGGCAATTCGGTTGTTGATCTTATTAAAAAAAAACATGTTTTGAACTTCGCAACATTAATAAATCATACAAACCAGGAAAAAGTTTTAAACAAATAAACGATTATGTCATATTCATTACTGAACATCAAGTGATGAGCAACTGGCATAGCAAATCATGGGGCTTGTCTTTGGTGTAAAATCTGGTGCGAGGGATGGTCTAAATTAGATGGAATAGAGTCTATATGATCTCCCAAAGAGGGTTGACGTCAGGCAGGCAACTGGTCGTAAAACTAAAAGCCAAATCTTTTTGTAATATGGATAAAAATGTATTACGCCGACCCCAAATAATAATTGGGATAAGGGTAGGAAGATGATGATGAGAGTATATGATCATTTTATGCAACTCCGAATGATAAAGAGTTTTACAGTCCACCTGTTGAAACAGATATAGATATGAATAACCTACCTACCAAGAAATATTTTCCGAAACAAATGTAAAACGAAAAAGAAATGGGATCTTTGCGAGATAAAAGGATTATTATATACAAAGCTATACAAAACAGTAAATATTCTGTCGAACTTCGAGGCGCAGTGGTAAGGCGGTCGTTTTGCGTAAATGAAATCTCGGTTTCTATTCTCAGACGGACTTTAGAAAAAGAACTTTCCTTAATTGTGTGATGGTCCCCCCCTTTGCCTATGTGCACCCCTTATAATAACTACCCTCTTATACTAACCTACACGTGGAAAACCTACAAAGCCTAAGAAAAGCCTACGAAGGCTTTACCTAATGAAAACCCATGAAAATCTAGTGAAAACCTACCCTAAAGAATGGCCTAACACCCTCAATATAACCCCATACCTATATTGCCTTATACACCCCAAACATCCTATGAATCATATAAACCCTTACAATAAACACATAATATTGAACAGATCTTATAGTAGAACACTTGATCATTTGGCCAGATAAATAAATGTGTGATCGTCTAGTAATGTAGGACCCGTTGTGTGTGTAATAACCAAAAGGTTCTTTAATTGGTATATGATAGGAGTTAAATAATGAAGATGATTGATAAATATTTAAGGATTAAGAATAATTAATGAATTATACTCATAATTCATGTAACTAGGAAGTTAGAATATAATATATTAATTTAATAGTAAATTACAGAATAACTGTAATAATAAAAAAAATGGGGGAGCGGTCGGGCCCCTCACACGCCCGGACCAGTGGAAGACTTTCCAACTATCTATAACTCTTCCTCCAAAAAGGTAGGGAAGGGTATTACTATTTATTAATGCACTCTGATGGTAATAAGGGAATGAGTATTCTCAGTTCCAAACCAAACATAAGTACATTTACTTCAACATTACAGTGGCTCCACCAGCCCCACGATGCTTCCAGTATAAATTGGTGTTTGCCAGAGGCAAAAAGATCGGAACTGAAATCCCAGGATCACTCCGACACGAGAGCTTACTCATGGGCGATGACCCTTTCAGTCCTATATGGCGACATAGAGATCACCCACTAACAGTACGAAACTGTTTCCCAGCGTCACCCTGTTACGAGCTTACTCAATGGGGGTTTCCCTTCGGCTCCACAAGAGATCAGACCAAGAAGCGAGATCACCCAGACACCAGAACTTACTTTGATGGGACATAACCCTTCGGCTCTATAATGTGACATTAGAGATCACCTGTGAAGACAGTCCGATAGAGATGAAGATTTGTGTGATAGGGGATACCTTCCACACCCTGGAATTGGCCAAGCCATATAATGTTGATAATTGCTATATCATAACATAGCATTGTCAATTTAATATTATTTACTTAATACCAAGAATACTCAAGGTTCAAGTTAAATCTGTTGATTAGGCCGGAGCCTAAGAACGAGTAGTCCAACCCATAGGTCGAGAGCTACTAAAAGTAATGAGTGCTATTGAATGAACTATAAGTCCAGTCAATTATGTATAATATTATTGTTGATTAACCACATTGTGAATTAACCAATTATTTATTCAGAGAGATATATCTAAAGGAACTATAAGTCCTTTAAAAGACACTGATTAATCACAAGTTAACAACGTCTCGTGAAATAACCAGTTGGGTTTTCTATAAGTTTGAGGACACTAAGTCCAACAAGCTATTATTGTGTTGAGAGTAATAGAGATCTTTTGTAATATTTGTAGAGGTTTGATTAATCACATTGTGAAATAATCAGATTAAATATTTATGTAACTTTATAGAGAGGACTATAAGTCCTAATTGGTTGTTGTCATAAGTACTGATAAATTACACATTAAAGTGCCAGGTCAATTATTATATATAGGTATATAGGAAGGACAATAAGTCCTATTTGTGTATGTTGAGTAGTAGATGTATATTGAATAATTATAATGTAAAAGATATATATTAAATATATATTTGTATAGAAAGGACAGTAAGTCCCATACAATTATTGTAGCTGTACTATAGTTATACTATATCTACTTCCTTTTAGTGTCTTAGTAAACCTATTTACTAAGAGGATTTCTCAGATAAACAAGTGTTTTAGTGTTTAAATCATCATGATTAAATCCCTAAGAAATTAGGTCTTTAAATAATTATCATATCATTTAAGTGAAATTTCTCATATAAATAATTCCCATATTTTCCCTACAGTTATTATAAAATAACAGAAAATTATATAAATTTTCTATAGACTTAGATATAGAATCATAACGTGTATAATCTCCTTTTGTTTGACATCTGTCACATTAATGACGTATTGAATGACGTATTGATGTATTGAATTGAATTTTGATTATCTATCACAACTGTCAACGTAACAAATACTAGCAAGTTTGTTTATTTGTATTTGTTTAATATAATTAAATATAAAATCATCATATATCAACCGTAACATACAACTAAATTATCAGTGACATAAATAATCATGGTTTACACCAGAAATAATTAATAGTATCATGTAATGCTGCAGTTTTACATTCATATCAGTAGCCAAGCTTACTTTCAAATTCAAGAATGAACAGAAGATTAGAAGTTTAACATTCTTATTGCAATTGTACTTGCAATAATATATACATACAGTACTAATTCTCAAGAACATTCCTCAAATACATGTGTGGTGAAGATTTTCCCAATATGCTATCTATTTGATTTCTAACCTCTAATGTAAATTTATTAAAGAAGTGAATAATCAGTGTTAGTGTTTGCTTTATTAATATTTAAAGTAATTGTCCTAACTTGATATTAATAGGATAATATCTCCTTGGATACAGTCTGACATAAACATATAACTCAATAATTAAATTTATAAAATACTAATATTATATTTTACTACTTGTATATCTCCAAACTATTCCCATAAAATATTCAAAACATGTATATTAAATATAAATCCAGTAAATATTCACTAATATTAACCCTGTCTGAACTTGTCTAGTCAATATAACATGAACAAACAACACACATACAAACCTTATCGCCATGACAACTTTCCTCCTAAATATGAGTAAAATACATAACTTATACTTGTCATTTAATACTAATTTTATACTGTACCTCATACCTAGTTAAGAATAACTATAGTCAGAGAATCCTTTAGTACATTTATTACCATTAGGAAATAAATCCACACCCATAATATCAGCATAATTAAATATTATTAGAAACCAGTAATACATACAGAATTGTTATTATCAGCTTGCTTACTACAATAAAATCAATATTAAAGTTTATAATAAATCAAGACAAAATATCTATTTAAACAATACAGGCTTGTTTACCATAAACACCCCACAGTCACATGAATTTATCTAGTAACACAATTAATAATGTATTAAAAGTATTACATTCACATAATATCACTTGCAACAGTTAAGCTGTCTCTTTGTACATCTGGTGTAAAACAAATCCCCACATGTAGTCATGGATAATCAAATATAGACTAAGAATCATTAATCTGGTCGACCGAGTAATGGTATAAAAACACATCACCATGAAGCGTTAAGTATGAACAGATATTCCAAACCAACACTGTAATAGTGTAATAAATACAAATATTTCATCATCATCATCGTCTCAACCATCACCAACTCACGACTGAACACAGGCAATTTCCACCGACTGACACAAGGAACGGCCCCACAATACACATAAAACAGTCACTCCAAACAATGGAGGTAGCCCACACCACACTTGCATTTACAGGGTCACCACTCAATAACCCCTCTCTCTCATCAATGGCTGTTTCCCCAGCAATGAGACCAGACCATAGTCACTTTAGTCTATTATCCTCAATAAATAAATACTTTATAATAACTAGATATGAAACTAGTTAGTATTGTAATAGTTCAATAGTTGATTCAATAAGTATTTTCCAAAACTGGACAATTAGAACATTGAATCAAATTGATGAAGTTCTATCAAACGACCATATAATTGGATTTTGTATATGAGTAGAATAACGTAAGTACGTAAATTATATTGATGTAAACTTTGTTCAAATGTGATTGCATTTAACGATATACGCATTACCTAAAGGTATATGGACTCGACTAAATACGTATTTTAATAGTTGTTGGGAAAAATATTAAGTATAGACTTTGCCTGTGATCACAGTCAAAAATCTAACTACGTAGTAATAAATGGAACAAGCTCACCGGATTCTCCAGTCTTCTATTCATTAATTTCACACACTTAATCCATAGTGATACACTACGATCTCAAACCCCTTCATCGAACCAGTCCCTCCTAGATCTCTATATCCTAGTTATTTTTTTTATTTTATTGCGCAGTTCCTTAAACACACGACTCCCGCGCCATTTTTTTTTCTTTTTTTTTTTTTTTTTTTTTTTTTATTGCGCAATTCCTAAAAAGCGACTCCCGCGCCCGCCGATCTGCCGGCTCTCCCTTTTTTTCTTTTTTTTTTTCTCTGCGCAATTCCTAAAAACCGACTCCCGCGCGCCCGCCGATCTGCCGTCCCTCTTTTTTTTTTATTTCTTTCTATTCTTTCTCTAATAATGTCATAGATTATGTCACCGAAGGGTAGATATTTCAATAATCAGATTTAGCCTATTATTCGAACTGAACTTTTCTTCAAATTCAATTTAATTATATGTTAACGTATTTTGGTATTTTCTATTAATTTTATTATCGAATTTATAAAACTTTAAAGGCTCTCATAAACCTTATTAAACTGTGTTGTATGCATCCTTTTTACACCTGATGATAAAAGGTAAACTATAATTTGGTTATATATAAAATATAATATATTTTTGTTTAATTTATTTAATTTTCTTGTGACATCTACTACACTTTGGAAACACATCAAAGGAGTTTCCCTTCTGTGTCAGTATTTCATATATGGTAACGTCTTCTCTGTACGCTATTGTGAACCTTGACTTTAAAGTTTGTTTATATTAAATAGCTCAGCTTTCGCAGCGGTCACCCATAGGAACCCCTGTTTCTTTTCTATGTACTTATGGTATTAAACCTATTGTACTATATGAACCGTCACATTGTAAATAATTATTTATAAGAAGTTTACATACGCTGTAATGATGATAATCCATTAAATATAATTAAAAGTTTTATATGTAATAAATTCAATGCATGTAATTACAATATCATAAACAGCATAAATGAATACAATCCTAAATGTGTGTAAAGGAATCTATAAAACCTAAATGTTTGAAAAGCCTAAGTATGTGATGAGTCTAAATGTATAAAATCTAAATATGTGAAGAGCTTCAAGTAAAGAACCTAATAGATACTCTATTTATATCAGTAAATTTAGATAAAGTATCTATTTAAAGATACAAGTTAAATATCTAAGTGGAAGCTCATAATAAAAGCATAAATGTATGAGTGTTATGTATTAACAAGAGAAAGAGAATAAATAGAAACCTAAAGCGTAATGAAGTGAAAAATCTAAGCATTAAAATGTAATAAATGCAAAAAAAAGAATCCTAAAATAATTGTCTAAGTGTAAATAAACGATTAGATAAAATCCCAAGTTAATTAAATATTAAAATGAAGATGTTCAAATAAATTTGTTAAAATAAATTTAAACAATACGAATAAAACTTTATGAAGCGTCTAAGTAACCACAAATACATATTTCATCTAAGAAATAACCTAGTGTTCATTGAATAAAAAAATAATAGTAATTTAACAAAATTCAAATAAATTTAATTATTTATTTATTAATTTTAATCATAGCCCCCTGTCTGACAAATTTTGCAAAGCTTATATAAATAATAATTTATCACCACCGGCCCCCTTTCTGAAAAATTTTGCACGGCCCCCCAATTTTAAGACTCCTATAAATATGTTGCATAAAATAATACAAACGGCCCCATAGTTTAAAACTCTTATTATAAGAAATTCCTTTAATATACTTAAATTACCAATGACTATTTCTTAATACTCTCAGAAATAACATGATCAATAAGTTTTATAATAAAATATTATGTAACCCCATTAGATAGGTAGATAGACCCCCCCCCATCGCCTCCTCCAAAAGATCACAACAGCAAACCCAACATAAATACAACCAACTATATTAGATACATCAATTAATTTATTTTGTACAATAAATTATCATTTAAAAAGATACAAATGTCTTGTGTTATGTGCAATTACAAAGGAACAAAATAAACTAAGTGTGCGCAACATCTAAGTATGTAAAATGTTTAGGCATGTAAAGAGTGTATATGTATAAATAAACTACAAAATCTCCCTCTGATATAAGTATAAAGTTTTTTTTTTTTTTTTTTTTTTTTTTTATAATAAGTGTCTAAGTCAAAATAAGCGAATAATCAAATAAAAGCTGAAATATAATTGTAAAGTGGAATAAAGAAATTATGTATAGAACCATAAATAAAATATTATAATAGCATCCTAATAAATTGTTGGAATTAAATTTAACAACATGAAAACAACTAATTAAATTTTCAAATTTAGGTAATCAAATAAAGTAACTAAAGGCCCTAACTAACCTTAATGATATTTTATGACACGTCTAACTTTCATTTTGAAACCCCCTATAAAACATTATATAAGCTATTTAAACATCTTCGGATGATCAAAATCAAATCATAATTATTTAATATTTTTTTTTTTTTTTATATATATATATATAATCAATGTCACTGCATCATAAAAGTTTATGAAATAAAAGTCAATAATTTCCTCAGAAATAAATAATGTCATTAATTCATCTTAAGTCATTTCTTTCACAATAAAAAGAATTTAATAAATTTTATGTATAAGTCATTATAGCATAATTATTGTTTATAAAATTTATATAATGTTAAATTAATAGTTCAGTAAGTATTGAGAATTAATGAAGCAAAAGAATAATAAATGTGTCCTATAGCATAAAATTAGATCAATGTGAACTGAATATAACCTAGCAAGCTATCCTCACTACTATTGTTATGTACCTATTAGTGTAATACTTAATATTATTTACTCAATTGATATAGAGTAAAATAAAATATAAACCAAATCATGTAAATTTGTTGTATAATTGACTCCAATAGGTAACCACTGAATGAATTTGATAAATTAAATCCTAAGAACATGAGATAACAGTAAAATAAAACTATTTACCTATATAGAGCTCATGAAATTAGGTCCAAATCCTAGATCTATGACGGTATAATTATTTAGTCATAATCATCAAAGTTGGTTTGGAGTTATACTATTAGCAGATATTACTGTTTAACTTTATACTCCTTCATATTTTAATAACCAATCCCTGAAGTCACAAGCTCCAATTGTGACCAAGTGTTCTTATTGATCTGATATGTAAATAGCCATGAACCAATTATATCCTGGTCACGGCACCAATTGTGATGGTCCCCCCCCTATCTGCCCTTTGTACCCCTTCATATAATAACTACCCTCTAAACTAACCTACACATGGAAAACCTACAAAGCCTAAGAAAAGCCTACGAAGGCTTTTCCTAATGAAATCTATGAAAATCTAATGAAAACCTACCCTAAAGAATGGCCTAACACCCTCAATATAACCCCATACCTATATTATCTTATACACCCCAAACAACCTATGAATCATATAAACCCTTACAATAAACACTTAATATTAAACAGATCTTATAGTAGAACACTTGATCATTTGGCCAGATAAATAAATGTGTGATCGTCTAGTAATGTAGGACCCGTTGTGTGTGTAATAACCAAAAGGTTCTTTAATTGGTATATGACAGGAGTTAAATTATGAAGATGATTGATAAATTTTTAAGGATTAAGAATAATTAATGAATTATACTCATAATTCATGTAACTAGGAAGTTATGTTAATTTAATAGTAAATTACAGAACAACTGTAATAATAAAAAAATGGGGGAGCGGTCGGGCCCCTCACACGCCCGGACCAGTGGAAGACTTTCCAACTATCTATAACTCTTCCTCCTAAAAGGTAGGGAAGGGTATTACTATTTATTAATGCACTCTGATGGTAATAAGGGCATGAGTATTCTCAGTTCCAAACCAAACATAAGTACATTTACTTCAACATTACAGTGGCTCCACCAGCCCCACGATGCTTCCAGTATAAATTGGAGTTTGCCAGAGGCAAAAGGATCGGAACTGAAATCCCAGGATCACTCCGACACGAGAGCTTACTCATGGGCGATGACCCTTTCAGTCCTATATGGCGACATAGAGATCACCCACTAACAGTACGAAACTGTTTCCCAGCGTCACCCTGTTACGAGCTTACTCAATGGGGGTTTCCCTTCGGCTCCACAAGAGATCAGACCAAGAAGCGAGATCACCCAGACACCAGAACCTACTTTGTTGGGACATAACCCTTCGGCCCTATAATGTGACATTAGAGATCACCTGTGAAGACAGTCCGATAGAGATGAAGATTTGTGTGATAGGGGATACCTTCCACACCCTGGAATTGGCCAAGCCATATAATGTTGATAATTGCTATATCATAACATAGCATTGTCAATTTAATATTATTTACTTAATACCAAGAATACTCAAGGTTCAAGTTAAATCTGTTGATTAGGCCGGAGCCTAAGAACGAGTAGTCCAACCCATAGGTCGAGAGCTACTAAAAGTAATGAGTGCTATTGAATGAACTATAAGTCCAGTCAATTATATATAATATTATTGTTCATTAACCACATTGTGAATTAACCAATTATTTATTCAGAGAGATATATCTAAAGGAACTATAAGTCCTTTAAAAGACACTGATTAATCACAAGTTAACAACGTCTCGTGAAATAACCAGTTGGGTTTTCTATAAGTTTGAGGACACTAAGTCCAACAAGCTATTATTGTGTTGAGAGTAATAGAGATCTTTTGTAATATTTGTAGAGGTTTGATTAATCACATTGTGAAATAATCAGATTAAATAATTATGTAGCTTTATAGAGAGGACTATAAGTCCTAATTGGTTGTTGTCATAAGTACTGATAAATTACACATTAAAGTGCCAGGTCAATTATTATATATAGGTATATATAGAAGGACAATAAGTCCTATTTGTGTATGTTGTAGTAGTAGAGGCAATATATTGCATAATTATAATGTGAAAAATATAGATTAAATATATATTTGTATAGAAAGGACAGTAAGTCCCATACAATTATTGTAGCTGTACTATAGTTATACTATATCTACTTCCTTTTAGTGTCTTAGTAAACCTATTTACTAAGAGGATTTCTCAGATAAACAAGTGTTTTAGTAGTGTTTAAATCATCATGATTAAATCCCTAAGAAATTAGGTCTTTAAATAATTATCATATCATTTAAGTGAAATTTCTCATATAAATATTCCAATATTTCCCCTACAGTTATTATAAAATAACTGAAAATTATATAAATTTTCTATAGACTTAGCTATAGAATCATAACGTGTATAATCTCCTTTTGTTTGACATCTGTCACATTAATGACGTATTGAATGACGTATTGATGTATTGAATTGAATTTTGATTATCTATCACAACTGTCAACGTAACAAATACTAGCAAGTTTGTTTATTTGTATTTGTTTAATATAATTAATATAAAATCATCATATATCAACCGTAATATACAACTAAATTATCAGTGACATAAATAATCATGGTTTACACCAGAAATAATTAATAGTATCCAGTAATGCTGCAATTTATATTCATATCAGTAAGCCAAGCTTACTTTCAAATTCAAGAATGAACAGAAGATTAGAAGTTTAACATTCTTATTGCAATTGTACTTGCAATAATATATACATACAGTACTAATTATCAAGAACATTCCTCAAATACATGTGTGGTGAAGATTTTCCTAATATGCTATCTATTTGATTTCTAACCTCTAATGTAAATTTATTAAAGAAGTGAATAATCAGTGTTAGTGTTTGCTTTATTAATATTTAAAGTAATTGTCCTAACTTGATATTAATAGGTTCATATCTCTTTGGATACAGCCAACATATACAACTAACTCGATAATGAAATTTATAAAATACTAATATTATATTTTACTACTTGTATATCTCCATTCTATTCCCATAAATATTCAAAATATGTATATTAAATATAAATCCAATAAAGTTTCACTAATATTAACCCTGTCTGAACTTGTCTAATCAATATAGCATGAACAAACAACACACATACAAACCTTATCGCCATGACAACTTTCTTCCTAAATATGAGTAAAATAATATAATAAATAATAACTAATAACTCACACTTGTCATTTAATACTAATTTTATACTGTACCTCATACCTAGTTAAGAGTAACTATAGTCAGAGAATCCTTTAGTACATTTATTACCATTAGGAAATACATCCACACCTATAATATCAGCATAATTAAATATTATTAATAATCAGTATTACACACAGAATTGTTATTATCAGCTTGCTTACTACAACAAAATCAATATTAAAGTTTATAATAAATCAAGACAAAATATCTATTTAAACAATACAGGCTTGTTTACCATAAACACCCCACAGTCACATGAATTTATCTAGTAACACAATTAATAATGTATTAAAAGTATTACATTCACATAATATCACTTGCAACAGTTAAGCTGTCTCTTTGTACATCTGGTGTAAAACAAATCCCCACATGTAGTCATGGATAATCAAATATAGACTAAGAATCATTAATCTGGTCGACCGAGTAATGGTATAAAAACACTTCACCATGAAGCGTTAAGTATGAACAGATATTCCAAACCAACACTGTAATAGTGTAATAAATACAAATATTTCATCATCATCATCGTCTCAACCATCACCAACCCACGACTGAACACAGGCAATTTCCCACAGACTGACACAAGGAACGGCCCCACAATACACATAAAACAGTCACTCCAAACAATGGAGGTAGCCCACACCGCATTTGCATTTACAGAGTCGTCACTCAACAACCCCTCTCTCTCATCAATGGTTGTTTCCCTAGCAATGAGACCAGACCATAGTCACTTTAGTCTATTATCCTCAATAAATAAATACTTTATAATAACTAGATATGAAACTAGTTAGTATTATAATAGTTTAATAGCTGATTTAATAAGTATTTTTCAAAACTGGACAATTAGAACATTGAATCAAATTGATGAAGTTCTATCAAACGACCATATAATTGGATTTTGTATATGAGTAGAATAACGTAAGTACGTAAATTATAATGATGTAAAATTTGTTCAAATGTGATTGCATTTAACGATATACGCATTACCTAAAGGTATACGGACTCGACCAAATACGTATTTCAATAGTTGTTGAGAAAAATATTAAGTATAGACTTTGCCTGCGATCACAGTCAAAAATCTAACTACGTAGTAATAAATGGAACAAGCTCACCGGATTCTCCAGTCTTCTATTCATTAATTTCACACACTTAATCGATAGTGATACACTAAGATTTCAAACCCCTTCATCGATCCAGTCCCTCCTAGATCTATCCCAGTTACTTTCTTATTTTATTGCGCAGTTCCTTAAAACACCACTCCCGCGCCATTTGCCGCCCTTTTTTTCTCTTTTTTTTTTTTTTTCTCACCTAGTAACGTCATAGATTATGTCACCGAAGGGTAGATATTTCAATAATCGGATTTAGCCTATTATTCGAACTGAACTTTTCTTTAAATTCAATTTAATTATATGTTAACGTATTTTGGTATTTTCTATTAAATTGATTATAGAATTTATAAAACTTTAAAGACTCTCATAAACCTTATTAAACTATGTTGTATGTATCTTTTTTACACCTGATGATAAAAAGGTAAACTATAATTTGGTTATATATAAAATATAATATATTTTTGTTTAATTTATTTAATTTTCTTGTGACATCCACTACACTTTGGAAACACATCAAAGGAGTTTCCCTTCTGTGTCAATATTTCATATATGGTAACGTCTTCTCTGTATACTATTGTGAACCTTGACTTTAAAGTTTGTTTATATTAAATAGCTCAGCTTTCGCAGCGGTCACCCATAGGAACCCCTGTTTCTTTTCTATGTACTTATGGTATTAAACCTATTGTACTATAGGCGAACCGTCACAGTATCATGGGCGAAACAGTATACTCTGTTATGTCCATGGTACTGCTCATGTCTATAGGCGACGGTTACCACTTTCCATCAGGTGGGCTGTCAGATTGTTTGCCATTCTAAGTAGTATAAAAAGAAATATAAATTGTAAGGTTACCTTCTCCTGGTGCGGGTGGTCGCCGGCAACGGCAGCCGCAGCAGTGGTGGCCGTGGTGGCGTGGTGGTGCGCCCGCGCCGCTGCTAAAGTCGCCAGCTCGGACAGGTTCACGTACAGCGCTGGCATGTCTGCGAATACGATTATAAATTCAATTCAAATGATCGTCATCCGATATCCGATATTGTTTCATAAAACAAACTACTTCAATTATGAAAAAGTAAATTACTGGACCGATTTTGATAAAGTTTCTATGGGATCAATCTGTTACTAGTTAATATACTTTCAGATAAATTAAGAATTTTCGATATCAGTTTATCAGTTGAGAAAAATCTTTTGAAAATAAAGACGAACCTTCGCAAAAGAAAAATGTACAAAAGTCATTTGCATGGGTGCCTCTGTCCCATCCATGTTTCTTACGTGAAGCGACTGTGAAGGGTGAATGTATGGCAATGAAATTAGAGGGTACGGAGATAAACATCTTAATCCTCAAGAATAAAGAATACCATGGCCATTTCGTTACCACCAAAAGCATAATTGCGATTGCCGACCCGTCTGCCAAAGATGGCAACTACTACCAAGCCCCCCCCCCCCCCCAATGTAGTCCATTAGCTGAGTAGTCCTGGGTGTCATAAGCAGCGTCGTGGATATGGGTGGTAGTATGCCTCTTAAAACATCTCCAAAGCGGGGTGGAGGGATTGATAGCAATGCGGACTACCAATCCCATTGCTAGCAATATATTCCGTCAGGTCGACCTCCACGTAGTCTCGTAGTATAATTGGCAACCATAGTTTGGCTTTAAAGATGTTTTCAGTGGACTGCTGCCCATCCCTCGCCCTACGTTAGTCGCCTCTTACGCCACCCACGGGAGAGGAAGGGGTGGCCCATTCTATGCCGGGACCATACGGCCGCGGCTTACAGGTAGTAAAACTGTGTATAACGTAAAGCAAACCTTTAGTGAGATGCGGCGGCAGCGACGAAGGCTTGGTGGGTTTAAACTCCGACTGCCCAGTGTTGGCGTTGGTCGACTTAGCGGGCACGGATGGCCGCTCCAACGATGAACACCGCTGTAAACGAATAGTCGATATTTCATGTTTTTTTTACACTACTATGGTAGCAAAGAAGCATACGGCCCGACTGATGGTAAACGGTTACAGTAGTCTATGGACGCCTGCTACACCAGGAGTGCCGCATACGCGTTAATAACCCTGACAACTACAAAATTCGACTTTGGGGCTCCGTCGGATATGGCGTGAATTTACAGGGTACAGAGGAATAACATCCGAGTCCTCAGGAATGGCAACGCATGGGGGGTATCATGGGCGAAACAGTATACTCTGTTACGTCCATGGTACTGCTCATGTCTATAGGCGACGGTTACCACTTTCCATCAGGTGGGCCGTCAGCTTGTTTGCCATTCTAAGTTGTATAAAAAAAAAAGTAAAAAGCCTGTAAAAACTACTAATTTCATAGATTTGGAAATAGTTGAAAGGATAAACATGTGTGTACATACTGTGGGCAGCGGCGGGCGTGCGTAGATGGAATGTTCATCGTCAGGCTTGTCGCCGCGGAACGACAGCACGCTGAGGGCGGCTCGCGGGTGGCCGCGCTCGCACGCTGTCAATGCAGTAAACACATTGAGTAATACAATTCATCACCATCATCATGTTATGGAAGCACTTCCAGTATGTGGCCCGTCTAGTGATCTTAAATCATTGTAGTTATATATCTGTGTTTAGGTCGCTATGGTAACTAGATGTTGTTGATTGTTACATAAAATATATTATTCTTTGCTGATTCTCTTTATTCTCTTTAATACATCATCATCATCATATCGGTTTTTTTGATGGGTGAAAATGGTATGGTAACCCCGCCTGCGCTAACGGGATACGCTGGCGGGGCACCAGTGAAGGGTGATAGGTGAGAATGAAAACAGGCCAGTTAGCCCATCATGATGAATTCATCAGGAATTAACCATGATAGTTTCCAGGGGGATCCGCGAGGAGGTCGACCTGGTTGGGTATATTGCTAGCAATGGGATTCTCAGTCTCCATCACTAACAATCCCTTCCCCCCCTCATCATACCAGTTAACTGTCCACTGCTGAACATAAGCCTGCCCTATGAGGGGAGATTTCAGCGGTAGTTGCCACGCTTGGCAGGCGTATTGGCAACCGCGGTTAGGTTTTGGTGATGTTTTAATAAGGACGCTTCTGCCCATCAAACGGATGGGCACCATTAAATTTCCTTAGTCACTTCTTACGACACGCATGGTAAAGGAAACGGTGATCCATTCTACGCTGGAAACACACTATGTGTGTGCTTCCGGGTTTTATTACTTACTATTTCTATTAAATGGTTTGTTGTTTCCTATTATATTCTTATTGCATTTGAAATATTAGCTACTTAAGGTTTTATTTAGGGTCTAAGACCCAACAAATACTGTTAGCTGTTTGAGTCTAGGGTACGATGCGAATGAGATACATCGTACTCCATTGTACGTATGATTATTAATTATATAATTGGTTTTGATTGGATTTGTCATTGATTTACTTCATGGTTCGTACAGCTCAGGGTTCCTTAAAGTTTTTGCAGTCACGAACTAGTTTTACATTTTAAACAATTCCACGGACCCCTATCAAAAACATTTTAGTAAGGTCCAAAAATTTAGGAAAAGAAAAAAAACTTTTTTTATATTAAAAATCTTTTATTGATAGTTTTATTACCAAATATAGTATATATTATAATAATATATTATTATTAATATTTGTAATATAATATTTATTTACTTATATAAATATTTTTTAAGGTTAACTGACCTACTGTGGACCTCTCTGATATACAAGCTACGGACCCCACTTTAAGAAGCCCTGGTATAGCTTATTAAGTTATTAAGTTTATGAACTTTTATGAGAACTAAATATTTTTTTATACCTGCTGATATAGTGTGTGGTCGCCCTCCCATAATAGCCGACGCCGCCCTTTCGAATTGAGCGGTATCCTTCAGGTCAGGCCATGTCGCTGACGCTGGGAAATACAAATAAAAAATAAATGAATAAATAAGTATACTTTATTTGCATTATACAATATAGGAAATAAGTAAAACAATTAGCAAATATAACGATACAATTGTATAAGAACAGTAAGGCGGCCTTATTGCTGAGAGCAATCTTTTCGAGACAACCTTAGGGTAATTGACTAATTGTTGTACAAGTAGGTATGATAGTAATGTATAATCAAAAACAGTGCACACTTTACACGGTCAACTCTATAAAAATTCGAGAATGAATGAATGAGTTTACTTTATTTGCACTATACAATATAGGAAATAAGCAAGGCAATTAATAAATGCGACTATATAGTCGTATGACTATATAGTTGTATAAACTGTATAAGTATAGTTGTATAAGCTGCATTGCTAGCAATATACCTTATTAGGTCGACCTCCACGTGGTTCCCCCTGGAAACCATCTTGAACAATTATTGTTGAATTCGTCACGATGGGCTAACTGACCTGCTTCATCCTCACCTATCATCCTCTACTGATGCCCCGCCGGTGTATACCAATAGCGCGGGTGGGGTTACCATTCCATTATGATCCATAAAAAAAACCCCGATAGTATAGACGGGGTTACCGTTTCATTTTTATCGCGTAAAAAGAACCAGTGCTACCAACTCACCAGCATTCGAGATGCCATCGTGGGAGTCGTCCGCGTGTTCGTCGTCGATGTGTTTAGCCGGCGTGATGCATTCGCTGCTAACGCTCTGATTGTCCGAACCCTTTATAGAACAATAAACTTTATTATTTATTTAACTCTTAAAAATATACAATCACAATTAGAAATTTCAAATGAAATACAATAGCTAACCTTTGATTAAAGGAGAATAGACAGAAGTGGGTAGGTAGCGCAAGAGTAAGTCAGTAATTTTTTCGTAAAATATAAAAACTTATTACTCAATCAAATATTGTAACTTCTTTTAATTCAAATCATATTTATTCAAATAGAAAGTACTTTTAAATCGTAATATTTCTCTAATCTACTGGCAGGGTTCAGTGAGTTGTTATCTGTTGAGAAGAGCCAGCAAGAATCGCAACTTTTTTTTATTTCTATTAACATATACATATATATAAGCACACATGTATCTATTTAAATGACTATGTATAAAATTACATGGTCATAAAAAGCCCGTATTAAATTATTGGTAGGGACAAATATGTCACTAAATAAAAAATAAACAAAAATAAAACAAAAGTAAGAAAAAAAATAAAAAATAATAACCAAAATTACATTGTCAACGTAGAGCGAACGTCGTTGTAAAGCGTCCTGTGATCGGAAACCCGAGTCGGCACTGCACACGCTCGCCAAACGGAACACTGACTATAATACAATATAAAACACGCTAAAAATAAAACAACGTAAATAAAAATAAAACTAAGTAAATGAAAATAAAACAAAGTAAATAGAAATAAAACATTTTAACTAAAAATAAAGTACAAGCATTACTAAAATATATTTTATTACAATTAAAATTTCATTAAAATTATTTAAATTGCTTTAAATGTAAATAAATAAATGTAAATAATAATTTAAAAATACGCATGCAAAAAAATTCTTTTAATAAATTTTATCAATTTAATAGACGCCGGTGGCATATCAGACAGGATAGAAAATAGCAACCATGACCTATAGACATAACAAAATACTCTGTCACATCCATAGTATCCTTCATGCGTTGCCATTACTGAGTACTATAGTGTACCATGGCACTCTGTTATTTTACCGCTGTATTCTTATTCATTCGAACACAGAGGTATCCAAGCAGACTGACGTACAAAGTCTTACTATGACAAATAATCTCTTCATATGGTGTTACATTTACCCTGTAAACTAGTACAAAGCAATTTTTTTTATTATTTTTTTACCTGTGAAGCGGCGAGCGGCGTGTCGCAAGCAGGAAGCGTGCCGGCTGAAGACGCACTCGACAGCGGGGTCGAGCTACCTCCAACTATTCCCGCACAACTGCCTCCGCCTCCGCTTACACTTGTGCCTGTATTATTGCATTTGAATGATATTTGATAAATCTATATTTATTTAACCTTAATAGGAAAACATAATAGCTAAAAAATTAATAATTTATACAGTCATAACATATATCAGTGAAGTTTCCACAATAAATTAACACATCAAATAAACGAGAGCAGATGAATAATTAATATGAAAAAATACACGACAATACAGAAAAAGAGAAGAAATATAACAATAACAATTCTAAAATGATCTACTTCCTCTTTAATTAAACGGAGTTTGCACAAAGTTCCTCTTTAACGTGTTTTTTATATAAGTTTAGATTTTCACTGAATATATCCAAAGAGAGGAACCGCTGATTATATTAATTTAAATTTGACTTAATTGTCAAAATAAAAGAGTAAAAATTTAAATTATGTTGAAATGAAACGCTTAAAAATTCTATGAATTCAAAATTTGCCACTAGAATTAAAAACTTAAAAATTCATTTAATAGTAATAACAATAACACTGAGTGCGTGTGGTGTGCAACTATATTTTTAATGAAATATAAATCCGGCACGAAGGACTACAAACAAAAGTTATGGCATTTATAGTAAATTTAAAATAAAGCTTATCAGAATTACTTTATTTAGCAATATATGTATGTATGTATATTATATACTGAGTCAGGTATGCATTAAATTTATGGAAAAAAAATTTCATAATAATAGTCGTGTAAACAAGCAACAACAAACAGTCCGTCTGATGATAAATGGCTACCGTAAACTATGGATATCTGCAAGTTTAGGTCTGACACATACGCATGTATCCAATATTTTAGTATGTAGGGAAAATATATACAATTCAGGAAGCACAAACTCTTCTCAAAGCCCTTTATACGCGAAAATTCCGATTCTAGAGCAGATGATGACTTCTTGTCGATAGCGAATGATGTGAAGTTGGCAAAACAACATTTTACATGTAAATTACAATATTTTAATATCAAATTAAATGAATAAAGGTCTCACCATGCTGGTCTGAACACTGGCTATTCAGTGAGGAGATAGAAGTAAGGCTGGACTTTCGGCTTCCAAGTCTTGAGGAAGTGGAGGGCGAGTGTGGCGCGGAACCACTCTCGACCCAACCACTGTAGCAGGATTTCACATCGCATACCACCTGTAAAAACATTTAAAAAAACTGTCAACGTGAAAATCGTATAAAGAATATACACATTAGCTGATCTCCGCGATTTTGCACGCGTGGTTTACTATATATAAAATCCTATGTACTCGTATTACGTTAGGCAACAAAACATCTGGAAGCACTAGGATTACTCTCAAAATAAATTGCAAAAGATCAATATTGGAATTGAAACGTTTCACATTCTCGTATTGCAATACTAACTACATAATGGCTCCATACTGTTCTGATAGATGCATATTAGTACAACCTGCATCAAAGTATTGCAAACCGATCCCAATTTTAACTTAATTCCTAATTTTTATTTTATGAGTGCAGTACATAATTGTCATTGGTATTAGATTCAAGAGTATGCCTCCACCTGGAATATACAAATCCAAGGCAATTAAGGAAAGTTCTTTTTCTAAAGTCCGTCTGAGAATAGAAACCGAGATTTCATTTACGCAAAACGACCGCCTTACCACTGCGCCTCGAAGTTCGACAGAATATTTACTGTTTTGTATAGCTTTGTATATAATAATCCTTTTATCTCGCAAAGATCCCATTTCTTTTTCGTTTTACATTTGTTTCGGAAAATATTTCTTGGTAGGTAGGTTATTCATATCTATATCTGTTTCAACAGGTGGACTGTAAAACTCTTTATCATTCGGAGTTGCATAAAATGATCATATACTCTCATCATCATCTTCCTACCCTTATCCCAATTATTATTTGGGGTCGGCGTAATACATTTTTATCCATATTACAAAAAGATTTGGCTTTTAGTTTTACGACCAGTTGCCTGCCTGACGTCAACCCTCTTTGGGAGATCATATAGACTCTATTCCATCTAATTTAGACCATCCCTCGCACCAGATTTTACACCAAAGACAAGCCCCATGATTTGCTATGCCAGTTGCTCATCACTTGATGTTCAGTAATGAATATGACATAATCGTTTATTTGTTTAAAACTTTTTCCTGGTTTGTATGATTTATTAATGTTGCGAAGTTCAAAACATGTTTTTTTTTAATAAGATCAACAACCGAATTGCCACTCATCATTATAAAAGGAGGATATTGGGTTGTACTCGACTTGCAACGAACAAGTACACGTATTTTCCTCTTCCTGTGCGGTTACTCTTGAAATAAATTATAATAGATCGATATTGGAATTGAGACATTTGACACTCTCGATTGACATCTATTTTGTATATTTAAGAGAATATAAATAATAAATATATAAAGAAACCTGATATTAGCGTTAAGATTTTAATTAACTACTGTAACGCCATTGGTGTCTAATAAACAAATACATACATTGTCTAATTAATTTTTTTTTTTAGAAAAGCTCCCGTTAGAATTTAAAATTTTTAAGGAGTTGGTACCTAATTTAATGAAAGAATTTAACGATAGTGGTTCAAATTTTGTACCTGTAAGCTGGCCGCTGGTAAAGTTCTAGGCTCCGCCGTGTGGCGTACGAGCTGCTCGCTGCCTTCCTGCAGGTGGCCGACCTCCGCTAGCATTGCTACTTCACTCTCCTATAAGCGACCGAACACAATTACCTTATTATCAAACGTAAGGTATTTTACAAAATTACCTATATAACTAAGCATAAAAGGATTTCACGAAACAGGAGAGTTAAACGAGCTACCCATTTGCCCATAAACATCAACATCAACAACAGTCTCTAATGCGTGACCTTTAAAGAAATTTTTTTCTAGAAGAGAACATTTCACGGGAAAATTCTTCACTGGATGGGCAAAGAATCAGATAGCCCACAAAGGGACTCATATCCTATAGATGCAAACAACACCAAGGTTCAATTGGCAAAAACTGTAAAATTTTCAAACACTCAATAAATTTAAACTCCACGGATTTAAAAAAAAAAAAAAAGATAAAATGATTCCTGTGCATCTTGTTTTTGTACTTAAGACCTACCTTTCGCTATAAAAGTTCGCAATATCTTCAAATCACTTTAGAATTGTAGTAAACTCTTTTAATAACTAACTTCACCTTACCGATGCAAAACTTCATTTTCAACTAAGCGTTTATTACAAAGTTAGTAAATGAAAGTTATGCCTAAACATAGAGGCCTTCGGAAGTCCGTTCTTTATGCCAATCTTTAAACTACCTGAAGAAATAGGTAAATATATTTACCACAACGGGATTGAGTAACGATACGAAGTGGCAGAAGCGGCTCCTCTCCTCAATAAGAGCGGCTTTAACCGCCTTCTCTTCCATTTCTTCCAACTGTTGTTTGCGTTCCTGGACATCCTGGACATAGAGACTTAACTATTATCATATGGTTTGTTATCATTACTACTATTTGTAAGTTATCAAGTATTCAGTATTAGGTAAGTTGCATTTTATCCGTATGTGATAGCACATGTGTACCAGATAAGCTCTGGTTTCAAATAATGAAAGAACCGGGGAGAGAATTGGCGATAAGGATTAGCAGGTTCGTTGTTAACCTTGTATGCGAGCACCTTATCAAATCGTTATTCTGAATTATGAAACCTATACTGATAAATTAAAAAATATAGTCGTATAATGCTTGTTATATTATAAATGCATGTTTTTGTAAGGACGGAAGGATGCTTGGATGGAAAACTACTGAACGGATTTGAATAAAATTTGGTACACGATATTAACTTAGCACATAGAATGCTTCGTATACTGAAACACACGGACGAAGCCGTGGGGAATACTAAATACATACATTATGACAAGGCCATTAACTTAAATTTATCCTCACCTATCATCCTTCTCTGGTATTCTAGCCAGCCGGCATCTGGCTAAATCAAATAACAGCATGCAAGCAAACTTTTTGCCGGCAGAATTCATAGAAGAAATCGAAGTATCCAGAAGGCTATATACAGAACACTACGCAATATTCTTTTAGTACATTATAATTCAAACGACTCAGTACTCCAAATCTCCTTCTGGTACAGCGATGGACATATATCTCACCTGCATACAGACATCAGCCCGTCGTTTCGCGTCTGGTTGAGCACGACGCGCTTTCCTGGCATGCCGTTGTGCCTCTTGAACCCTCCGTCTGAGTTCTGCCCGCGCTCGTTTACACTCGCGAGCGTGTTCCCGACTAAGGGCACCGGTCGCGCAGCCACCCCGGCGCCAGTCGTCCGCCCGCTCCGATAGCGGAGTAATCAGCGTATCCATTAAAGCGCTGTAAACGACACGTGAATTCCTGATATATGAAATATGGAATTTTCAGAATTCTTAAAGAAGCAGGGGGAGAAAATCAAAAGCCATAGCAAAGCTCTAACGTTGTCACTTCTAAGTACTAGGGATATTTGGTTCAAATATTGCGCCGACTATCTTAGCGTCCATCCAAAACAAAACAAACATAAGTCATAAGACCTTACCACTAACTAGTATTAGACTTCATCATCGTTATCATCATCAAATCAGCTATTAATTGTTCTCTGTTAAACATAGGCCTTCACAATAAGCGGGGGTTTTGCCAACAGTTGCCACGCTGGGCAGCCAGATTTGCAACCACAGTTAGTTTATAGGCGATGTTTCAAGAGGGATGCTGCTGCGCATCCCTCGCCCTCGCTTAGTCGCCTCTTCAAACACCCACTGGCAAAGAAGGGGGGGGTGACCAAATCTATTTCGGGAACATATGGCAAGTATTAGAGTTGATATATGAAAACTTAGATGATGAACCATATCGATTTCAAAACTTTCATTGAACCGATTGGTAACGACATCGCGTGAAATAATCAGAAAATTAGAGTCGAATTATGAACTTTTTTTTATTTGAAGTCGATTAAAAGGAATACTGTCTTTGGACCACCTGAAAAGTCCCTTGAAATAGTATGACTAATTGATTACTAGAACCACAGGAACATTGTATTTAATTCTATACGAGAAGTCCCCTCATTCTGAAATATGATGAATTGAATAAGAATATAGTATTAAAGTTCTCTTGTGAAGTCCCTTGAACTAATGAGGAATTGACGTATCAACGACGATACGTCAAAGCTAAATTTGTATTAAGTCCCGAAGCAAGAACTACATAAACCATTTGATCCTTAGTAATAAACATTTTATTTTCCTAATGTGATATCCAGGTCCCAAGCTCGTAGGTCGCCAAATTGAATTTAGTGCTAATAAAAGGCGTCTCATACGAGTAAAATAATTAAGCCCGTGCTCTAAAAAAAAACCGACTTCAATTGTGGTAAAACCAGTAATTTTGATTTAAAAACTAAACATTTGAAGCGATTTTGATAAACTTTCTATGAAACTAATCTGTATGCATATCCTTTTAGATATTTTTTTTTTACAAATCAGAATTTTCCAAATCGCTTTACAACTGATATAAAAAAACATAAATAAACATAAAAAAAAGTACAACCGTATTGAGAACATATTTTATGAAATTTAAAAGCAAAAAAGAGGATGGGCCGTCAGCTAGTTTGACAATCTAAGTTTCATGAAAAAAAAAAATTAAATGATAATAAATATTAAGCCTCAGCTATTTAAAAGGTAATACCATTTTTCCATTCATTCTTTCCTCTTCATTGCTCACTGCCAAACATAGGCTTCCCACTTTATTTATACAGTCAATAAAGGTTTAAATTATTAATTATCGGAAGAGGAAAAAATACGAATTATTTTCTTCCGAAGACGGTATTAACAAGAATAATTGAATGTCAAGCTGTATTTATATTTTATATGCAACTTGGAAGGGCAATTAATCCGCCGACGGCCGACCTGATGGAAAGTGGTAACCGTTAGGGTGAAAACGAAATCATTGGCAATCTTTGAAGAAAGGAAGAAGAAACAATTAAACTTTATTTTATACGACAACATCCACACAGGGGTTAAAAAATAACTAAAAAAGGAGAGCTCTAGCCGCGAAGCTTGACTTTCACCAAAGATGAAATGGGTCGAAAAATTAATTTTTGATTCACCAAACGTCTGGCCTCTTGTACAGGTTGAGTAGATTTTTAATTTTACACATAACAAACAATTTCAGTGGATGCAAGTGGGTCACAACCGTTCCTTATGGTACTCTATGAAGGAGGGCTATGTTCAGCAGTGGACTTATATTGGCTAAGATGATGATGAATGAAACAACTTGGACTTCACTCTGCAGATATGAATAAACATGAAGCAGTAAGTTACGTGTGGTAAGTTTAGTTGCCAAACTTTACCTTATGAACGTCTTCATCCTGGTCTCAATAGCTCGATGCCGAAGACACACCCTCGTGAGCGCTGTGCCGATCTCTTTTGTCGCTCCTGTAACAACATCATTCAGGTTACAATAACAATATATATTTTACAAAAATACATAGCTTCAAACGAGAGTAAACTGTAATAGTTGCAAAAACATTTTTTTTTTAAACTCCAACATTTTGCTCTGCAGAAAAAAGTAAGGTACTTTTATTATAAATAATGGGATGTTATTTCCGCATCATATTATATTGAATTTTTTTATACCACTGAGGTGGCAAACAAGCATACGGCCTACCTGATGGTAAGCAGTAAACGCAGCCTATGAACGCCTGAAATACTAAGGGCATTACTCTTTACTCCTTTTTTGAAGAACCCCATGCTGTAGTTTCTTGAATAAACCTCAACAGAAAATATTTAACTACGATTACAGAACGTAAAATGGTACCTCTTACTTTGTAACAAGAAGTTTTGCTTCTCCGTAAATAAAAATCCACATAAAATTAATACGAAACCAACAATATTTAATTGTAAATTATTACTAGTACCGCATTCGAGTATTCTGACACCTCCCTATGGTTGACTGGGAGAGAATGCTTTTAGCATTAAGTCCGCCATGTACACATACATGTACTAATGAATAAATAATAATAAAACTAATTTTTATTCAAGTAAACTTAAAAATGAGCATTTTTGAACAGTAATTTTTTTATGAATCTACTGCCCAATTCGGAATGCAATTACAACTGAGAAGAACGGGCAAGAAACAAAATAAAATAAATAAAAATTGAAATAAATAAAATAAAAATATATAAATAAAAGTCTAAATATATAAAATAAATAACTATCGATAACATGATCGCATAACGAAGTCGTAAAAAAATCAAACGAACTGAGAAACTCCTACCGCAAGATCCCATTGTCATGGATATACTCGTGTGATTAATTTCTTATAAATGATGACGCATGACATTTTAATATCACTATTATGGTAAATCCTGTAGTCCTGATTGTCAGTAGAAGAACGTCATTAAATAATTAGTACTTGTATTGTTTCTTTAAGAAGTACAGTCAACAACGCAAATTGCTAAACATAATTAATTATATAATAACATCAAAAAAATTTCTAACTGGTTATTTGATTATAATTATATTGTTTAGATGAAACACTAATTTATTAGACAGATAGATAATTTACTTGCATACAAATAACAACAAATATATACAGACATACATGAAAAGAGAAAAAAAAAAGAAATATATAAAAAGGAAAATGCAGTAAGCTTAAGAAGGAATGACACCATGTCTGTGATACGTATATTTTTTATATATGTATGTATTTTTATGGCTGGTAATAGAGTGGTCACTATTTAATGAACGCTCACTGTTTACACTGGTGGGATACCAGTGAGGGTTTTTTTAATGGGTAAAAATGGCATGGCAAACGATTTGGGAAAATGTTTTTTTTTGTCTAAAAGGATACACTTTCGGATTGGCCCCAAAAAAACTTTATCAAATTCGGTACAGGTGTTTCCATTTTAAATCAAAATAACTTTACCACTATTGAAGTCGGTGTTTTTTGTGGTACAAAATCTTAAATTATAACGCTCCACATTTCTCTGCCTACCCCGTAGTGGACCTTATTGTGAAGATAAATTTATACACATACTTTATAGATATTATTATCTTAAATGCATAACTACAATATCAACAAACGCTATTAGGGTTGCCAATGTTGTCATATCTTATTTATGAATTAATCGAAGTACGAATAAATATTGCTTAGCAAAAAAAGATTACCTTAATCGAGAATATATACAAAAATATTTTAATTTAGAACGCGGAATCGCGTGTTCAGAAGTAGACTCTGCTTCGTAAGAAGCAAAAAGATATCTTTAATAGTCAGAAAATTAATATGGGATCAAAACAGGAGTAAACTCTGTCGATTTCGAGAATATTTATTGAAATTGACTCGAAATTAGAAATAATATGGAACCAACGCCGGAGTAAACGCTGTCGATTGCAAAAAAGAATTGTGAAATTGCCCTATATATCTGAACTGCGACGTAATCGTGTAATATAGTCGCAAAAAAACTTGTCAAATATTTTTCTTTTAGAATAATTATATATTTGGTAAGCCTGTTATAATGGAAAAAAAAATGGTCATTATAAAAAAATAAAACAAAAATAAAAATAATGGTAACAAATAGGTATTATATATGTGTCGATAGAGTAAGAACACAAGTGTCTTTTCGTTCCCGGAATGTCGTAAGAGCCGATTAAAGGAACAAAACACCAAATATTGGTGCTAGAAAAGAAAAATTTAAAATTAAACCACATACCGAGCCGCCTAGACAACTATACTCTCCTATTAATGAGAAAGACCCATGCCGAGTATTGGGACTTAAATAAAATATTATAGTATGGTGACAACCCTAGACCTAGCTAAAAAAGAACACCACGCACAGGTCATACTGGCCATTCCGAGAATCAGGTGAAGTCACTTGAAATACCGGTTAGCCGCAAATGTTTATACTTGTTATTGAAAATTCACCAATAACGACTAAGAGATAAGAATTAAAACAAACTGTCCTATAAAAACACTGTAGTCGTACGCAAAATAACGAAGAGACGCGTCCATTATAAGAAAAACTATATTCAAACAAACACAGAACGCTGCCGGCGTCCGTACGTGCCGGACGTCTGATGGACGATATATGAAAGAAAAATAAAAAGAAAAAAACAAAATAACGTGTTGTGTATTAATGTGTGATAAAATTATATACAAAATGAAGTTTATTTTAATTATATTTGCGTCTGTGTCGACTTTGTGCTTCGTAAGAGGGCGTAAGTATTATTTTAATATTTTTCCTCTTAGTTTTTGCTGTGGGGAAGTTTTCAATCGCCGTCTGTAATTTTAAAGCCTTGATTTAATCTTTAATATAATTAATGACTTAAATATTCTCTTATGTTTCCTTTTCATCGACATTGTAAAGATAGTTTACTACGCTCCGTTGAACTTCCTTGACATTATTGAACTGTTCATCTAAAACATGTAAACAAGGAAAATATTTCAATAATGCACGGAACTTATATACAAATTATCTTACATAAACCAGACAATAATAATCGCCCGTATAAAATAGAGAATAAAATAAAAAAAATACTTATTACTTAAACTCGCTTAAAACTTTAAATGAATTATTAAATCGTTTAAACTTTGATAACACTTATACTAATACTTTTTTTTTTGATGGGTGAAAATGGTATGGTAACCCTGCGCTAACGAGATACCCCGGCGGAGCACCAGTGAAGGGTGATCGATAAGAATGAAAACAGGCCAGTTAGCCCATTATGATGAATTCATCAGGAATTAACCATGATAGTTTCCAGGGGGAACCGCGAGGAGGTCAACCTGGTTGGGTATATTGCTAGCAATGAGATTTTCAGTCTCTATCACTAACAATCCCTTTCCTCCCTATACTAATACTTAGAATCTAGAATAAACAACAGTTCACTTTAAATTCTAAGTATATTTTAAGATGTAGACTTTTTCAGTCATTCCTCATCAGGGGCATACTTTTGAGGGTAGTTCCATTTGTGATGACATTGTAATAAGTTCCAAAACATTCTAGCTGAGACAAACGCAACTCTTTCTCAAATGATTGCATCTATTTATTTATTTATTAAATACAAGAAATTTACAACAGCGAGTACATTGGAGCCCGCACTAGGCGAACCTGTATCGCGGGAGTCCATAAGGGATTACCAAGACACGGTGATTACAAATATAAATTAAATTAGTGAGCCAGTTTTACGAAAACAACATGTTAGAATGACATCGTTTCTCTATTATGAAGTGTTTCGTGAAGACATGCTGTGCTGTTCCAGATTAGTAAGACCTACTGTTACCGTTCGCATATTCCTTAAGACCTTGCAAGGATTAATTGTCTGGTCTCCGCAATACATGTTCAATCTAACTATGCACTAAAAAACTTTATTGATTGATATCCAGTTTGCCGACTCCCACAGTTTAAAGTGTATGTTGTCGTGCAATATCGTGGTAAACGTCGTAAATATTTATTCACCAACATTACCTGAATCTAAATTAACAACTAAAGTGCATCGTATGAACATCCAAACATGTCGAGAGATGCATTATTGATACACGCTTTAATATCTGCATTACCTATTTTCAAGAAAACGGAATCAGCTGGGCATGACTGTGACAAGAGGATGTGATAAATCAATAAATAAACAAAGCTCATACTTTCCTAGATTTTTAAAGAGATAAAATAGTTCAAACACCTTGCTAGTAGGATTTTCTATCATCACCACCATATCAGCCGTTAACTGTTCACTGTCGAATATTGGCCTTCCCCAGGAGATTTGGCAGTAGTTGCCAGGTTTGGCAAGCAGGTTGGCAACCGCAATTAGGCTTTGGTGATGTTTTAAGAGGAACGCTGCTGTCCATCCCTCGACCATTAAATGCTCTTAGTCGCCTCTTACGACACCAACGGGAAAGGAAGGGGTATCCCATTCTATGCTGGAATCACTCAGCGATTTTCTATAGACCGTATCAATCGGATTAATTTACCAGATTATAAAACTGCTGACGGCCCACCTGAAGTAGAACCTACCTTCTAGGCAGAAACAGCACTGTAAGTGCTTGCTGCGAAGCAAAATATACTAGTAAACACATAATAACGCATTCTAAATTCAAATAGGTATATTCAACGTCAACATCTTATAGTTTATAGATGTTTGTGTATACTTGATGTCGTTTTTGGAGGGCGAAATATAAATAACATGCTCCAATATCTGATGTAGACAATATTACAAGTATCTAAAGCGGTTAATATAGACCAGAATTCACAATATAAGGAAAATATATACAAAATCTGTGTATACGCAAACAGTGTGTTGACTCCAGCATGTAAATTGGCTACTTATTTGATACGAATGGAACATAAATTAGAAATATATGAACAATTTTTTTGCATGGACATTTACATAATGATCCTTTACCAATTACGCGGAGATTATATATATCATCATATCAGTCGTATACATCCCTCCCTCATATATACATACATCCTCATACATACATCCCTCGACCATTAAATGCTCTTAGTCGCATCTTACAACATCTACGGGAAAAGAAGGAGTGGCCTATTCTATGTCGGGGGCACACGACCATTGTATATAACCAGGATATATTGGTTTCCCAGGATAAAACAGAGAACGGAAAGTTATGCTATTTTGTGCACCACTATTTTGACAGCGAAAAGCTATTATCAGTTCCATCAATGTACATATTCGAGGGCTGCTTGTATGCGAAAATGCATTCATACCTAAATAGGTAAAAGTCATCTTTTATAGATTTTACCTATTTATATTTTCAGTAAGACATCCTGTGAAAATTATATTACCAAAAATTTAAACACGCGTATACCACAATACCGTAACAATTTTTCATAAAAATCTGGTGCAAACTACCTAAACTTAAGCTATTTAAAATGGTTTAAAAACTAATTAATCAAATGACTATGTACCAAATGTTATTATTCCACTAAAGATTATTTTAAATGTAAAATAGATGGCATAATTTAATGAAATCATCGAATTATATTAATTTATATTAATACCGATTATTATCATAACAAATATACAATCTTTTAAACTGTAATCTTTTGGAGGAAACAATAAAGACTATATAACTATGTATCAATATGTTATATTGGCCGTGTGGTTCCGGCATTTTTCCGTGGGTGTCGAAGAAGGCGACAAAAGAAGGGGGGGGGGGGGGCGAGAGATTTAAAGATAGATAGATAGATAGATAACCTTTTTATTTGAGTCATTTATGACATACGTAAATTTACAAATGAGTTTATACAATCAAATTATTTACACTTTATAAAATATACAACAAAAGATAAAATATGTTTTCACCAAGTGTGTCGCAGTGACCCAAATAGGGTACAGCTCAGTGATGGTTTTGCTTAAAAGCAAAGCACTGATTAAAGTGTCTCTAAAGCATAACTGCGGTACCCAACACGCCTGTTAAGCGAGGCAACTACTATCAGAACCTTTCAAGAGAAACGGTTACGTTCAGAAGTGTACAGTTAAAGGCTGATATAATGATGATGAAAATCTATCCAATATGGTACTGTTCATAAAAACAAAAATAAAAATATTAAAAAAACCTATGCAAGAATTATCTTTATTTCATGTACTCATTATTATTATGTCAAAGTTTATCATAATTATATACTGCATCATAATTTCATAATAGGGCAATGCGGTCTTAGTGCAGTTGACATAACATAATATACCTAAACAATATTGCATTAAATAAACTTTATGAAACTAAACAACTTGAATCTATCCTAAACATTTTTAATTAATTCCAACTTGTCTTAAATCACTTCATTTTATTTTTATTACGCATACTCATCGCCAATTCTGAATAGATTTTGACAATTGACAATAATTTAAAAAGTTACTAAAACTTGCATGCCTACATGATTTGAAACAACTGACATAATTGATTTATCTATTTAACTCTTTATTGCACCTAATATATAAAAATATACGTATAATGGCAAATAGTAAATTCAATGAAAATGTATGCATATTTCCAAAATTACATAAATCAAATGTAATTATATTGTTTGTATGTCTTACTGTTTTTAAAGGATTATTTGGATCATTGGATTCAAAAATTACATCACATCTTTCTGTAGAATTAAAAAAAGCCACTAAAGTTTAATCGCAATCTCAAGAATAACGTCTAGTGGAAATTCAAGAGGCAAACTATTCTAGTGATTCTAAGTTAAATATAGTATTAGGATTTAGACAATTCAACCCACAGTTAGATTATTTCGCCAAATTTTACACGTTGAACTAGAACATACAATAATATAGGAGATATACCAATTCTGGGCCAAAATACAGAATATAGAAAACTTCAATTTTAAAATACAGAAGCAAATTTCAAAAACCGATATTAACTAAAATCAATTTCTGTAAAAATAACTATTACAATGTTAATGATAGTAGAATTCCATTTAATATATACTTTGAAACTGCTAATGACAAAGTCTTACGGAATACTTTACCAAGACTATAAGTATTCTCATTGACCACTAAATCCCATTATAATGTATAAATAAAACAATTAAGTAAACATGTTATTGACAAAATTGTTAATGATTAATGCTAATAAATGCATATAACGGGAAAAAGGTCAAGTATTATTCACGTAGGATTACTTAAGTACTAAAGAGATTAATAAGTAGTACCTACATACAGGAAAACAACTGGCACGGGCATCCCCTGTGACCATGATATTACAAGGTAATTATGTTTAAAATATGATATAAATGAGGAAATAATAATTAATGGATAATGTATATGAACAATCGTTGCATCCAATTAATAACGAATAAAAAACATACAAAAGAATCATCATATCAATGTATTTTCTACTACTGTAATTAAGAGTACTGATCCCACTTGTAAATCTTCGATTACAACACATAAACAATCAGACCAATATGCTAGTGAAGCTAGAGAACAAAAGACCTTCTACTTTAGTAACTGGGATCATAATCCTAAGACACCCAAATCAATGTCATTATTATTTCCTTGGTCTAACCTCGCAATTTCTGCGTCCAATACACACGTTTATCAATCATACTCAAACTCTTCTAACTGTTATACTAATCACCTTACCTCCCTCTCTAATTACTGAATTAAAAGGAGATAAAAAAATAAGAACAATGTACCTAACTAAAATAGATGACGTAACAAAATTTATTAATACTACTTATTTAATACTAAAGTTAAATTATTCGAAAGATCAATATTTTCATAGAAATAATATAAATTTTCAGAATCATGTTCTACTCCCAGCGGTGGAAGAGGACAATGCATATCTATATTGAACTGCCCGCCTCTAGTCACAATAATAAATAAAAAGGAGAGAACACAACAAGACCTAGATCTGTTGAGGAAGTCACAGTGCGGCTTTGAGGGGCAGACACCAAAGGTATTTACAAGAATTTTACTAATGTAATCAAATTGCAGGCACACGATGTCTGTACATCTTCTTAATAAGATCAATAGATGCCAAAGTAATATTTTTTAGAAATTTTGTCTGTTGTCTTCACAGTTACACTGCACTTAACATTTGTTGACCTCGTTATCAATGAATTTGAATTGAATTGCAGGTATGCTGTCCAGAGCAGTGTTATACACCTGACGGCGAAGCAGGAAAATGCATCGGCATATATTCGTGTCCACACCTGGCGGCCATGCTCAAACCACCATCTTCTAAGCAAAACATCCAATACGTACAGAATTCCAAGTAAGTTAATAAACACTAAAATGTTCATTTAATGATTAATAGATAGAGCACGTAGTTATGTACTATGTACAGAATAAAGTTTAAATGATAAGTAAATCTATCTGCGTTTATCGCTCTTGTGATGGGATATGGCAATGAAGAAGGATACAAAGGCATAAGACCATTGCCTTCAGGAATGGCAATGCTCGAGGGATACTACGGACGTCACAGTGCCTTCTACGTTGTTCATGTCTTAGGATTACTTCTTTTTATCGAGTAGGTCATCAGTTCTCTTACTCGTTAAGTTACTCTTCTATCATACAAAAATAAATACTGCACTTTTAGAAACACCGCTCAAAATCAATTATAAAAATAAAATTAAAATTAAACACATATTGATTTGATACGCATTAAACTTGGATTTACATTTAGAAAGAGTCTAAATTTAATCATTATAATTTCAGATGCGATGGCCCCGAACAATACAGCGTGTGTTGTGGTACTCCCAGGGAGCAACCACAAGTTGGAAATTGCGAGAACAGAGTGAACGCGTTCCCGCCAGACCCATCAACTGAATGCTGTGGAGTTGACAGTGGAACCGGAAATAAAATTATTGGTGAGTGCAACTTGTAAAATATTAAGGTAAAATTATAAGTGACTGCTTCATCAATACGCTGATTTATGTTTCATTATTTCAAGAAGCTTAGCCTTTTCTGATACATTACTATTAGGCATATAAGAAAATTATATTAAAAGAAAAATAACCCCAAATATCGGTACATTTGCCTAGAAACCATGTCATCTTAATTTTTTTGTACCCACCTAAACTTACTGTTTGTGATTCAATGAAAAATAAATTATAATGCTAATTCAAAATCCTATCGCATCCTATCGCACAAACCCATTAATTAGATATTACAGACAAGTGTCAATCGAGTCATATTGTATTTGAAGTATTGGAGGTTATATTCGTCAATCTTTATAATTTTTATTCCAATATTTATTAATTAAAAAAAAATGGCATTTATTTAATATTATGGTAAACTTTAATATGATATCTTTTTAATAATTTATAATATTGATAATAGTTCTTGTTATTATCAAAATTGGTTACCAGAGATTTTTTGATATTTCTTACATATTCGTTAATCTACTTCTATCTTTTCAACTATGAAAATTTTATATCAAATGTACTCCGTTGCTTACCCGGTGCGAATAAACCAATAGTTTTATTTCAATCCATTCAGCCATTTCAGCGTGTATAAGTAATAACGATTCAGGCATCTTAACATCTGCACAAACTTTCACATATGTATTAGTAGGATTTAAACTGAAGTAGTAATTTTCGTTTATTTCAGGTGGAACAGCTACAACAATCGACCAGTACCCGTGGCTGACACTTATCGAATATACAAAAGATGGTGTCATAAAAACATTGTGTGGTGGAGCACTAATTAGTGCTAGATACATATTGACGGCTGGTCATTGTGTCGTAGGAGCTGTTTTAGATTTAGGAACTCCGTAAGTTTCAAACTATAATTATAGTGTAAAATGCTTACTACAAGTATATTTAGATATAATTGTACTATTACAAAATCATCGTCTCAATCTACTGATCTTTAATATTCAATTCACCCTGATACTGCAAAATAAGTTCCTTCCTCTGTGACTGCAATAATTCTGACGAAAATATTTCTGATTGCATAAACATGTTATAAAATTCTTTCCTTAACAGACGACTATAGACTAAATACAACGAATACTGTGCATTTAATTTCAAATTGATAATTTCAGAAAGAACATCCGCTTAGGAGAATATGATACAAGTAACGATGGAAGTGATTGTGTGGCGACAGAAGGCGGTGGCGAGGACTGTTCCGACCCTCCGGTTATCATTCCTATTGAAAGATCCATCCCGCATCCTCAGTATGACCCCACTACCCGGAAGAATGACATCGCTTTGATCAGGATGAGGCAAAACGCACCTTTCACAGGTTTGTTATAGTTATCGAAAGTAGGCTATTACAGAATTTCTTGTTGGAAAAGTACAGATCTGTAAACCATTGACTTCGGAAAAGAACTGAAATTGAATTTCAAAATTAAGTCTATTCAGTATATAAACAATGATCTAATATGGTAGCTTTCTTACTTACTGCAGATACCTAAATAAAATGTGATATATGTAAAGAATTTGTTGTATTATATCGAGTAAAGTACAAAGCTCGAATCTTATCGAATGAGGTACCATTTTATACCTGTCTGCAACAGGAATAAAATGGTTCAAAGCCAGCAATGCGTTCATTGCTTACAAACTTTATTAAATTTGTGTACAAATTAATATTTCTTCTTCATTATTGCAAATTCTTAATAAACTTCTTTACAGATTTCATTCGGCCCATTTGCCTTCCAACAATGGACATTACTTTAAACCCTCCATCGAACTTCAGACTATTTGTGGCAGGATGGGGGCAGTTAACGAAACCATTAACAAAAGCAATATTAAACTGCACGTGTCTGTTCCATTCGTTAACAGTAAGGTGAGCATCTATTTGTCTAAAATTGGGCTTACTTATATTATAGAACAAATGCAACTAAATATGACCCGAGAGAGATTGTATATCAGGCGATTAAGAAACTAAAGTTATGAGTACAACACACAAGTGCAATGCAAATGCATTGTAATGCAAAGAAAAATTGTTGGATATATCCAACAGATAATAATGTGATGATATTTATATAAAGAGATCAATAACCAAAAGTGAGACGTTAAAAGATGGCAACAATTATGATTCTTAATCAAAATTTAAAAAGCCTAAATATTTGTATCATAATGAATATGCCTGAATGACTTTAACCAAGAATCTCTCTGCGCTGGTAGAATTAAAGACAGATATAAATAATGTTCAGTCAATCAAGTGTCAATACCTTGGTCGACAGTAATCCACAAATGTCTTTGGTTTTCCCTTTCGTCTTTACATCTTTCCTCCACTGCAGCACTACTACTACTGCTTTTTATATTTAACTTTCTGTAGGATGTTTATAACTTATTTTAATTCCAGTTAACGCTCTTTATCGTTCGCTAACATCATATGCCAAAGCAAAATTAAAAAAATTTCCAAGCGTATCAAGCTAAACCCAGCAATGTACAATATGTGTGTAAAACATTTCAATTCGACTCTAATATCTCTGCATTATATTTCTAGGAGTGTGTACCAGTGTATAGTCATCCCAAGCGAAGAGCCTCCTTGTGGAACAAGCAGTTGTGTGCAGGTGGTGAAAAGGATAAGGACTCCTGCAAAGGTGACTCTGGAGGTCCACTCATGTACGAGAACGGACGGATCTACGAACTCGTCGGGGTTGTCAGCTTCGGTCCAAAGCCTTGTGGAGTTGAGAACATTCCGGGGGTGTACACCAAAGTATATGAATATAACACTTGGATCCGTAGTACAATAAGGCCTTGAAATGTAAAGATGTAAATTATTAAATTAAGAACAAAGGAGATTGTGTTATATTATAATCAAAAGATAGGTATAATTTGATGTCAGTGGTACATAAACGGGCTGAAATATTAAAAGTGCTCAAACTATAAAGATTCAATGGAAATCCGTCTTTATTCTAATTGAAGTATTTTATATTTCTTCTTAATATGATCTCATTGATTTAATAATTACTTTTTAAAATATTTTCATTTTTAAAATTATTTATTTTGATATTGCAATTTTTACTTGAGAAGGAAAATTAATTTTAAACTTTATAATTATTTGCGCACTGAATGTAGATTTTGCCAACAAAATTACGAACAGAGACTGATTTTATTTTGGTGCACTGACATCGCTCACTTTTCACAGTGTTTTTAAGATCTCTATTTTATGTACTTTAACTACTTAAATTTAAGAATTTTATTGCTAACATGATCGTAATGTTATTTTAATTCTGTTATTTCATTTGATATTTGAAAGAGACAAAGACATTGAAGTCAAATATTAAATCAATGCAACATCATGACAATTATATATTATTTTTATTTTTTTCTCCTTTACTCACTACTAACAGTAATTTTTGATGAACGAAAATTTAATTGACGAAATGAGAAATCACGTAGGCACTATATTAAAACATTTGCCTGCGAGTAGAAAAGTTGACCAAAAACAATACATAATTATTTGAAAGTTTAATAAATAGAAGTGAAATAATAGTTTTTTGAGATTATAAAAATAAAACAAGTCATTGTTAATAGTATTCAGTCTTCTAAAGAAAAAAATATTAATTTCAATACATACATTCGCACGAAAATGTATTCGTAACATTAATAAATCTACAAACACTTCTAAGAATCGATTCATGTTATTTTTTAAAATATCTGTAATACTTCAATATTTTCCAGTTTCTCATAGAATAGTAGTGATAACGCATTCTATTTGAAGAATTGAGATGAATTTTGTTGCATTAAAGCTAATATTCGATAAGACATAATAAAAATTCAATTTTGACCTGAATGAGGTTATCACTTAATGATTACAGCAATCAAAGATAGATAATTTACAGATGCAACTAAATACTTAATAAATTAATTCTGATACTAAACAGAGAATACTATATTTTGATACATGTGTGAGTGTGTTTTTTTTTTCGTACTGTATATGCTGTTGGCCGCAAATGGCCTTTACAGCTTCATCGAGCGCGTATGCAGGGGCGAGTGCAAAAGGCACTCCAAGCCCGCGAGAGGGGAGCGACGATAAGCGTCAGCTCTTACAGATGGACTGTGGTGTGTGCGCCCGAGGGCGCCCTAATGACTCGAACCTCGACTCAGGCCATCGCACTTCGACTCCCATCGAGGGACGGGGGTCGGTGTAGCGAGGGGGAGTCGCCGCCGTAGACGTTGGCGGACGAGACGGACGAAATGCTTTCAGGCAGATACCTGACGGATCGAGGACGCATACCGGATGTGCGGTGTCTTCGTCCCCGCCGGCGGGGACGGTGTGTACGGTGTGTAGGTGTGTTCACGGAAGGTTCCGCGGATGTATTTGATGCGCGACTAAGGATTGTCACTATTAATACTAGTACAAGGTATAGTTAGTTGCATTACCTCCCGTAAACGAATGACAAAGAAATATCTTGATAGATAAATTACTGTTATAATCCGTTTCAATAGACATTAATGAAAAGGTAACCAAATTTTGTTGAAATTATCACAGAAACAATGCATCAATTAAACTACTCGTAGTAACAAATAGAAACATACAATTAGGGAACCTATATTTTAATTGTACTACTATTGAACATCAGCAAACTTTCCTATAGTAAGGTCAGTTATTTTTACGGTTCCGTACCTTAAAGGAAAAAACGGAACCCTTATAGGATCACTTCGTTGCCCGTCCGACCGTCTGTCAAGATCCTTTTTCTTAGGAACATCTAAAGGTATCGAGATGAAATTAATATCATATACTCAGATCTGCAATATCTTAAAGCAGTGAAAAAATCAAGTTTCTAATTCGACATAATGAAAAGATACGGCAGTTTATGATCATTTTATATCGCATAGTGTGACATTCTCAAAGGGATAGAGTACTTTCTGTTGACCTAAAATCATTAAATTTGGCAAGAAGCAATGTCATGTAGCACAAGTAAAGGAAAAAATCTGGAAACCGTAAATATTGAGTTGTTTCACAAAAAAATAGTTTTTAAACATTATGATTTTGTACGGAAGCCTCGTTGCGCGAGCCCGACTCGCGCTTGACCAGCTTTTTTGTTTACATTTGTATTGAATTAAATTGAAACATACAATGACCATGCATGTATTAAGTAAAGGTATCTCCATATAATATAACTTGCTCTATATAATTACATGGTAACGTCATCAAATCGTCTACTCTATTTCTGTCTACCTCGTAATGGACTGGCATGACGATAAATATAAAATGCACTGTTATCCTTATTGCATATATAAATACATGATGTCTGTAAGTACTCAAATTAATAAAGAAATATCTTTGCATTTTAAATTGTATCGAGAAAAACACACAGAACACTCCCAGCGTCCGAACATACCGGACGTCTGCTGGATAAACAATAATACAAAATACCGTTTAGTGCGCTAGTTTGAGAAAAAATGGCATACAAAATAAACTTTATTTTATTAACGTTCACAAGTTTACGCTTTGTACAAGGGCGTAAGTATTTTTCTCTTAGCAATTTAGTTTACGGTGTTGGGAATTTGCATTTTAAAATCTTTCTTCAGGTTTTATTCTTTTTTTTTTGGTGTTTACCATTGGGGGAGGGGGTATTTCTAGTTGCCACACTTGGCAGGCGGGTCGGTAACCGCAGTTAGGCTTTTGGTGATGTTTTAAGGAGAACGCTGCTGCCTACCCCTCAACCATAACTTCGACGACGAAAACTTAAACGGAGAAAACATATGATATGATATCATATCATATCAATCATGATATGATGACTGTTCTTTTCTTCGTTCATAAATCATGATCATCCAAAATACGTCAAAGTTCGAAGACGACGATCTTGAACCAGTAAGTACTGCCAGTAATGATTTATGGAACCGAAACATGGGCCTACACGGTTGCCAGTAAGAAAATTACTCAAACTACTCAGCGAACTATGGAGAGGGCTATGCTTGGAGTGTCTTTGCGCGATGAAATCCAAAATGAGGATATCCGCAAACGAATCAAACTCTCCGACATAGCCCAAAGGATAAGCAAACTGAAATGACAATGGGCTGATCACATAGCTTGAAGAAGCGACTATTGATGGGGAAGAAAGGTTCTTGCGTCGCGACCCCATATGATCAAATGCAATGTGACGACCCCTCACTAGATGGAGTAACGACCTCAAATGTATTGCAGGAAGTCGGTGGATGAAAACCGTTCCTTATGGCTGTCTATAGGGGAAGCCTATGTTCAGCAGTAAACAGCTAATGACTGAGATGATGGTAATGGTACTAATGATTTTAAAACATTGATTTTACATTTTAACATAATAAAGTAATACTTTAATACATTTCGTCTTGTTAGCACTGTGAAGGCCTATGTTCAGCAATGGACAGTTAGCGGCTGATATGATGATGATGATGACGATACAATGAGTGATGCCGGCTGCTATTGGGGTATATAGAATTTTTTTAATTGAACGTTGTCTGGAAGAGATCGCTATTTTGCGATATGGCCGCCTATTGTTGCCTCGTAAGCAAGATATGCTTTTATGTAATTAAGTATCAATTTTGTTTGTGTACATATCGTCAATCTTTACAATCAGTATCATTCTTTGAAGAGAGCAATAGTTTTCATTCATTCATTCATTCATTAATAAGTGATTCAGACACAGCTTATTCGCTTCCTCCATATTCATTTTAATACAAGCTCGTCAATACAAGACGAACTCAGCATCGCATTGTATTTATATTAAAATATCTAAAATTAAATAAAGTTTTTTTATTACATAATTCATCATCATCATTACCTATCCATTGTCCACTATCACTACATGATTGTTATAATTTAATCACAGGTTGTTAACAAACGTAGCATTAACTTATATTCAAGATAAAAACCTGTTATTATTAACACATCTTAAGTACTATGTAAGATTAATTATACCGGTTTAATGGGTGTAGTTATAAGCAGTAATTAGTTTATTGATTGTATCCCATCTCTATATTCATATATCCATATGAATATATATCTATATTCATATATCCATATATATATAAACTATAATAATGACAAAACTAATATAACTAATAACTTATAGTGTTCTAAATAACGTTTAAACTTTTAAAACGAATACTAGTAAAAAAAGAGGAAATGTTTTGTGAATACGTTTAAAATAATTAAATTTAAAAAGAGGATTCGCGTGCCCATCAATAAACAAATTTTATTACGCAAATGAAAAACACGAAAGTAAAACCTATCAATTTGAAAAATAATTATCATAATTTTCTATTTTAAGATAGCTTTGCAGTTTTTTTTTAATGGATGATAATGGAATTGTAACCACGCCTGCGCTATCAGTATACGCTGGCGGGGCACCAGTGAGTGCTAATACGAGTAGATGAGAATAAAAGCAGGTCAGTTAGCCAATCGTAATTAATTTCACTAGAATTAACCACGATGGTTTCCAGGAGGAACCGCGTGGAGGTCGACCTGATAGGGTATATTTTTTACCAGGTTTACTTCCAGTTTAACAGATTATACTATATATATATATAATACACAATAACGTTATTAAATGACATTACGCTTATTTATACAAATTGTACTGTATCATGAAAACATACACACTGCCTTCAACTTCATTAAATTTTGTACCAATAATGCAAAGTTACATAGATATGATAAACGATCTTTCTCAAGCCTAAGTCGACCAGCTCATACATTTCCTGTTAGGTTTTTTAATTGAGATAAAACCTGTTATAAAAGTGCATTATAACAAAGGACAAAAACCTGTTAAAGTATGGAATAAACAGTATCAATTTACTACTACGCTATTACCTTTGTTATACGTCACTAATTCATAATAATTATATACAAGCCATTATAGTGTGTACACAAGTACGTGTAAATTATTCAATGTATTGTGTATTACTTTAGCTTTAATTTCACATATTAACTATCATCATCATCATGATCATGATTATCATATCAACCCTTCCAACCACTGCTGAACGTAAGCCTCCCCTTAGGGGATTTTGCCTATAGTTGCCACGCTATGCAGCCGCATTACCAACCGCAGTTTTAAAAGGGACACTGCTACCCGGTCCTCGTCCTTTCTAGTCGCCTTATATGACACCCACGGAAAAGGAAGGGGTGGCCTATTCTTTGCCGAGACTAAACGAAAACTATAAATGTATTTATATAGAAATAAACCCATTCCTAAGGCTACTTTAAAAAGACTGTTTTCAGCTATAAGATAATCTTATTATTTTTGTACAAGTGTAGTTATTGCTGCCGTTTATTCCTTATATTATCTAAGGCAAATAAGGCACTGAGTAGACTGTATCTTCCTTGTTCACATACATTTTCTATTTATTATTGCATATTAAAGTATTTCTTAAATTACATGGATCAAAAGTAAAACATGATTATTTGTATAACTTATTTTACTTTATTACAATAGTATTTTTTTATAAAAACCATTTTCTACAAAAATAACTATTGGCATTTTAATAATAGTAGATTGCAACAAATACATACTTCGAAATCGAATGGCAAAGACTCCTACATTGCCATAACTAAGACTATAAAAATTCTCAGTAAACATTAAATCTCATAACAATATTAAAGTCGGACAATTAAGTTAAATTATTTACAACAAATATAACAATTACAATTTTATAAATATAGGCATGTAATGGGGAAAAGATTAAATATTATTCATGTTAGGAATGTAGGAAAGGAAAGGAATGTTTAAGTAATTAATTAATTCAATAAGTAGTAACTACATTAATAGCTTCAGGATAAAAACCGACCTATGCATCCCTTGTGGCCATGATTTTGCTGGAAAATTATGTTTAAAACATCATATAAATGAGGAAATAATCATTATCAGAGAATGTACCTGAACATACGTTGCATCCAATCCCTCCACCCAACTAAAATAAAATATAATCATATCAATATACTTTCTACTGCTGTAACTAAAAATACTGATTGCAAATCTTCAAACAGTAATATACGAGGTCTGTCCGGAAAGTTCGTATAAAAGTGTTCTGGAATGCGAGAAAGAGGAGTGGGGAGGCCAGGTAAGCGCAGGACCCTTCCTTATGTCCCTAACAATGCTTCAGTTCTGGTCTGACCGCCGTGCGGTGCGAACTGGCTTGTCACGCCATCTGTGAAGTTACCTCTTAACGAAACCCCGTCGGCATGGAGCCCGCTTCCGTTGAAGAGCAGCGCGTCGTAATCAAGTTTCTCTCGAAACTCGGCAAGAATGGCCGTGAAATTTTTGCCGATCTCAGAACAGTTTATGGGGATGATGCTGTGAAGGAACCAACCGTCCACAAGTGGCTAAAAAGATTCAGAGAGGGTCGAGACAATGTTGATTGTTTTTTTCGATGTTCGGGGATTGTCCATCAAGAATTCGTCCCTCCAGGCCAGACAGTTGATGGAAAATTCTACGTCGATGTGCTCAGACGCCTCAAAGCTCGTGTGGCACGAGTTCGTCCAGAATTGGCGCGAGAGGGGCGTTGGATTCTTCACCACGACAATGCCCCTGCCCACACCTCTCTTGTTGTCCGTGAGTTTTTGAGTAAAAATTCCATTACGGTGACCGAACACCCCCCTATTCGCCGGATTTGGCCCCGTGTGACTTCTTCTTGTTCCCAAAAACCAAATTGGTACTTGGGGGCGGCATTTGGGGACATAAATGAGATAAAAAAGCTACGACGGGGCAGCTGAGAAACCTACAACCAGAGGACTTTCAAGGAGCCTTCACAGTGGAAACGGCGTTGGCACAAGTGCATTATGTCACAGGGGGAGTACTTTGAAGGGGGATAAAATTGATTTACCTGAATAATTGTAAAATAAAATTTTTAAAAAACTTTTATACGTACTTTCCGGACAAACCTCGTATACGAGTAACGGTCAAATTAATTTCCTGGTCTTCAAACTACGATATCTGAGAATCCTAATAGTAAAAAAAAAAACTTCTACGTTAGCAGGTGGCATTCTCTGATATCTCATATCCCGGATTTCATTAATCCAACCTCCCCATTTATGCATCCATTACACACGTTTACCAATCATGCTCAAATTCTTCTAATTGTTAATACTAATCACTTTAATTCTCCTCCTAATTCTAAATTAAAAAAAGAGAGAAAAATCTAAAACAACCTAGCCGAAATGGATGACATAACAAATATTTTTAATACTACCGATTTAAGACTAACATCAAGGCATTCGAAAGATCAATATTTTCATAAAAGATATTTTAATTTTTCAGAATCATGTTTCACTCCCAGCGGTGGAATAGGGCAATGCAAATCTATATTGAACTGCGCGCCTCTAGTCACAGTAATAAACAAAAAGGAGAGAACACAACAAGACATAGATCTGTTGAGGAAGTCACAGTGCGGCTTTGAGGGGCAGACACCAAAGGTGTTTACAATCATCTAACTGATATGATAAAATTGCAAACAGTCGATGTCTGTACATCTTCTTAAGGGGTCTTAATAAAATCAATAGATGCCAAAACAATACTTTTAGATTTTTTTTTGTGTGTTTTCATAATTATATTCTTGAATGGAATATAGGACTTTGTACAAAAGTCGATTGCTTGGGTACCTCTGTCCCATTCATGTTTCTACTGTGAAGCACTTGTATTTGCATGGCTGTGTTTCGGTTTGAAGGGTGGGATACTTTGGAACTTGAGAACTGGTGTATAATTATCAATATGCTATATAGAAATGGTCCATTTAATTAAGTTTTCTACTTATAAATCTATACGTACAAAGTAATGGACAGAGAGATAATATCCGATATAAAAAAAGACAGAAGTAATGGTGTCTAACAGCGTCATTACTAGCAACATACCCTATATATACGAGGTCCCCCTGGAGATCACCATGGTTAATTCGTCACGATGGATCAATTGGCCTGCTTTTATCCTCATCTATCATCTCTCACTAGTGACCAACCAGTGTAAATCGATAACGCAGGTGGATTTATTTCATTTTCACCTATTATAAAGAAAAAAAATATATAGAAAAACAATACTTCATTGACAATCCACAACGCAGTAGGGTCAGTGCAAACTCTGACAAGTATGTACATGACAAATAAGATGCTACCCACAAATACAATTATCATGAATCTGTACATTATGAAGCAATGTTAAATGCAAATTCATAAAACGACATTAAAAAATAAAAACTAATAAACACTAAAAACTAAACTAAGACGATAGTATCACAAACTTGACAATGGAGTGGACCAAGACTTTCCCGATAGATGTCCAAGAAAACAGAATTATTTTTTTCAAATTATTAGGAGTTGATTTCAGAGGAATAACTTCCCAAAAGTATTTAACTAGATATAATAATATTGTTATTCGTTTGAAATCTTTCTCTGAATAATTTCTCAGTTCCATCTCTTTTTAAACGTCATATTCAGAGAGTACAAAATAAAAAAATGTGCTATTGCTAATTTCATAAATATAGGTGCCGTCTATATCTGAAACCAACTCTGAAAACTTATAGCCGAATACCCGCATTTCGATCTGACTTCGCACGAGTACATGGAATATAAGCACATAATATATAGGTTATGTTACAGACAAAGTCGCTTTAGGCAAAACAATTTTTAGAATCGATTGAGTAGTTTTTGAGTTTCATCCATTACAAATAAATAATCAAGCCTTTCCTTTTTATAACATTAGTGTAGCTATGTGCAGTTTTAAATCATTGCAGGTATGCTGTCCAGAGCACTGTTACACACCTAATAGTGAACCTGGGAAATGCGTTGGTATATATTCGTGTCCACACTTAGCGGCTATGCTCAAACTACCATCATCTAAGCAAAACATCCAACACGTACGGAATTCCAAGTAAGTCAATAACATACTTAAATAATTTAATGATTGATAGAGCCCATAGGTAAATAAAGACAAATTTAAAAATTAATACATTGCAATTACAGATGCGATGGTCCAGAACAATACAGCGTGTGTTGTGGTACTCCCAGTGAGGAACCACAAGTTGGAAATTGCGAGAACAGAGTGAACGCGTTCCCGCCAGATCCATTAACTGAGTGCTGTGGAGTTGACAGTGAACCGGAAATAAAATTAGTGGTGAGTGCAACTTGTAAAATATTAGATCTAGTGGCTACTTCATCAAGTGAATATTCTGATTTATATTTCGTATTCAAGAAGCTTAACATTTTCTTACATATGACTATTAGGTATAAGAAAATGATATTAAAAGAAAACCATCCATTAAAAATAAATATCTTATTCATAGAAACTAAATCCATATACAATCCTATTTTAACATTTACACTGTTTTGTCACTTTCTTTTTAATTAGGAATTTTGCACCAAAGAGAGAAAATACAATAGCTAAAATGGGTTTATGAGAAGTTTGACGGATTTATGAATAATGTGTATCAAATTGCATTTAAATCCATTTCAACTATATAAGCGTGTATGAGTAATAACCATTCAGGCATGTTAACATCTTTACAAAATTTCACATACATAATATTAATAGTATTTAAACTGAAATTGTATTTTCTTTGACATCAGGTGGAACAGCTACAGCTATCGATCAGTACCCGTGGCTGACACTTATCGAATACACAAAAAATAGTGTCATCAAAACATTGTGTGGTGGAGCCCTCATTAGTTCCAGATATGTATTGACGGCTGGTCATTGCGTCGTAGGTATTATTCTAAATTCAGGGACTCCGTAAGTTTCCAGTTACATATATAATAATTATAATGTAAAATGCTTATTACAAGTATATTTTGATATAATTTTACTATTACGAAATCATCATTTGAATATCTTTAATATTCAATTGCACTGATATTGCAAAATAAGTTCCTTCTCTGTGACTGCAATGATTCTGACGAGGATATTTCTGATTGCATAAAGGTACAGATTTAAAGAACTTGTTTACTCAAATTAAATGGAGGATCATACATGATAAACTGTATGACATATAGTTCTAAACCCATTGTATCGAGCAAACAAATGTATAATGTAAAAATAGTCACTAAACTGTTAAAAGAGGTAAGTCTTTTTAATAAACAAAACTGCAAAAAAGACTAAACTCTATGTACTTAATTTAAATTGGACTTTTTAGTAAGAACATCCGTTTAGAGAATATGACACAAGTAACAATGGAAGCGATTGTGTGGCGACAGAAGGCGGCGGCGAGGACTGTTCCGATCCTCCGGTTACCATTCCTATTGAAAGATCCATCCCGCATCCTCAGTATGACCCCACTACCAGGAAGAATGACATCGATTTGATCAGGATGAGGCAAAACGCACCTTTCACAGGTTTGTCATAGTGATCGAAAGTAGGCTATATCAGAATTTCTTGTTGAAAAAATTGAGATAACTAAATCAACTGCTGCAGAAAAGAACTGAAATCGAATGTCAAAATTAAGTTTATTCAGTTTCTTATGTAAACAAATATCTGATATGGGTAGCTTTCTTACTTACTGCAGATACCTAAATAAAATGTGGTAAATGTAAGGTACTTATTACATTGTACTGAGTAGAGTACCATACCTAGAACTTCTCAAAGGAGGGTCTCTCAGAGAAAAATATAATAGTTTAGAGTCGGCAATGCGTATGCGTCCGCGTTGCATAGGCCGTTTAAATCTTAAGTAAATTTGTATAAAAATCCATATTTTCCTCCTACATTATTGGAAATTTTAAAACGTTTAATGAACTTGTTTACAGATTTCATTCGGCCCATTTGCCTTCCAACAAGGGACATTACATTAACCCCTCCACCGAACTTCAGACTATTTGTGGCGGGTTGGGGGGCAGTTAACGAAACCATCAAGAAAAGCAATATTAAACTGCACGTGTCTGTTCCATTCGTCCACAGTAAGGTGAGAGTCTATCACTCTATAAATTGGGCTTACTAATATACTAGAACAAATGCAATCAAATATGACCCGAGATAAATTTTAGAACAGGCTATTAAGAGGCTGAAGTTACGAGTACAATAAACTAGTATGACATTCCCTAATTATGTAAAAAGATGTGTACTCAAGGAGACTTTGTACAAAAGTCGATTGCTTGGGTACCTCTGTCCCATTCGTGTTTCAACCGTGAAGCAGTTGTGTTTGCATGGCTGTGTTTCGGTTTGAAGGGTGGGATATGGCGTGAATTTACTGGGTACAGAGGAATAACACCTGAGTCCTCAGGAATGGCAACGCATGGGGGGTATTATGGGCGAAACAGTATACTCTGTTATATCCATGGTACTGCTCATGTCTATAGGCGACGGTTACCACTTTCCATAAGGTGGGCCGACAGCTTGTTTGCCATTCTAAGTTGTAAAAAAACTCAAAATCAGGTTGATTGGTTGCAACAATTATTATTCCTATTTAAAGTTTTTCAATAAGATCTAATATCATCTGTCTGAATATTGATATGGCGGCTATTAACACTGAGTCTGTTTCAATAGCTTTGACTAAGTATGTCGTGTGCTTGTAGAAATAAAGATGAATATCAGTCATCAATCAAGTTTTTATGTTTTTATCGACAATAACCTATCAAATGTCTTGGTCTTTCTCTCAATCTTTACACTTTGCCTTCTTTACGGCTCTGCTACTATTTTTTATCAACTTTCTGTAGGATGATCATTACTAATTCTAATTCCAGTTAATGTCTTTCATTACCATTTTCTTACCCTTATCCCAATTATTATTTGAGTTCAACATGATAGATTTCCTTTCATTCTTCTCTGTTAGCAGTCATTCCCGCATTCACTCATCTTCTAATTCTTCGTCTAATTCACAGTCGCTTTGAACTATGAAGGAAGGAAATGAACCGAGGTACCGAAAATTGGAGCACATTGATAAAGTAGCACCATCAAACTGTATGACTGTAGATTTAGAGAGAGCGCCGAAATCAGAAAACGTATATTCAGTTTTGGTTCGCTATTGATTTTCAAGCCAAAAACTCTCTAGACTTTATTGCCACTATAGTAACCTACTCTAGACCGCAGCTCCATCCTCATTAATAAGAATAATGTCGTCGGCGAACAGCATGCACCAAGGCGTTTCTGTCTGTAGAAGTATTAAATTGTATAATTGTTGAAGAATTAAAACCCGCCAGTTACATCCGTCATCTCCCAATAACTTCCATACCTCTACTGGTATACCATTTTGTCCAACAGCTTTCGCAATCTTCCTACTCCTTATCGTCTTCCGTAGTCCATTCCTAAACCAATATTGACTAGTTCATCCTTTAGTATACCCAGTATACACATTTTCCTGGTACATGAATTTTTCAAAATACAACTTCCAATGTCCATTTATTTAATTTTAGGGTCCAGTTAACGCTCTTTATCATTCTCTTCTTTAACATATCTCAAAGGCAAATTTTTTTCTTCACAGTATAAAATATTTGTTAATCATTTCATTGAGAGTCTAATAAGACTGCATTATATTTCCAGGAGTGTATCGATATACAGTTCTCAGAAGGAAAACGTTTCCCTTATGGAACAAACAGTTGTGTGCAGGCGGTGAAACGGATAGAGACTCCTGCAAAGGAGACTCTGGAGGTCCCCTTATGTACGAGAACGGAAGGATTTACGAATTCATCGGGGTCGTCAGCTTCGGTCCGGATCCTGTGGAGCTGAGAATATTCCAGGGGTGTATACCAAAGTATATGAATATAACACTTGGATCCGTAGTACAATAAGACCTTAAAATATAAAGCTTTATTAAATTAAGTTAACGAAAGACATGATGATATATTAAAATCAAAAGATAGGTATAATTTGATGTCAGTGGTACACAAATGGGTTGAAATATAATAAAAGTGCTTATTGAAGTGCTCAAACTATAAAGACTAAATTTAATCCGTCTATATTATGTTATATATGTGAAGTATTTTAAATTTATTTCTTCTTTTTAATGTTATGAATTTATTAATGCGACCCTTCCTAATCTGCATGTATTTTATTTCATTACAAACATCAATCCAGGTACATTTCGTTAATTTGTGTTAGCCTAGCTACAAAAAATGTTCTTTGTTAAACATTTTCTTAATAAAAATATCTTGTTATTTGATTTTATTTAAATATCAACTTTTTTTTTTATTTGGCGACCTTCCGCAACCTTCTTGTAGAGGTTCCAACCCACACTTTGAAAAATACCGATGTAATGAATACCTTTAATAATAATAGAATAACACCGGAGTCCTCATAGGAATGGCTACGCATGGGGTATCATGGGTGAAACAGTATACTCTGTTATGTCCATGATACTGCTCATGTCTATAGATAGTTACCACTTTCCATCAGGTGGGCCGTCAGCTTGTTTGCCATTCTAAGTTGTATAAAAAATTAAAAGTATTTGTAACACTTCAATATTTTCCAGTATCTCAGAGAACAGTAGTGATTACACATTCTAAGAATTCAGTTGCAATTAGGCAATAATTAATAAGGGATATTAAAAATTAAATTTTAATCTGAATTGGGTTATTATTTTAATGAATATGGCAATCAAAGAGAAATAATTTACAAACTTAAATTTATAAAGAAACATCCTTACACATAAAACTGTATTGAGGAAAACACACAGACCACCCCGGCTTACAAACATACCGGACGTCTGCGGGATAAATAATAATACAAAATACTGTGTAGTGTTAATTTGTGAAAAAATGATATACAACATAAACTTTATTCTGCTAATGTTCGCATCTTTAATGAGTTTTCGTTTGGTGCAAGGACGTAAGTGTTTTCCTCCTGTTAGCAATATAGTTTATGGTTTTGGGGAATTTGTATTTAGTAATGCTTTATAATTAAAAAACATTGATTTTAATTCTTTAACAAAAAAGTAATACTTAACTGCATTTCCTTTTGTTGACATTGCAAAAAAAGTTTACATTTCTTACGATATATCCATTCAACATAACTTTACATAAAATTGACTAGAATCTAGTGGTATTTATACAACTTAAAATGGGAAACGACCACCCCACCAAATGAAGAGTGACAGCTGTGGCGTGTAAGAGGTATGAATAGGCGGAAATGGAGAGAAGTTATATATTCAGAAACTAATTATGATGTTCGAATTTTAAAGTTTAGGTTATCGATAGCAGAAATATAGGATAAATAAACCCATTACAGATAACGTTACACAAAAAGTCACCTTCTAGTAGGATAAGGTTCACTTGATGACAAGAGGCCACTTTTTTCCATACTTGCTAAAGGTATCATTTGCTCGTTACTAATCCTTGTGACATAGAGTCTACAATACTTGGTAATATCGCTACTGTCTCACTTTCCACTAAAATACAGCAGGTAAGATGATGGGCAACAAAATCAATACCGAGACAAGTACGTACAAAGAAAGGATTTTTTTTATTTTATTTTATACAAAAATCCACAGCTCTTAAAAAATAACTTACATGCTAAGTATATCTTATAACGGATTTTAAATATATAAACGTAAATTATATATGTAAAGCAAGATAGGCAAGTTAGTGTGGGTGTATGCAAGTAATATAAACACATGTATGAAAGAAACCATATATAATAGTGAGTGTCCATAAAGTTAAGTTAATTGATATATAAAATAATTAAAATCCATGTTGTCAATAAGTATAAGTAAAAAATAAGTCAATAAATAAATAAGTCACAATACTAAAGCTCAAAAGAAGGAAAAATCAATATAAAATCCTTTAACAACTTGCCTGACCTGTGCGATAACAGCATTAGTAAGCACATGCAAATCTCTTAAAGGGACAACCCGGGTCCAATAACGGCGGTATACCTACTAGTTGTTTTGGTGAGTATAAAGAATGAGACATTTGATATTAGATACCTTTACAAACAAGATTTTTATATACAACTTCAGACCTCAAAATCAGACGCACTCAAAGATCTGAGATTATCTATATGAAACCTTACGTTGTGGATGTTACACAAACTGTAAACTGTAAGCAGTAAAAAAGCCCTCTTACCACAGAATAATACAAAGATAAGAGATATATACAGAGAAATCTGCAAGTCGATGGGAAATAATAATCTTCTGCATAAGTGCTCTTTATCCTAGGTGTTACCGTCATGATCCATCGGGTGAAGCAAGACCGAGCACGAACGTGCATATGCAAATATATATATATATATATATATATATACATCTATAAGATAATCCTGGACTACTTACATTATTTGGGCATCATGTTACTTTTGTCATGTCATTCATCATTTGACCTTATAAATTTAATTATATATTTATATTTAAATGCTTTTCAATTCTTTAATTTTCAAATACTTTGAACTTACTCAGAATAATTTGAATTAATTTTAATTTTTCTTCAGGAATTGTCATGTTTTACTCCTGGTGGTGAAAGAGGACAATGCATTTCTGTACTGAATTGTCTATCTTTAGTTACAATAATAAATAAAAAGGACAGAACACAACAAGACATAGATTTTTTAAGAAAATCAAAGTGTGGCTATGTGGGAAAAACACCAAAGGTACTAAATTTTTTTAAATATTCTATGGCAATTGTGATATTCTTTTCATGTTTTTATGTTGAGGTTATGACCCAATATATTAAAGCCACAAATTGTACTCTTTTTCAACAAAATGCTTACTGTACAGTAGTACTTTTTTTTACTTCCTAAATTTACACATACACACACACGTGTGTATGTAAATTTAGGAGTAAAGATTTTAAAAAATTTAAAAATTTATTAAACAAAATCATACGTAAGCTTTTCAATAATTCTGAATTAATTTTCCAGTGGTGATTTCATCGGATTCGATATCACTTTTTATGATCACGTTAATTCTTCCTTATATATAACGTTATAAACAATATTTCATTACATGTTTACAAATACAACAATAACATTGCAGGTATGCTGCCCAGGACCGCAATGTAAGACTCTGACGGTAATCATGGTACATGCGTAGGTGTACATTCTTGCCCACATTTAGCAGCGATGGTCAAACAATCGATATCGAAAGAAGATGTGCAATATTTGCAAAATTCAATGTAAGTTAACCTATAGTGATAGCATTTGCAGTACAAAATTATGAAATTTTGTCTATAAGAATTTAAAAAAGTCTTACAAAAAATTATTATATGCTAATGATATTAAATACAAGCAATATAAAAAATATGTATAATATACAAATACTGAACAAAAACATACATACATATCTGACGCCTGTCTCCCATTAAGGTAGGCAGAAACAATGGAACGCCAAATGCTTCGATTCAAACAAACCTCTTTCGCTTCTTCCACATTCATCAATCTTTTCATACACGCTCGCCGGTTACGGGTACTTTTAATTTAAACAAAAAACAAAAAACAATTATAACAAATCCATCGACGGCCCATTTCTAAAACTCTCGTTTGGTCAAGAATATAATAGTAATACACAATAATAAGGGCGTATATTATTATAAAAATACAGGCGAAAATATACTAAATTATATTCCAAATTTCCTGCAAATTCGGATTTAGTAACAAACTAAAGATGTTTAAATTCCGATATCGACCGGATTGTTGTCTGTGTGGAGAACTATCCCCATCAAGTAGTCTTTACAAAATAAAAACTTTTTTCTGTATATAATCCTACTGTAATGAAGATCAAAACTCTTCAGGAAAATGATGCATGCGCAAACGTTGCTGTTACTATTTCGATACTTAATAACACAAGCACAACGATCTGCAAGCTCAGCACAAGCAGAGAGCAACCGAGCAATAATTGTGATAGCTCAGTCGAATTGACGACGGTCTGGGAACCACTATATAAAATTCTGAATCCTTCCAATTATATCAAGTCAACTTTTTCAATGGATGTTTGGATCATTTAAAAATTATTAGTACTAACATCGCTCGGAGGGTCCGTAAATTCGTTGTCCAAAACAAAAAATCATAAACAATTTAGTTACAAGTTTTTCACAAGTACGAGTATAAATAAAAACACGGACTTTCTACTTTGCTTAAACAACCTCCGTGATATTGTCATTATTTATTAATTAGCTATTAAAATCAAAATCAGATATTAATTGGACATGCAATGATACTGAATACATTTTGATAAGTCTAAATTTACATTACATTACAGATGCGATGGACCAGAACAATACAGCGTGTGCTGCGGTCCTCTTAAAGAAGAAACTCAGGTTGGCAATTGCAAGAACAGAATGAACGCGCTCCCACCAGACCCAAGAACTGAATGCTGTGGATTGCGTAGTGGCAATAAAATTATTCGTGAGTTTAGTTAAATGTATAAACAGTCAAACGTTGTTTATAAAACTTCATTAAATTCAATTGAGCCTTTACAGCGATCACCGTAAAAAAACAGGGTTTTTATATTATTATTTCGGCCGTTAACTGTCCACTGCTTGACATAAGACTTTCCATAAGGGGAGCTTTGCCAGTAATTACCACGCTTAGCAGGTTTTAAGAGGGACGCTGTTGCCCATCCTTTGTCTTCCCTTAATCGCCTGTTCATGACACCCCACGGGAAAGGAAGGGTAGGCCCATTACCGGAGCACACACGGCGTTTTTATATTAAAAGTTAAAAATGACTAGGCACTAAACTTGATGAAGCATATTCTTTATTGAATTAAAATAACATCCTGATTTACGGAAAGCCATTGCAACAAACATTGATAACGTGAATATTGCTTCTGAGTGAGATCACATCACAATCTCTTAGATTTCAGTTGTCGCATCAAAATTTCATAAACACCTTTTTCAAATTTAATAAAAAGGAAACTACCTATTAGTATAGTCCATATTAATTTAAAGGGTTTGTCTAGTAATTAAGATCGTTATTCTATTCTATTCTAGGTAACAGAAGCAGCAATCGACGAGTACCCATGGTTAGCACTAATAGAATACGAAAAAGACGGAGTCATCAAAGCGTTGTGCAACGGAGCACTTATAAGTGGCAAATACGTATTGACGCCTGGGACATTGCGTCGTTGGGCCCATCTTAAATGTAGAACTCCGTAAGTTAATATTAGTATATGAACATTCATATATAATCTAATATATAAAATTTCGTGTCACGGTGTTTGTTACCAAACCTCTGAAATGGCTTTACCGATTTTTATGAAATTTTGTGTGCATATCTGGTAGGACTGAGAATCGGCCAACATCTATTTTTCATACCCCTCAATGATAAGGGTGACCTACTCCTAAATATATTTTTTTGCCTTTTTGACAATTTTTTTTATTTTTATTTTATTATGATTTAGCATTGAAAAATACATACAAATCCAAATTTCACGCTTTTAAGACCAACCTCTTAATCGCGATTTTTATATTCAGCTATTGCGGAATATAAAAATCGCGGGTTGCAAGATGGCAATCGAATTTAATAATTGTAGTAGGATAAATTTTCATGTATAGTTCTCGAAATAATGTATATGGTAAAACAACGTTTGCCGAGTCAGCTAGTAATATAATATAAATTGACCATGATTTTGCATAACTCAGTCAAATAGCAGGTGCAATAAGAATCTCTCCTTTTTTGAAATTGCATAAAAGCAGTTTCAGTAAAGCCGATGTCCTTGAAATACAGAAGGAATCATTTTATAAAACACCTTCTAGGGAATATAAATTTTTCTGAAGACTCTGAAACCATAAACAATTTTTGCTTCCCTATTGCATCGTTTTGGTAAACCTTACGTACAAGGGCTCATTAATCTAATTTCAGTTCAATATTTTCAGGAAAAATATTCGTTTGGGAGAATACGACACCGTTAACGATGGTCGCGATTGTATTAATATAGAAGGAGGCGGTGTGGACTGTACTGATCCTCCTGTCGTCATTCCAATTGAACTTACCATCCTGCATCCTCAAATCGAACTCAATAGCAGAAAAAACGACATCGCATTAATTAGGATGAGACAGAATGCACCTTTTACAGGTTTGTTACATATCGAAAAATTTTTAAAATTTAGTTTTGATATATATAAGAATTAATCTTCAAAAATGTTTGGTTTTCTAAATTGGTTTTTTTCAAATCGTATGTTTTGTAAAATACTGCACAAAAATCAATGATAAAAATCAATACATAATGAAAACAAATCTGAACATTCTTCAGTCATATTGGAGAACAGTCATAAAGTCTTATCGGCAAAAACTGTAACAGATAAACTTAAGAAATAAAATAATAAATAAATTAACTATAAATTATAAAGAGAAAGATTTGTATTTTTGTGTGTATGCATGTAATGAAGAAACTCAAAACTACTTTCTCGATTTCAAAATTATTTCACCATTAGAAAGCTACATTCAGCCTGGGTAACATAGGCTACATTTATTGCTACAAAATTAAGGATCCTTACTAAAACTTTAGTAACGTATCTCAAGGTGTAATAAAATGCTATAAAAAATCTTTCGTCGCGTGCGCTGTGGAACAAAATTGGTGATGGAACAATAGTATGTTGTACAATATTGAAGAAAATTTTAATAACTACAAAAAACTTCGCGATACTATATGTCCAATTATTATCGTTATGTCACAACCACTTTTTAAAATGTTTTAAAATGTCCACCTGTACGAACCGGGACGGGCCGCTAGTTAACTATAAAACAGTAACAATTATTTCAAATTAAAAAATCTTTAATATAATGTACTTTTTACAGATTTTATTCAGCCCATTTGTCTTCCAACTGTGGACGTCACTGCATCTCGTTCAGATGAAGATAGATACTAGCCACTAATTACAGCAGGGTGGAGAACTTTCAATAACGGTGACCACAGTACCAATAATATACAACACATTTTTGTTCCATTCGTCAACAATACGGTGAGTGTCTATGACTCGATTATTTTCTTCAGTAATTTGAAACAATCTATTTCCATTCTAAAGTGTACAGGGAAGAGAAGTGCCTAAAATTATTTCAGTGTTACCAAAAAAGATACCAAAAGATAAAAAGTTTCACTCATAGAACACTACCTTCAAAAGATACAAACGATTTCATATTGTTAATCAGATTAGACGACTGTAATCCTTTAATTTATAAATATAACAGAAGTATATCTGATCATATTTCATACCTAGATGATCGTTTTAAAATCGTTTTAAAAAGATTCTACTTATATTTTATATACAAAATTATAATATTACAAACATCCGTTGCCAAGCAATTGTACTTGCATGGTGTTTCGTTAGATGGGAGATAGTAGTGAAAATACTGGATGCAGAAATTGGATTTTTTTTTTATTAATAACAAATGAATACTTAGATGAAAGTTAAGGAATAGTTATATCTGAAAAATAAAATTTCATAATAAGATTAAAAAAGGTTCAACAATTTAAATCATACTATATAGAAAGAACGACATATAATGATATTACGATGATTGATTTAGAATTTAATAATCATTTCAATATATTTCTAGGGAGTAAAAGTACAAGCATACAGCAGCCTAAAGCAGAATATCACTTATGGAACAAACAGTTAAGGCCCGAGGTGAAACAATATGAAACTTGTAACGCCCTATTGAAGGCCCTCTAATGTATAATGATGTGAAGAAAGTACGAAATTGTCGGAGTGGAGAACTTCGCTCCGAGACATCGTGGAGTTGAAAATATACCGAAAATGTACATTAAAGTGTATGAATACATCACTTGGATACATAATGCGATAACACCTTGAAATGTAAACAATTGAAAGAATATTAAGAAGGAACAATATTGTTTTGTTATAGGATTTATAATAATAAGAAATAAAGAGTTTAAGCGGTAACCGAAATCTTTTTCATAATGAATCCATTAACTGCCTATGCACTTTTAAAATAAAAAAAGAACTTAATTTAATAAGGACGTGGTACTTTTAGTGCATCGGTGTAGGTCATAGTCAGACATCCAAATAGTCAAGTAACGAGATACGGTACCTGAGAATATCCGCAGTGGCTTCATTTGCTAATAAACATTTTTTTTAGGTTGTTGTAGCAACACAAGATATATAACTAAATTAACTGCGACAATTCTCTTATAGTGTACAACATTAACAAGGTCATAAAATTTGTTGAATATGTCAGATAACATATATTTTTTATTTGCTTTACTACAGTACACAAATAATATTGGTACATACTCAAAAAAAGAAACTAAGGAATTAAAAAAATAAAAGAAAAATACATAAAAGAGGTAACATAATTTTCATTTCGAAGTGTGCAGTATAGTAACATGAAATGATCACAATCACATTTCGCTTGACCCTGGGAAGAGCAAAATACTGATATTCTGTTGAGGCCAAGAGCCAGAGCCAGTCATGAGATACTTTGACAAAAAAATATAATTTAATCAAGAATAAATCAAATACCAAGCTATTCATTGCTGGACATAGGTATCTCGCAAATCCAAAAATACAAATATATATGCTACTTTAGCTGTTTCACAGTTTTATTAGAGAATCCATATGCATTGGCATCATTGCCCAACAACTCGATGACATAAAAGTACATTGTTAATAGGCCTTAATAAAAATTCAATTGTGACACGATCGAGGTTATTGTTCCGATATTATGATTTTGGCAATTAAAAAGCAATAAGCTATAAATAAAACTGTGTGCTATATAAATTTGTTATACGAGTTTGTTACATTTTGATTCATTTTCAAACTTCTCGAACTGAACGACTCGAACAGCATTCTGAGAAGCATCATAACAATGACCAAATTATGTCGTAAAACAGAAGAGCTAGAAATCGAATGCCCGATTAACTGGTAGACGTAACGCATCGAAATTAACTTTTATGACGTTGACATAAAATTCAGTTTGATGAGAGTTCTAACTCTGGCTTTTAATATAAAATAACCACAATACAATAGTCAGTCTATAGAGAATCAAATATATTTGTAACCAATTTCGTACTTTACTAAACCTTTAATGTATTTTATTTATTTATTTATTATTCACACTTTATTGCACCAAGTAAAGAGGAATAACAAATACAGTAAATATTAATGAGAAGTGATACAAAAGGCGGCCTTATCAAGCAAGGCAATCTCTTCCAGACAACCTTTGGGTGAGGACATTGAGAAAAAGACAAGGAGTAGGTGGCGCACTATTATATAAATATTATCATATACAAACATATATAGATACATACATACATATATACACATACATATATAATATATACATAACATACATACATACATACATACATACATACACATACATATATAATATATATACAATTAATATATATACAATATACATACTTACGCATACATACAACAGAAAAAAAATGACGAAGGAAAACGAAGAGAGAACACAGGAAAATAGTACCAAAGTGAGAGGTAAGATTTAACAGAGGTTTTGAAGCTAGTAAGAGTTTGAGCGCACTGAATAGAGGTAGGCAGTGAGTTCCAGACGAACTGCCTGAACAGTAAAGGATTTAGAATAAAAGGAAGAAGATATGTATTCATGATAATAGTAATTATTGGGATAATATATCCAATTGCAAATAGACATTATTTTCAGCATAAACTTCAAAAGTTAACACAGTTTTAGATAAAAATAGGTTGTAGTGGTGATATATATTTATTTATATTCATTATCTAAAAGTTAAATAATGTGACGATTATAATTAAAATGTCAATAGCAGCAATAGTTTAATACAAGTTTTATTTTACAAATTAATAGTCAAACTTTTGCAACTCTAAAGCATTGCCAAATTGAAGCTTTTGTAAAATAATAACTCCCACATAACGTTAATCTTAACTACATAAAAATGCTAGACCAGAGTTAATTAAGATATTTCTATCAGAATATAAAATAAGCCCTAGTATGACCTTGCAGATCCAACTAAATATTTATCATATTATGCTAAATTGAGCCTCGTGGCCATATTTGGATACATATTAGCAGAGCCAAATCACTAAGTCAAATACTTATCTGAATTTTTATATGTTATATAAGTATTCAAATAAAACATATATAATATATTCTCTTTCTTTCTCTTCCTGTAAACTCAAACAAAAAAATGCAATTCCATTTGCTGCTGTTAAGTATATGCACTGTTGTTTCAAAGTATTATCCCGGTCTATCGATCTCAAAGTAATTTCAATAAATTTCAAAGTTATTAAGGAACGGATACTAAATTAAGTTTACTATTTACTAGTTCATCGTTTAGTAGTGAAACGTGCCTGATTCAGTTAGTTAGTCACGCACCTCAGCTGTTTGAATTCATTTTCAATATTGAATACATTAAGGTTAGCATAAGTAAAGAAAAAAAGATGGTAAGAACTATAGAGAAAATGATTTTTCGAATGCGATGGGAGAACCAAGTTGTAACAAATTAAATTCCAATAAGTTTAAAAATAGATAAAAAGTCCCGAATAAAGCTTGATCAAATACACTCAGGCATCCAATAACATAATCAAATTCCATTTATATTTGACAA